>NC_048298.1:339258832-339365951 GCF_013100865.1 Trachemys scripta elegans
CCCCCCCCCCACAGAGCGTTCGCCCCGGGCCCCCCTCCCCGTCTCCGACTCCGCAGAGCGTTCGCCCCACGCCCCCCTTCCTGGCTCCGACACAGCACAGCCTTGACTGTGGCCCTGTTCCCCATTCCCTATTCCCTGTTCCTTAAGGAATACCATGCAATATTTCCTGATAAATTTTATATTCTCTACTGGGTAAGGACCCCGCCCCCTTCTAATCAGTATACCACATACCACCACTGCCAAAGTCCCATGGGGGGATCAGCGGTACAATTTTCGATGGGTATATCCTTAAGGCCCTTATCTGCCTTATTACCACAACTTGGGGGTGTAGCAGTCCACGTGAGTTCCCTCCTTCTGCCACTTCACATCGTGGGATCTGGGCAGGGTTAACAATAGTGACAATTGTGATGAGCAACAATGCTTGTTCCATTTCAGGCCACAGAATCCTTGGGTTCCCCTTTGTAGGTCCACCTGTAAGATGCATGTAACAATTTATATGTCCTCCTTAACCCCCATTTTGTGCCCTTTTATTTGCACTTGATTTTCCAGCTTCGGTAGACCATGCTTCCCAGGCAGGTCAGACTATGCTTGACTTGTTTTCCCACCTCCCTTTCCTGGAGGGCCATAATCTGAGTCTTTTTGCTTACAAATAGCTTGTTTGCTGACCAGGTATATTTATTATTTGCAGCTCCTTCGTGCTGCCATTTATGGGCAGTTCTCTCCTTCTCCTATCAGCTAGGTAATTTGCATCCACACAGATGCTTTCTGGCTTGCTTTTGGATCCAAAGCTATTAGCAGCTCAGAGACTCTGTCTTAAAAGCGACACAATTCACTTCCAGCAGAGTTCTGATTACTGTTCACTTTTAACTCCTGCTTCTAAAGCACACGGCCACCTGAAAAAGCGAGCACAACCTATCATGGCTCATTTTGGAGCCCTAATAGAATTTTAATCAGGTAGCATGTTTTGTTTGCATTTCTTTTACCCCTTCTTCAACATACAATGCACATGTTCTGGGAAAATGCACCCCTCCCCCCACAGTTCAACTCTACAACATTATATGAGCCACATCAACTTTCACAAAAGTTGTAACTGCCTCCCTCGTGCGCACCAAGTTCTCATCCACCCCCACGAAAGCGACAATCCGATCACCCAGAACCACCCCAAGGCTCAGTGTTCCCGACATTGCTCCCCTTTTCCTTCTCTTTTTCCTGTGCACACACACAGAAAGATCCAGAATGTCTCCCATATCCCCTGGCCCCGGCTGCCTCCCACCAGCCACAACTTTGGTCTTTATTTAAAAACATATTAAACTTTATAAGGCATTGAGGTACCTTAAAGGTTATATGCTAAATACCAAAGCCAAACAACACTAGTTACCTGTGTCTGGCAAACAGTTTCTGTCAGTTTTGCAACTTTGAATGAAAGATTCAAATGGATTTAGTGCCATTGTTTTTCCTTTATTAAAAAAAAAAATATCTTAAGCCCGGCGTGGGCAAGCTAAGGCCCGCGGCTGCATCTGGCTCTTTAGACATGTTAATTCAGCCCTTGAGCACCCGCTGGTGAGCAGGGTCCAGGCCTTGCCCCACTCCAGCGCTCCAGTCAGGGAGCGGGGTAGGGGGCTTGCATAACGTGGCTCAGCGTGCCTCCTGGAAGCAGCGGCATGTCCCCCCTCCGGCTCCTACACGTAGGAGCAGCCAAGGGGCTCCGCATGCTGCTCCTGCCCCAAGCACCATCCTCATAGCTCCCATTGGCCGGGAACCGCGGCCAATGGGAGCTGCAGGGGCAGCACTTGCAGACGGGGCAGCGTGCAGAGCTGCTTGGCCGTGCCTCCATGTAGAAGCCAGATGGGGGACATGCCGCTGCTTCTGGGAGCTGCTTGAGATATGAGCCAGCAAGCAACAAAAGACCAGAAGTCCGAAGTGCAGACAATGCGATGCTTATTGGGGTTAGTTTCCAAGCAAGCATAATTCGAACCCCTCACACCAGCCGGGCTTATCTCCGTACGCTGAAAAAGTCTGCTCCCCAGTGTTCTCTTCCCAGCTCTGACACCACAGAGTGTTTACTTCATGTCCCACTTCCCAGCTGTGATGCCACAGAGCCTTGCCTGTGTCCCCGTTCCCCATTCCCTATTCCCGTTCCGCCCCCCTTAGCAAACATGATTCCAATTTCCCTTCCCCCCACTTCCTGTTTGACCACAGTTTATATAGTAATATTCTCAACTATACCTTAACCAATCATTTTACTGAAATTTAACTAACCAATCATAACGTACTGTAACATAATTCTCTAACCATGTCTATCTCACTACCCTAATTAACTTACACCTAGCAAAATTAATTATACAGCAAAGAGAAACAATCAGAGAACCAGACAGATTAACAATAGAAAAGTGGGGGCCATAAAGATAAAACAATACAGAAATGAGGGTTTCACAACCACAGCCACTTCAATCAGCCTCTGTGCCAGATAACTGGCAGTTAGCTAATGTGATAGCAGGGCTGGTGCTGCCGTTCAGTTGGGAAGCATCAGTTCACATCCCCTGTGATTTGGCCTCCTGCATTTTGCCATTGGCCGTGACGGGGTTAAAGTTAGTGCACATTAAGCCAAGAAGTTGAGGTTCCCTGGTGGCCAAGTGGCCCCCAAAGGAATGTGCAGGCATGCTTCATAAACACAGTTCCCTCCCTGTCTGAACACATACTGTCTGCTGCCCATGCAACCTCTCCGAAGACTCCTCGTCCTTTTGGGTGAAGACCTTTGCTGTCAGCGGCTCCCCTTCTAGCAGGAATTGGGTACGTTGGCAGGTTTCACTATCTTTAAAATGCGAAGTGATGTGTAAAGGCTACAAGCTGTTTTCATTTGCAGATGTTCTGTGCAGCGGCAGACGACTCAGCTGGGCTGTCGGGGCGACTTAGTGACAGGGCCGGAGGGCAGGAAGCGCTAGGTAGCTTGGAAACCCCTCCCCTACATCTGCCCATGCTAAATGGTGCATTATTCAAGCTATACAAAAATATGACTTTCAAAGTGAGCTTGGAATGTTAAATTGCCTTGGGCTTATTTACTACTGGAAATTTTATCAGCAAATGCATTTTCAGAGATTTTATTGTCTGGCTCCATTGTGACCACAGGAATTCAGAGCTGCCTTGGTCTGTGGTAACAGGTCCGATAGGGCATATTTTAATTACTGGACTAGCTGAGGGATCTAGAATCTCCTCAGAGCTACAGGGCTACTGGCATCTCTGCCCCCTCTCTGGTCTACAAGTGCCAGATGTAAGGCCTTGTGCCCTGCCCTCTCTCATGGGGTGGAATCCCACGACCCTCCCACCCTCAGATTGGGCCCTGGGCTACAGCACACTGTGGGTCGATTGTGCTTGCCCAGCAGTTCCCAGTGGGTTTGGCACCTGTAGTTCTTCCCTTTGGGAGTCTGCGACTAGTGGAGAGACGAGTGGCCAGCCAGCCTTCTTTAAACAAAATCCTGTTTAATTTGAACAATAGAAATAAGGTGTAACATGGGAGAATAAGAGGGTTTTCAAAGAATAGTCTGTACACGTCTCTGTCCCCCACAAACCCTCCCACTCTGACGGGGACCCAGGTAGTCCGAGGGCCTTCAGACTTCCCTAATGCTGTCTGTGTGTGTCAGTCTGAAGAGCTTCCCAGCAACAGCTTTTCCACCTCTGGAAAGTCTCCTAGCGCTGGAAAAACAAGCTGTGTAATGTGGCTGGAGCCTGGAAATCCATTCCTCCCAGTTTTTGGATCTGGTGTGGTCTCCCAACCTCCCTGAAGTGCTAACTGAGGGTACATCTACACTACAGGGGGGAGTCGATTTAAGATACGCAAATTCAGCGACGTGAATAGCGTAGCTGAATTTGACGTATCGCAGCCGACTTACCCCGTTGTGAGGATGGGGGCAAAATCGACTTCTGTGGCTTTCTGTCAACGGCGCTTACTCCCACCTCCGCTGGTGGAGTAAGACCGCCGATTTGGGGATCGATTGTCGCGTCCCCACGGGACGCGATAAATCGATCCCCGAGAGGTCGATTTCTACCCGCCGATTCAGGCGGGTAGTGTAGACCTAGCCTGAGAGAGGGCTTTTCATGAACTGTTGCTTCCCTTCCTGCTTGTTTTCCAGCATCCTGCTACTAAACTAAGATGAGTCATACTGGTTTCAGCCAGTACAGCCGTAACATAAACATCCCACTAGTTAACCCAATATAGCTATAAAGGTAACATGATAAGAACTGGGTTTAACATACACATTCATTATGGCAGCTCAGCTCCATGTCTGTCCCAATGCCGTTCCCGGTGTTATGGATTTTATGAATTCAGGACAGAGAGAGAGCGAGCGAGAGAGAGAGAGAGAGAGAGCAATAGACTACTTTCCTGTGTGAAATGAAGTTCCATTTCCGTTTATACTCATGCATTTGTCTTTGAAATCCACATCCTGCAAACTCTCATCATGGCTGAATAACTGGTGCTGGGGTTACTCTGTATTAGAGTGTGAGAGCTCAGGGAATTAATATTTCCTATACTGACCCCAATGCCTGTTACCACTCCGGATACAGGCTACAGACTGACAGAAGAGAACCTGAGGAGAACCAGTCAGCTACTAACCCAGGGACAGAGGAGCTACTAGACTTTTGTTTGCTGGCAAGAGACCGAATGAGGGGTGAGACACTGCAATCTTTTCAGGTTGTGATGAAATCCAGAAGAGAGACACTACATTTTAAGTCCCACTCTAACCTGAGAAATCATCTTTGAGAGAAGATCAGAGGGGAAAGAACGGATTGACATGTGTGTACCAAAGTACAGATGTGTAAATGTTATGCCAAAACTTTTCATTGTAATACAAATATGACAAACCAAACTTTCATGATGTTGTATGTTGAAAGCCAGCAGCAGAGTTGTTGGAATCTCTAAAGGAACGAGCAGTGGTAACTTTACTGCTTCATGGCTTTTGCTATCAAAAGTATATCAGAAGCACTCCACATAATCGTTTTCAGTGAATAGTTGTATGGTACTGTCTCTTAGTAACAGACAAGAAGTTGTTTTTTAATACTTACATTCCGGGTCGTGCATTCAATGACTCTTGAAGACTTGTGCAAGTCTTTGCAAAAATTCCTCAGAGAACAGAACCACTGGTGCAGGGCCATCCTTAAGATGTATGGGGCCCTATGCAGTATTATTAAACTGGTGCCCCTATGCCCAACGGCAGCCCGGGCTCGCATGTGTATTTTAGATTAGAAGGAGTCTTTTGAAGGATTTATTGAAAAAAAACTATATGTCTGAAGATTCAAGCATTTAAGGCTAAAGATGAATACTCAGATTGTGCATCTAAAAATCTATGCAAGGATTATTTTGAGATCTGATTTTATAATCTTCAGCAAAGCACTAATGAAATATTTTTAAAGCAAATTTTAAACTAAGGTCCTGTAGACTAATATGTTCTGAGTAAATATGACAGTAATGCCGAACAGTTTTTGTCAGTAAATTCAGAATCTGAGAGTATATACCTGGGGTTGGCAGATGCCTGTTAAATGGTTTCATTACCGCTTGAATGGCTCTTTAACAGTTTCAGTGTTGTGCTAATAGGTCTGGCAGGCCGGAGGCTTTTTCAATTTTAAGTACTAGATCCCCTGCAGAGGAAGATTTACCAGGCTGCAGTAGCCAGCTGTGGTGGGAGCCTTCAGGAAGGGTCAGAAGAGGGATAGGAAGCGGCAGGGTGTGGACACTAAGACCCTGGGGGTGCCCCAAACTTTCCGGTGCCCTATGCAGCCGCATATGCGGCTTATGCATAAAGACTGCCCTGCTCTGATGTGTGTTTCAGCAAAGAGTAGAGCTGAGGTATAGGAAAGGGAAGTGTAATAGTGATTGTATGTAACTTATGTCCATCACCTCTTACAGGAGCCTTGCTCAAGTAAATTGCACACTCAACTGGATATGAGTGAAAACCTAGTGTTTGCACTATTCACCCATTTGTGATGCCGTCCCCTCCCCCGCCCAGCTGAAGTAACTCTGTGTTAGCTGGTAACTTGCCAAATATCTACAAACACCTGCACAGGGAGAGGATGTAGGTCCTGTGAGGATGAAGAGAAACCTGTAGGATGATCAGACTCGCTGGATTCAGTCTACTTTGACCAGGGAAACAGTTCAGCTTCTTTTGGAGGTATTCTTGGGGGTCAGAGTGTATCACCAGGAACATCTGGTAAGGGAAACTAAATAGAGCCCAGTTCTGATTGAATTTACCCATGTAGATCTGGAGTGATGCAGTTAAAGTGAATATTATTAATTAAGCAAATGGCAATAAGAATTTATCTCATGTACTGCAACGAGGCAGTGGCATAATTTGAACTTTCAGGAGTGGAGAAAATGATAGATAGATAGATAGATAGATAGATAGATAGATAGATAGATAGATTCAATCCAGGACACATAGATACAAAACCGTTTTCACCATGAACTGGCCATGTGTTTAGACTCATTTCATGATACAATGGGCCACACTCAGAAGTGAAGGGTCCCAGAAAGGGTGTCTGTGGGAAGGTCACAATTGTAAAATCACACAATGCTTAAGTAGGCTGCGGAACTCCAAGCCACAAGATATCAAAAGTGCCAAGAGCTTAGCAGGATTCAAAGTGGGATGGGATGTTTCTATGGGTATCCAATTACACTAGTGAGGATGGTTTTTAAAAGTCTGGGAAGGGCTCTAAACCTTCCTGATTTACACTACAAAATATGTCTAACTAGTGGGTGTCATGGAGAGATTTTCCGGGGGAGCAGGTTATCTCATAGTTGCCTCTTTCAGGGCTTCTTCCAGCTTCCTCTGCAGCATCTGACACTGGTTACTGGATACTGGGCTAGATGGAATACAGGTCTGATCCAGTCTGGAAATGCCTAGCTCCTGGGAGTCTCTAGACTTGCACTGAAAGCAGAAAGTTGTCATGTTAAATATCATTTAGCCTCCTGTTTTTTTCCCTTTCAGGAAGGAAAGTTCAGAACTCCTCAGACCTGCCCAGTCCATTATGTCAGCTGTCAATAACACCAAATTCACATCTGCAGTGTTCCTTCTCACTGGGATACCTGGGCAGGAAGACATACATCTCTGGATCTCTATCCCCTTCTGCTTGATGTATGTCATTTCCATAGTAGGAAATTCACTCATTCTGTTCATTATAAAAACAGATCAAAGCCTCCATGAGCCAATGTACATTTTCCTTTCAATGTTGGCCGTCACAGACCTTGGCTTATCGATATCTACCATACCAACAACATTGGGGATATTATTATTTAACTCTAGGGAGGTCAAACTTGATGCCTGTTTTGCCCAGCTGTTCTTCATCCACTCGCTTTCATACATTGAATCCTCCGTGCTCCTGTTGATGGCCTTTGACCGCTTCGTCGCGATCTCTAACCCACTGAGATATACCTCCATCTTAACCCCACTGAGAATAGCCAGGATGGGACTTTTCTTTGTGCTAAGATTGGTGGCTCTTAACTTTCCACTTCCCTTTCTCCTGAAACGGTTCCGATACTGTCAAGCCAATGTCCTCTCCCATTCCTACTGCCTGCACCAGGAGGTCATGAAGATGGCTTGTTCAGACATCACAGTCAACAGCATCTATGGCTTGTCTATTAAACTCTTAACGGTAGGCTTAGACTCGTTGCTCATCTTTCTCTCTTATGTGATGATCCTCAAAACTGTGCTTAGTGTCGCATCCCATGCAGAGTGCCTCAGGGCCCTGAACACCTGTGTCTCCCACCTATGCGCTGTCCTGCTCTTCTACATACCAAATATTGGCTTGTCTGTGATACACAGATTTGGGAACAGCTCTTCTCACTTCCTTCAGATTCTCCTGGGCTATGTCTACCTGCTGGTCCCGCCCCTGATGAACCCAATCGTGTACAGCGTGAAAAGCAAACACCTTCGTGCGAGGATAATCAGGATGTTCATCAAATGAAGGGTCAATTCATCACCTGATTCCAGCGCTGGTGACACGGGACATGAAAAACATGGGCCACCTATTCCATCCTGGACACTTACATCCGAGATGAAATGAGCTATTGCTCTCCACTCTGTAGAGAGAGGTTGAAAAGGGGTGAGGAAGGACAGTGAACTGGGGACAGGGTCCAAGGCAAGCAGCAGCATTTACACAGTGATTTTATTCATGGAGAGCCAGGGGACTGGTGGGATGTTGGGCCATAAAGAACCATATCAGTGGCTGCTCCGACCTCAGAATTCCTCTCAATACAGTCAATAAAGAGAAGGGAAGTGGATGTTGTTTCCCATTACACTGGCCTGTCACTGTCCTGTCTCTGGTTAAACATCCACAGGCCATGAAAAAAGTTGCAGGGCTGTTGTGCAGTCACAGTCCTGGCCCTTCCTGAGTGCTCTGGGTGCTGTGTGATCCATGGGGGCTGCTCCAGCTGTGTTCAGGGGCTTTTCATGGGGCACGGACACCCACCCTCCCCCTACGCCCTCTGCCAGATGCTTGTGACTGAGTCGTGTCAGAGACATGATTAACGCAGGAACCCCAAGTGAAGCCATTCTCACAGCCCCCCGACTCCCATTGATGACCCCCTGTCTACCAGAACAGGGCTCCTCCCAAACCTCTAGTCCCAAACCAGAACCCCTGAATCCACAGCCAGAACACTTTCCCCCCCAATCCCTTGACACCCCCTGCTGTTGATCTGCCCCATTCTCCTCCAAACCAAACTGAATCAGGCTGCTCCACACCTTGCTGCAGCTTGGCACGTGCGGCTCCCCACTGGGCCTGGAGCACAAGTGGTCCAGAGCAGTTCAGTAGGGCAGGGGCCTCAAGTCTCCTGCAGGGGCCCTGGTGGGGGGATGGGGCAAAGGGACCCCACTTGCACCGCAGGGCCCGGGTTGAGGGGGGGGTCAATTGTAGCTAGGAGCACCCACTGGTCGGGGTGCCCAACATCTGGCTGCTGGTGCTGCCTCCTGCCCAGCATGCTCCAGGATCCCAATGGCCCCGGGCCTCCGTAGTCGAATAGTGGCGGGGCTGGGGCAGGCAAACAGGGTAGGGGAGCTGTATGCACAGCACCCTCCCACCAGCACTGCCCCAGGCCAGGCAGGGGACCAAGAGCTGAGGGAGGAGGCAGGGGTTGCACGCAGGCGCAACCAAGGAGCCCAGCTGTTTGTGGCATGCAGCAGCCAGAAACCCCTGACCTGGGCCTGCCAAGCCTCCTCCCGCCCTGCACTCGCTCTGCCAAGTGGTAGGAGCTTCTGGGGGGAGGAGATAGGGGCGGAGCGGAGCCGCAGCGCCTGAGGGCTCCTCTCCACCCCCGTCACTGGCAGGAGTCCTCAGCTGGCCGGCTGGCCGAGAGGAGCAAGTTGGCATGGGGGGAAGGATGCAGGGAGAAGCCCTGGGCCAGTTGGTCCAGAGAAGTGAGTTGTAGGGGCTGGGAGTGGAGAGGTACCAGCAGCGTGGTTGCTTGGCTGTAGCATACAAGTGGAGGGCCGGGCTGGGCCGTCAGGCTGAGGCCACTTTTGAGTGTGGACCCAGAGCCATGGCACCACTGGCACCATTATTAATCCAGTACTGAGAGAAACCCAGGGCATGGTGCCCTCTTTGGTGGGCCACCCTGGGCAGCTGCCCATACCACCCACCCCAAAGGCTAGCCCTGAAGCTGAGATCTTAGAATGTGTCAGGTGACATAGGGAAGTGTTAATATCCTCATACAATGCACTGGTGAGACCTCCTCTGGCAAACTGTGTAAAAGTCTGGTTATTCCTATTCCAGAAAGATTAATTTAAACTGGAGGAGGTGCAGGGAAGGTCTCCTTGGATGGTCAGGGCAATGGAGGACCTGGCTTACATGGAGATGTAATGAGCTTGTCTGGTTTAGCCTAACACAACACAGGCTGAGTGGGGATTGGATTGCTCTATAAATATTGGGGGTGGGGGGAACACCAGGGAGAGAGACAAACTCCTGACGCTAAAGGACAGTTTTGGCAAAAGAAGAAACGGGGAGAAACTGGCCAGGTCTAAACCTCAGTCTGGAAAGGAGAAGGAGGTTTCTGACCATCTAAGGAAGAAGGTTCTGGAACAGCTGCCCAACAGGAGCAATGGCAGGGAAACAACCCAGCTGGGTTTAAGATGGTGCTTGACAGGTTTATGCACCGGATGATATGCCGGGGTAACCTGCCATAGCAGGGGACTGGTCTCATTGACACAGGAGGTCCCTTCAAATTCAAGGTCCCTATGGGTCACATTCACCTGTTTTGCATCCACCAGGAGCTCATGTGGAGTTGCTTGTCCACTATTACCCTGCTCTGGGCCCTGGCCAATGGATTTTTCACTCAATAGATTCAGAAGAAACCTATAACTCACTGTTATGATCTGGAAAATAATTGTTCTTGTGCTCCTGTGTAGTGATGTCACAGGCATTTAATTCCCTGAGTTTCTGGGAATTTCAACATGCTGAGTCACCAGCTGCCCCCTCCCCAGCCACTAGCCCTAGAGAGGAAGGATGATTTAGGGGTCAAAGTGCTGGCAGGTGACTCCTAGGAACTGACTTCATTTCCAGGCTCTTCCACAGTCTTCTTCTGTGACCATGTGCAACTCATTTAGTCCTTCTTTGCCTCAGCAATATGTGTTTTAATACAGCTCAATATAAAGGTGTACTTCTAGGAACAAGGGATGCTGGGCATCCTTACCAGATGGGGGACCCAATGCTGGGAAGCAGTGACTCTGAAAAAGACTTGGGGGCTCATAGTGGATTATCAGATGAACATGAGCTCCCAGTGCAACACTACAGCTAAAAAGCTACTGCAATCTGGGATCTACAACCAAGGGAATCTCCAGTTGGACCAGAGAGATAATTTTACCTCTGTATTTGTCACTGGTGTGTCGACTGCTGGGATCCTGTGTCCAGTTCTGGTGTCTGAAATTCAAGAAGGAAGTTGATAATTTGGAGAGGGTTCAGAGAAAAGCCATGAAAATGATTAAAGGATTAGAACATGTGCCTTGTAGTGATAGACCCAAGGAGCTCAATCTAATTAGTTTAACAAAGAGAAGGTGAAGGGGTGACTTGATAACAGGCTCTAAGTACCTGCATGAGGATGAGAGAAAGTTATAAGAGTATCCGATGGATGGAAGCTGAAGCTAGACAAATTCAGACTGGAACTAAGGTGTACTTTTTTTTTTTTTTTGCAATGAGGGTAATTAACCTTTGGGACAATTTACCAAGGGCTGTGGTAGATTCTCCATCACTGACAATTATTAACTCAAGGCAGGATGTAGTTCCAACAGCTCTGCTCTAGGAGTTATTTTCAGGCAGGTCTCTGGACTGTGCTATGCAGGGGTCAGACTAGAGGATCACAATGATGCCTTCTGGCCTTCAGATCTATGAATGTTTGACTCTGCACAGTGGTGTTAGTAGCACTGCCCTACCACACGGGGTGTTGTACTGATAAATATGTTACAGATTGTGAGGCGCTCGGGCACCTCACAATTGGGGCCAGAGCTTAGTGCCTTGGAGAGATTTCAGCTCTGTGTGCCTCATAAGAGTGATTTGGGGCACTGGGTGGAGAACCTGAACTCTTCCCAACACCCCTTGGTGATGAGACTTGTCATCAGCACAGCCCCCTTTGACGAGGGAGTTCTGTGCTGAACAGAGCCCTGCTGGGCTGCCCTTTGGTCTGATCCTCACCCTCCACCTGCTCCATGAGCAATGAGAGTTTCTGTAAGTGCTGGAGGAAGACCTCACATCCTGGATCCAAATTTCCATCATCAACAAGTTTGGGGGTAGCTAAATCTGGGGGAGGGGGTTGTTCGGTCCAATAGAGAGCTAGCAGCAGGCACTTGGAGATGGGCTTGGGTCACGCCCCTTTCTATTAAGAATGTGAATGGCCTTGCTTAGCCGGCATTTGCATGTCTCATTCCTGAACATGAGGAGGAGACCCTCTGAACTGTGCCTCAGGTACTCACTGACTCTGCAAGCCAGTTCCTTTTATGTCCTGTGGTCTGTGGCCTAATCCTGTTCCTTACAACTGGGCAATCTGTAGCCCAGGGCACAGGTAAACAGCGTCTCTGCCACTCCTGGACTGTGTGACTAGAAACGTCCATTAACTAACTCTCAGTGCCTTTGTTTGTGGGTGCTCCACCTGAGATATGGCCAGCAGCGCCAGCTCCTGGGATTTTACTGGGAGTCTCACACTATTTCCTCTCTTTCTGAAAGCCCCAACTGCTGTGATCAAGAGACTGTGCGGGAATCTCAGCATTCAACATAGTGGTATGCTTATGATATAATTATGATACCTCTGGTACAAGATATGTCTTATGAGGTGTCATTTGAAAAGTTATGGTTTTCGAAATATGATTATCCTATTTGTATGCATGTATCATTTTTGTACCTGAAGTTATGAATATTGACTACGTATCTGTATTTCAAATTAGCTTAATCTGTGTAACACCCACAACTAGCCTTTCAGGTACAAAAATGAAGAAGCTAGACAGTGCTAATGGCTCATCAACAAAGATAATTGACCATGGAAGAGCTTAGCCGTCCAGTGAACATTTCAGTGAGTAATGGCGGCTGTGACTTAGCAGGGCATACATGGGCATGTGATCAGACTGCATGACACTGAACTCCATTTTGGTACCTGTATTTCTCCACAAACTGGGCCGGGACCTTAGCTTAGCCTTAAAGGGTTCTTGCCATATGGAAAAACTTTATAAGGTGGTGTGTGACATCATCTCTTGACCTCACTCCCCACGCAACAGAACTCCTGGAAACATCTGAGGAACAAAGACTGGATGGAGGGAGATGCTGGTCCCAGGCTATAGGGATTTCTAGCCTGCATATGTAAACTTGGTGGACTGCTTGTATCATCAGTCAGGGTGAGAAATTGCTACTTCAAATACTATCTAACTAGTATATTAGGCTTAATTTGAAATTTTGTTTATTTGCTAGTTAACCTGCTTTGATCTGTTTGCTGTCACCTATAATCATGCAACATCTATCTTTCTGTAGTTAATAAACTTGTTTTATATTGTATCATAACCAGTGTGTTTTGAGTGAAGTGTCTGGGAAAATCTCAGCTCTGTAAACAAAGGCTGTTGCATATCTTTTCCACTTCTAGGGGAATGCTACTTATATTAATGAGTTTGCATTAATGCCTGTGCAATGGAAGATGGTATAATTCTGGGTTTATACTCCAGCAAGTATGCAAGGCTGGAGAGCTGGGAAATTGGCTGTTGTCTCTTGTTTGTCCTTGAGTGACTTAGGTAAAGCACTCAGGTAGCTCCGTTGGGTATGCAGCACCACCTGCTGTCTTGTTGGGTGATAACAGGGCTTGGAGAGGCTGGCTGTGTTACTGGCAGAGCAGTCTGAGAGAGGCCAGATCAGCTGAATGATTAGGGATCGCAGCGGTTCGACTGGCTCCCAGACTGCAACCTGGGAGTGACAATCCATCACAGAGATTTTAGAACAAACTGATAAATTAAACAGTAAAAATCACCAGGACCAGATTGTATTCACCCAAGAGTTCAGAAGGAACTCATGTTGAAGAACTACTAACTGTGGTATGTAACCTATCACTTAAATCGGCCTCTATCCCAGCATACTGGCAAATAGCGAATGTGATGCTGATTTTTAAAAATGGCTTCAAAACATTCATGAACATGATTTGTTGAGGAAAGTCAACATGGCTTTTGAAAAGGGAAAATCATGACTCACTAATCTATTAGAATTCTTTGAGTGGGTCAACAAAAATGTGGTCAAGGGTAATCCAGAGGATATAATGTACTTCAACTTTCAGAAAGCCTCTGACAAGGTCCCTCACCAAAGGCTGCTAAGAAAAGTAAGCAGTCATGGGATAAGAGGAAAGATTCTCTCCTGGATCAGTAACTGCCTAAAAGATAGGAAACAAATGGTAGGAATAAATGGTCAGTTTTCAGAATGGAAATAGTCGTGTCCCAGAGGGATCTATACTAGGACCAGTTCTGTTCCACATATCCATAAATGATCTGGAAAAAGGGGTAAGCAGTGAGATGGCAACATTTGCAGACGAGACAAAATTAATCAGTATACTTAAATCCAAAGCAGGCCTTAAAGAGTTACAAAGGCATCTCACAAAACTCAGTTACTGGGTGAATGGCAGATGAAATTCAGTGTTGATAAATGCAAAGTAGTGCACATTGGAAAACTTAATCCCCATTTTACATACAAAAGGATGTTTCCAAATTAGCTGTTACCACTCAGGAAAGAGATCTTGGAGTCATTGTGGATGGTCTCTGAAAACATCTGCTCAATGTGCAGCGGCACTCAAAAAAAGCTAACAGAATATTGAGAACCATAGTCGGTGGATGTAATAGGCCGGGGGGTAAGATTCCAGTGGTGCAGCTGTGGATGCCGGCTGCCAGTTGTGGGGTTTACACAGGGAAGTTGTTGCTTATTATTATGTGCCATGTAGGTTTCAGTGTGGCTGAGGAGGCAGTATGTGTTACTCAGCTTCCCGGATTCATCAGTAATTCCCTGGGACTCCACAGAGATTACTGATGAATCCAGGAAGCTGTGTAACCCTTCCCACTGTGACAAGTTGTCACCCCCAGGGTGCAGTCTGGGAGGCATTGGGAACAGCTGTGCCCTTCAACCCTCCCGCTGGGCTGGCCAATCTTACACTGCTTTGTTGGTGACACAGCCAGCCTCTGCAAGCCTTGTTATCACCCAACACAATGGCAGTTAATGCCATACACCCAACTGAGCCTCCTGAGTGCTTTGCCTAAGCCACTCAAAGACAGGCAGGAGACAACAGCCAATTTCTCAGCTTCCCCACCTTGCCCTCTTTCTTGAGTATAAGTCCAGAATTATACTGTCTTGCACTTCACAGGTATCTGTACAGCATAACCTCATTAATATAGGTCACTTTAACCTTGATGTGGGAAAGATATGCAACAGCCTTAACACAAACTAAGCCTAACATTCTAGATAGGTTGGATATAAATTAGCAATTTCTCACCCTGACTGATGATACAAGCTGTCCACCAAGTTTTCATATGCAGGCTAGAAATCCCTTAAGCCTGGGACCAGCACTTCCCCTGGTTCAGTCTTTGTTCCTCGGGTGTTTCCAGGAGTTCTCTTCTGTGAGGAGTGAGGCCAAGAAATGATGTCACACCCTATGTTATATAGTGGAAAAATACAGGCACCAAAATGGCGTTTAGAGTCATGTGGTCTGGTCACATGCTCTTGCATGCCCTGCTGGGTCATAGCAGCCATTACCCATAGGCTGTCCGGAGCTTTCTCAGGAAGGTTCACCAGGTGGGGGATAAGCTTCTCCTCAGGCCTATTGTTTCCCTTAATGCCCCATTACCCTAAATAGGCCCTTCACAACCAGCTATCTTGACTGGAAGCATTTTGCCCAGGTGTAGCTACATTTGAAATACAGATACATAGTCAATATTCATAACTTCTGATACAAAAATGATAATACTATATTTATGATCGTATTTCACAACTCATAACATTTTCATAGATGCCTCACAAGACACATTTTGTACAAGATGCATTATAATGATATCGTAATCATATCATGGTGATACCACTATGCTGAATAATGGGGGCAGTGTCAGAACTGCTTCCTCAGCTGCCCTGGAACATGCATGGCACATTTAAAATGGTCAGGTTCTTTGGAAAGAGAAATACGTTCCCCGTGGGGCAGATTGGGGTCTCAGGAGATGAGGTGTGGCATGGCTGGGGGGGCTCTGTCCAGCCCAAGGCTCCTCCATCCGCGAGGTCTAGTAGGGGAGATCAGGGCTAAAGCCATGGGTGGTGGGGAGGCTCTGGGTTCTCCAGGATGGGGGGCGGGGGTTCAGGGCTCTGGCTATGTCGGGGGAGAGCTTTGGGCAGAAGGCGTGGGGCCGAGGGGATCTCCCTCCCCGAAGGGGAGCTCCATCCACAATTCATGTTGGGAACCATTAGGAAAGAAATAGGTAACGAGAGAGAAAATATCATATTGCCTCTATATAAATCCATGGTACACCCACATCTTGAATACTGCGTGTTGTTTTGATTCCCCCATTTCAAAATATATATATGTGAATTGGAAAAAGTACAGAGAAAGGGCAACAAAAATGTTTAGGGGTATGGAACAACTTCCAGATGAAGAGAGATTAAAAAGACTGGGACAGTTCAGCTTGGAGAAAGGATGACAAAGTGGGGATGTGTTAGAGGTCTATAAAATCACGAGTGGTGTGGAGAAAGTGAATAAGGATGTGTTATTTTCACCTACACAATAATCAGGGGTCACCCAATTAAGTTAATAGGCAGAAGGTGTAAAACAAACAGAAGAAAGCACTTTATCACACAACGCACAGTCAGCCTGTGGACTCATTGCCGAGGGACGTTGTGAAGGCCAAACGTATAACTGGTCTAAAAAAGAATGAGATAAGTTCATGGAGAAAAGGTCCATCAATTATCCAAAATGGTCATGAGCGCAGCCCCATGTTCTGGGTGTCACTAAATCTCTGACTGCCAGAAGCTAGGAGGAGATGCAGGGGATGGATCCCTTGATAATTCCCTGTTCTGTTCATTCCCTCGGAAGTATCTGCATTGACCACTGTCAGAAGAGAGGACACTGGGAAGGATGAACCATTTGTCCAGCACAATAAGGCCATTATTATATTCTTAAATTGCTCCACTGATGGATGGGCTGCTGCTGACAGGCTGTTTCCAGGGGCTCCCTCTCTTATAGAACTGGCAAAGTCACCCTAGCAGATATCCAGGTGCTGCTCACTGGGGAAGGCTGATGGGGGGTCTAGTGCTGCCAACTAGGGGTGTGGTCCAGTAGCACAAGGGACAGAGACTCATGGTTTGAGGCACAGCTACGCTGGAAAACAGAGAGCTTTTCCCTCCACGGAAAATTTTGAGCAAACTAAAATGTGTCCTTTTCGTCCATTTTTTTGGGGTGAGTTTTCATAGAAAACAGATCATTTTTCTCTGAAAGCTCAGCTGCCATGATGCTGCCCAGCTGCAGCTGCCTGGATCCCCAAGAGAAACTGGAGATTTTCATCTCCCCCTTCCTCATAACATAAATGAAGGTGGCACTGATGGAGTCTATGGCGGCACCCTGGGTATGGAAAGGTTGAAATTTCCTGACCAGTCTATGGCTGGGGTTTTGTGCACATCAGCTACTCTGACCAGCCCTCCCTTCTCTGGCAGCCCTCTGCACCACGCCCCCTTCAGCAGATCCTGCGGCAATAGCTGCTGTGACAGGACCTGGTAGCACATCTCTGATGAACCTATGCTAGCAGGGAACTGGAGAGGTTCCTAGAGCAGTTGTGGGGGCACAGAGGTTGTGTGTGGGTGGGGCTTAGCTAGCAATGGATCACTGAGATCTGTGCCTATCTTTGGGGAACCTGGGTCCCCCTTTTCTTTCCTCAGGGAGAAGGGAAGGGACTTTCCCTCCTGGAACTATCTGAGGGAAATTTCCATGTACAGAGCCATGTGGCATCTCCTTCACTGGCCTGCACCCTGGATTTGTGATGCTGAAAAGGGTCTGTCGGGTAGAAAATGGGTCCTATATTATTCTATTATTTATTTCATTTTAGCAAGATCACAGCTGTGACAGCATCATTGTTACCACTCGGCCACCCTCACAATCCTACTAATCGAAGCCATGCAAACAGTGATGACAAGCCCAGAGTCCAGGAATAGAGCCTGCAGCATCACCACTCATCTCCTGTGATTTGGCCTCCTTCAGTTTGCCATTGGCTGTGACAGGGGTTAGAGCTGGTGCACAGAAAGCCAAGCAGCTGAGGTTCCCTGATGGCCAAGTGGCCCCCAAGGGAATGTGCAGACATGCTTCATAAAGGCAGTTGCCTCCGTATCTGAACTGATACTGCCTGTGCAACCTCTCTGATGACTCCTTGGCCTTTAGGGTGAAGACCTCTGGTGTTAGCGGTTCCCCGTCTAGCAGGAATTGGGTACGTTGGCAGGTTTCACTAGCTTTAAAATGTGAAGGGAAGGGGAAACATTTGCACATGTTCTGTGCAGCGGCAGAGGACTCAGCTGGGGTGTTGAGGTGACTCAGTGACAGGGCTGGAGGACAGGCAGCGCTAGACAGCTTGGGAACCTCTCCCCTACGTCTGCCCATGCTCCACAATGGGTTATTCAAGCTACACAGAAATCTGACTTTCAAAGTGAGCTCGGAATGTTAAATCCCTGAAGCCCCAAGAAAGAATTTTTTCAAGGGGTCCCATTTCTAGAGGTGCTGTGTGCTCTGGGCCCGATGCCACCAGGGCTGAGTGAGAAGAGACTCCACGGAATATCACTGACTAGTTCGCAAATTGCCTCAGATTTATTTAATCCTGGAAATTTAATCAGCAAATGCATTTTCAGTGATTTTATTCTCTGGCTTGATTGTGAAGGCAGGAATTCAGAGCTGCATTTCTCTGGGGTAACAGGTCCGATAGGGCATATTTTAATATTCTGACTGGCTGAGGGGTCTAGAATCTCCTCAGAGCTACAGCGCTACCAGCATCTCTGCCCCCTCTCTGGTCTCCAAGTGCCAGATGTCAGACCTCGAACCCTGCCCTCTCCTGGGGTGGAATCCTGCGACCCTCCCACCCTCAGACTGGGCCCAGGGCTACCGCACAATGTGGATCAACTGTGCTTGCCCAGGAGTTCGTACTGGGTTTGGTGCCTGTGATTCTTCCCTTTGGGAGCCTGTGAGTAGTGGTGAGACGAGTGACCTGCCAGCCTTCTAGAACCAAAATACTGTTTAATCTGAACAGGAGGAAGAAAGCAACATGGGAGAATTAGAGGGTTTTCAAAGAACAATCTGTACACATCTCTGACCCCCAAACCCTCCCACTCTGATGGGGACCCAGGCAGGCCGGGAGCTTTCAGAGTTCCCTAGTGGTGTCTGTGCATGTCTGTCTGAAGAGCTTCCCAGCAACAGCTGCAATCCACTTTCTGCAAACCCTCATCGTGCCTGAATAACAGGTGCTGGGGTTACTATGTACTAGAGAGTGAGAGCTCAGGGAATGAATATTTCATATACTGACCCCAATGCCTGTTACCACTCAGGCTATAGGCTACAGACTGACAGGATGGAACCTGAGGAGAACCAATCAGCTATTAACCCCGGGACAGAGGAGCTACTAGATTTTTGTTTGCTGACAAGCAACTGAATGAGAGGTGAGATGCTGGGGTCTTTTCAGGTTCTGAAGAAATCCAGATGACAGACGCTACATTTTAAGTCCCACTGTAACCTGAGAAATAATTTCTGAAAGAAGATCAGAGGGGAAAGAATGGGTTGACATGTGTGTGCTAATGTACACATGTGTAAATGTTATGGCAAAGCTTTTCATTGTAATACAATATTACAAACCAACCTTTCATGATATTGTTGTATGTTGAAGGCCAGCAGCAGAGTTGTTGGAATCTCTAAAGGAAGGAGCAGTGGTAACTTTACTGCTTAATGGCTTTTGCTTCCAAAAGTATATCAGAAGTGCTCCACATACTGTTTGCAAAGGGTTTATGCTGTGAAATCATTTTCAGTGACTAGTTGTATATGTCTCCTGGTAACTGACCAGTAGCTGTTTCTAACACTTACATTTAGAGTCATGAGCACAATCCCTCTGCAATATATGTGCAAGATTTTCCAAAAATTCCTGTGAGAACAGAGCCACTGGTTTATGTTTCAGCAAAGAATAGAGCTGAGGTGCAGGAAAGGGGAGTGTAATAGCGATTGTATGTAACTTACACCCATCACCTCTTACGGGAGCATTGCTCAAGGAATTTGCACACTCAACTGGATATTAGTGCAAACCTAGTGTTTTCACTATTCACCCATTTGTAATACCGTCCCCTTCCATGCCCAGCTGAAGCAACTCTGTGTGTTAGCTTGTAACTTTCCAAATATCTATAAATGCCTGCATGGGGAGAGGATGCAGCTCCTGTGAGGATGAAGAGAAGCCTGTAGGATGATCAGACTCGCTGGATTTAGTCACCTTTGGCCAGGGAAACACTTCAGCTTCTCTTGGAGGTATTCTTGGGGTCAGAGTATATCTCTGGGAACATCTGGTAAGGGAAAGTAAATAGAACCCAGTTCTGCCTGAATTTACACAAGTAAATCTGGAGTGACACAGTTGAAGTCAGTATTATTGAATTAAGAAAATGGCAATAAGAATTTATCTCATGTACTGCAACGAGGCAGTGGCATAATTTTGAAGTGTCACGAGTGGAGAAAATTGTATGAAACACATTTATAAATACCTTCAATCGAGGATACACAGATGCAAAGACCGTTTTCAACTGGCCATTTGTTTAGATTCATGTCATCATAAAATGGGCCAAACTCAGAAGTGGAGGGCCAGAAAGGGTGTCTGTGGGAAGGTCACAATTGTAAAATCACACAGTGCTGAAGGGGGCTGCGGAACTCCCAGCAACAAGATATCAATGGGGCCAAGAGGTTAGTAGGATTCACAGAGGGACTGGATGTTTATATGGGTAACCAGAAAATCCAATTACAATAGTGAGGATTATTTTAAATAAAGCCTTGGAATTGCTCTAAACTCTTCCTGATTTACACCATAAAATATGTCTAACTAGTGGGTGTCAGGGAGAAATTTTCCCTGGGAGCAGGTTATCTCATGGGTGCCTATTGCGGGGCTTCTTCCACCTTCTTCTGTAGCATCTGGAACTGGCCACTGGATACTGAGCTAGATGAACTGCAGGTCTGATCCAGTCTGGAAGTTCTTGTCTTCCTATCAGTGGTGTATATCCAATATTATGATTTTGCTGATCTTCCTTGAGCTCCTGGGAACCTCTAAACTTGCACTGAGAGCAGAAAGATGTCTTGTTAAATATCATGTAGTCTCCTGTTCTTTTTCCTTTCAGAAAGGAAAGTTCAAAACACCTTGGAGCTGCCCAGTACACTATGTCAGCTGTCAATGACACCAAATTCAACTCTGCAGTGTTTCTTCTCACCGGGATACCTGGGCAGGAAGATGTCCATCTCTGGATCTCTGTCCCATTCTGCCTAGTGTATGTCATTTCGATAGTAGGCAATTCAGTTATTCTGTTCATTATAAAAACAGACCAAACCCTCCATGAGCCCATGTTCATTTTCCTTTCCATGTTGGTCATCACAGACCTTGGCTTATCGATATCCACCATACCAACAACACTGGGGATATTATTATTTAACTCTAGGGAGATAAGCCTTGATGCCTGTTTCTCCCAGCTCTTCTTCATCGACTCTCTTTCATATATTGAATCCTCCATTCTCTTCTTGATGGCCTTTGACCGCTTCATTGCGTTCTCTAACCCACTGAGATATGCTTCCATCTTAACCCCACTGAGAATAGCTAAGATGGGACTGGTGGCTGTGCTAAGATCAGTGGTCTTAATATTCCCACTCCCCTTTCTCCTGAAACGGTTCCGATACTGTCGAGCCAGTGTCCTGTCCCATTCCTACTGCCTGCACCAGGATGTCATGAAGATGGCTTGTTCTGATATCACAGTCAACATCATCTATGGCTTGTCTATTAAACTTTTAACGGTGGGGTTGGACTTATTGCTCATCTTTCTCTCCTATGTGATGATCCTCAAAACTGTGCTGAATGTCGCATCCCACGCGGAGAGACTCAGGGCCCTGAACACCTTTGTATCCCACCTGTGCGCCATCGTGCTCTTCTACTTACCACATATCGGCTTGTCTGTGATACACAGATTCGGGAACAGCTCTTCTCACTTGCTTCAGATTTTCCTGGGCTACCTCTACGTGCTGGTTCCTCCCCTGATGAACCCAATCGTTTACAGCGTGAAAAGCAAACACCTTCGTGCAGGGATAATCAGGGTGTTCTTTAAGTGAACAGTCACCCAACTCCAGCACTGTTGACAGGGGCCGTGAAAAACACATGCCCCATATTCCATCCCAGACCCTGACATGCAAGACGGAATGAGCTAATGATCTCCACTTTGAAAAGAGAGGTTCTGATGGGATCTAAGGCCTGGAGCAATGTGGGAGGGGTTGGTGAGGGAGGCTAGAGCACTGGTGGAAGGAAGGCAGTAGCATTTACAAAATGACTGTGTTTGTGGAGAGCTGGGGGACCGGTGGTATTTTGGCCCATAAAGAGCTGTGTCAGTGGCTTCTCTAACCTCAGAATTCCTGCCTGTAGAGTCAATAAAGAGAAGGGATGTAGATGTTGTTTCCCATTACACCTGGCCTGTCACTGTTCTGTTTCTGGTTAAACATCCCTTCCTGAGCGCTCTGGGTGCTGCGTGATCCATTGGCGCTGCAGCAGCTGTGGACAGGGGCTATTCATGGGGCCCAGACACCCACCCTGCACACAACACTCCCACTGAGCTCACTCCTCTCTGTGTCAGAGCAGAGCTGTGTGTGTGAAGGTCTGACACACAGGAATCCTGGCAAGAGACGCAAGCCCAGATTCCCTCTTCCTCCCCTCCATTTATCCTGCTCCAGGGGTGGAAACGGTGCTCAGCTCCCCCACACAGTCTCAGCTAGCTCCTATCCCAGCCCAGTCCATTCACTGTAGGGTGACCACCTATTCAAAAGGCAAAAGCAGGACATATGCAGGAGCCACGTCTCCTTTATGACCCCACTCCCAGTGAACTAGAGCAGCTGTGAGGAGCTCTAGACCATTCATCTACCCTGGACAGGAGGCTAGGGGTCCTGAGAGAAGCCCCCAGCCTGTGTTCCGACCTCCCTGGATGTTCAACCCAGGGATGGTGCAGAGTCCGGGGCTCCCCACAGCATCCTGGGCTTCTGGGGCAGCTCTTACTGTGGCCCGTCTCCAGCCTGGCCGGGGTGCAGAGGCTCAGGGGAAGTGGAGGAGCAGGGGGCAGGGCCTAGTGGGAAGAGATGGGGCAGGAGGTGGGAGCTCAGGAGAAAAGGAGCAGCAGGGGGTGCGGAAAGCCTGAATCAACACTGACCCCAGCAATCAGGGTGATGGGGGCTCCTGAATAAAGGAGGAGGATGGGACTGGAGGGTAGCAGAGCCTGTGTTTTGGAGAAGACTGAATTAATGTGACCCCACACAGGGGGATCTTGTTTTAAGTATCACAGGCTGTCAGGGTTCCCTCCCCACTCTGAACTCTGGGCATGAAAGACCCGCTCAATTTATATTCCACCAGCTTAGGTTAAAAACGTCCCCAAGGCACAAATCCTTTCCTTGTCCTTAGATGGTATTGCTGCCACCCCTAAGTGATTGAAACAAACACTCAGGGAGAGGCAACTTGGAGCCCTATCCCCCCAAAAATATCTCCCTTTCACCCCCTTTCTTCAGGTGGGGGTGAGAATAATATACCAACCGATAGGTTGACAAAGTGAGCATAGACCAAATCCCTGTTTTTTAGGACAACTGAAAATAAAATAAAACATGCAAATCTAAGCCTAATACAGTAATACAACTGAATCCAGATAAAATTTCACCCTGAGAGATGTTTCAATAAGTTTCTTTCACAGACTGGACACCTTCCTAGTCTGGGCACAATCCTTTCCCCTGGTACAGCCCTTGTTCCAGCTCAGCTGATAGCTAGGGGATTTCTCATGATTGCATCCCCCTTTGTTCTGTTCCACCCATTTATATATCTTTTGCATAAGGTGGGAATCCTTTGTCCCTCTCTGGGTCCCCCCCCCCGTTCTCAGTGGAAAAGCACCAGGTTAAAGATGGATTCCAGTTCAGGTGACATGATCACATGTCACTGCAAGACTTCATTACCCACTTGCCCGCACACACATATACAGGAAGACTTACAAGTAAAACACAGCCATCTGCAGTCAATTGTCCCGGTTGATGGGAGTCATCAAGATTCCAAACCACCATTAATGGCCCACACTTTGGATAATGACAATAGGCCCTCAGAGTTATATTTCATATTTCTAGTTTCAGCTACAAGAGTGGTACATTTATACAAATCAGATGATCACACTCAGTAGATTATAAGCTTTGTAATGATACCTTACAAGAGACCTTTTTGCATGAAGCATATTCCAGTTACATTATATTTAACCTTATTAGCATAGGCATATTTTCATAAAATCATATAGAGTGCAACATCACAGCTTTGGCTCTTATTCCAATGGGTCCTTGGGTCATTCATGCACCAAAGGAAAACTCAAGAGAAAAACAAAGAAACATAAATCGATTCAGTTGAAGCCCCGCCCCTGCATACATCAGTATATGCATTAGTGTGGCGGGAGGAGGAGGGCGTAAACTCTTACAGACACAAAGAAGGGGGGCGTGATCAAAAAAGAATGAGAACCACTGAACTAGTCTGACCTTCTGTACAGCACAGGCTGCGGAATTTGACCCAGTTATC
This sequence comes from Trachemys scripta elegans, assembly GCF_013100865.1. Classification (NCBI taxonomy): domain Eukaryota; kingdom Metazoa; phylum Chordata; order Testudines; family Emydidae; genus Trachemys; species Trachemys scripta. The sequence goes on from NC_048298.1 coordinate 339,283,138, forward strand.
CCTGTATTGAGCCTAATGACTTGTATTTGACTAACACATAACTTGTGTTCCCCTAAAGCGTCTTTTACAGGAATGCATGAAGTCTTTGTTTGGAGGGATAAGGAGAATCCACCACCTCCCTTGGGAGTTTGTTCCACTGGGTAAAGCACAGTCATGTTTCAAAATGTGTGCCTCATTTCCAAATTTAATTTATCTGGCCTCAGTTTCCAGCTACTGGTTCTTGTTATACCTTTACCTACTACATTAAAGAGCCCGTTAGTAGCTGGTATTTCATCCCTGCGAATGTGCTTGTACATTGTTATAAAAAACCATGAGGAGTCCTGTTGTACCTTTAAGACTAACAGATTTATTTGGGCATAAGCTTTCGTGGGGAAAAGACCACTTCTTCAGATGCATGGAGTGAAAATTACAGATACAAGCATAAATATACTGGCACATGAAGAGAAGGGAGTTACCTTACAAGTGGAGAACTAGCGATGACAAGGCCAATTCAATCAGGGTGGATGTTGCCCACTCCCAATAATTGATGAGGAGGTGTCAATACCAAGAGAGGGAAAAACGCTTTTGTAGTGAGCCAGCCACTCCCAGTCCCTGTTCACGCCCAAATTAAATAGCCATTGGCCATAGGAATGGATCTCAATCACACCCACCCCAGACTGTCTCCCACTGCTATAGAGGAATTAAAGAGACATGATCCCATTTCCCCAGCAGTTTCTGTGACTTTACTCTTTTCCTCTGGGGCTTCAGGAAAAAATTCCTCCTTGCTGCTGACAGACCCCTGGACAGCCCGAGCCACACTGAAAAAGTCATTCCCCAATAATATTTGGGTTGGGTTATGGGGAACAGCAGAAACTGTTAATTCAGCTTCCAAATCCACAGTTTTCATGTGCACTTTAGCCAGAGGTACAAGGATTTTGTGACCCCTACTAACAAAAGCTTTGCCATCTGGCAGTATGTCTTTCTCCTGAACAAAGCCTCCCCTGTCCACAGAGATTTCTGCACCTGTATCCCTCCACCCAGCAAGCTCTTTGCCTTTTACTTGGACAGCCTTTATGTGCTTCTTGCCAGGCTGTGCAGTGGCTACTTTTACAAACCGTGTATGATAAGTGGCAAGTGCCTGAGGTGCCTCTGTGCACTGCGTTGCAGTATTTCCCTGAGTTACTTGATGCCTGTTCTCACTCAGCACAGGGCATTCATTCCTCAGGTGCTCAATGGAGTTACAACGAGAGCACCTCCTGGGCTCTTTTGCTCTTGGAGGAGTGAAACTGGGGAAGTGAGTGTCCAGCCTCCCATCCACCCTCCTTCTTACAAGGGGTAAAATGGGAATCGTGCTTCCCACCAAACTTAAACCCCTCGGCCTGTGATTTGTTTCAAATAGACGCTTGGGACGGTTCAAATTGATCAGCAAAAGTTGCAAGTTCGTCAACAATTTTTACCCTCTTATACCATAAACACCGTTTCATATCATCATTACATATATTCAGGAAATGCTTCTGAGCAACCCGAACACACATTTCTTCAAAGCTTGAAATACTTTTCCCCCTTACTTACTTATCCATCAAATCTCTCCTTTGGTTTACATATGCCACATTACTCATCCCAGCCCCTCTCTTAAGGGTTCTAAATTTTACTCTATACGTTTCAGGTGTCATCTGAAACTGTTTTAAAACCATTTCCTTGAATTAACCATAATTTGGCGCATCACCCATTGGCATCTTATTAACTATATCCAGAGCTCTCCCAGACAACTTTGCAAGCAAAATGATCATCTTCTGATCCTCTCGAATCTCATGGAGCACACACAGCCTCTCAAAGGTGATGAAGTTCAGCAATGTCCCACATCTCGCTGTATCCAGGACACAACCCCTCCCATTTGTGGATTTTTGGAGAAATGGAGCCCCCTGGTGGGTGGTTATGGTTCTGCCTGTTAGGATATAGATATTCAGGCCTGTCTGTAAAGGCCTATACTTTAAGAATTTAGGCATATGTTTATCATTTAGCTAATTAGAAAGGTATAAAAGAAAGAATCTGCATAAGGGCCTTCTCTCACTGTGACAGTCTGAGGCTCTGTTTTTAAGCTAAGGCCTTTGGCTAAGCAGTGGGCGCAGCCATAAACTGGAAAGTGTATGGTCACGTTCTTACACATTTTAAACCAGTTATATTGAAATAAGGCAATCTGGGACTGTTAGAAAGGTAATCCGATTTCTAACTTTAGAGAAAGGGAAGAGTCTAGACGGTGTAAAAGGAAATTTAGTTTAATAGTTTTTTGTTTGATAAGAACTCACTTATCAATAGACACAGCTGGGAACCCTTGTGTCTTTATAGATGCAGTTGTGAAATCCTCACTTCGGTATTGTTTTGTCATTAGAGTTTCCACTTTGCTATGTTTATTTGCATGGTCTCTGGTCCTGTGATTGTTTTTGTCTCCTGTATAATTTATTTTGCTGGGTGCAAACTGATTAAGGTGATAAGATATAATTGGTTAGCTAATTATGTTATAATATGTTAGGATTGGTTAGGTAAATTTTAGTAGAATGATTGGTTAAGGTATAGCTGAGAATATTACTATATACTTGGATTTAAGCTTGCTGAAAGTTCACCCCAATAAACATCAGATTGTTTGCACCTTTGGACTTCGGGTCTTGTTGCTCTTTGTTCATGAGAAAAGGACCAGGGAAGTGGGAAAGTGAAGAAATAAGTTCTCTAACACTGCCTCTCTATCGAATCCAGTTCATGCTTCCTCTCTTTTCCCCTCTCCTACATCTTCTTGGTTCGCAGTTCCATGACTTGCTTCTGGGCTTCGATTTCTTTATCTTTCAATTACAGGGCAGCTTTTTGCCTGGCTGCTACTTCCTCCATGGCCCTCTGGTGGGCTGCTTTCTGTCTGGCTTCTTCTGCTTCCTGTTATTTTATCTGTAATTAATTCCATCTGTCTCTGGTGCTCTTTCTCACTCTCTTCTGCCTGTAACCTGCAGAGCTTTAGCTTCTTGGTAACTTCACTTTCATTCATGTTCCTACTTTTCTGTCCCTACTTCCCTTGCCTGAAATAAGCAAACAGAAAACAACAAACTGGTAACCACTTTGATTGTTCTCCAGCCACCACACTTAAAACTCACTTAAAATCGCCACCAGTGTCTCAAAGCAATAAGCTGTGTGCATGACTCTGCTTGCTGTATCACAGTGATGGGTTGTCCCCCCTTGCGGGGTGCTACCTGATGTACTAGGGTACCACTAAGCCCGTCTGTTCCACCAGCTTTGACTCCCTCACCCTGTCCTGCTGAGCCAGGCCCTCAAGCCTCCTCCAGCACACACACACAGGTAGGGACACAACCAGCTGCAGAAAGACACAGACACTGAAATCAGTACTGCATGGGAAGGCTTTCCGCTAAGGAATTGCCAGGCACTCAAGTGCATGCCCCACTGGAGTGTAAACCCAAAATTCTATTGTCTTGTGCTGCACAGAGAACCATACAGCATAAGCTAATTGAAATTTGCCTCCTCCTTCAATGTGGAGGAAGATAGGCACAGCTCTTTGACCACTCCCACCAGTTATGAATTCCACAAATTGGGTTTAGAGAAAATAAAACAAGTTTATTAACTTAAAGTTTTGAAGTGATTATAAGGGATATCAAACAGAGTAAAGCAGATTACTGAGCAGATAAAACAAACACACAAAATAAGCTTAATACATCAAAGAAACCGGCTAGAAGTAGTAATTTCTCACCCTAAGTGTTGTTTTAAGCAGGTTTCAGAGTTTCTTGAAGACAAATTGCACCCGCTTGCAGCTTAAAACTCCAGGCATTCCTTTCACAGGCCAGACACATTTTCCAGCCGGGGCTCAGACTTGCATAAACCACATCTTAGTTATGCCAAAATTATATTATAACAATATATCTATGAAAAATATGGGGCATAGTGCCGCATTTATCATCTTTCACTGCACAGGTGCCTGTACAGTGTCAGCTCAATAATATAGGTCACTTTCCCCTTGATGTGGGAAAGATATGCAACAGCCTTTGTACACAGAGTTGAGATTTTCCCCAGACACGATACTCAAAACATGCTGGTGAAGATAAAGCAGAAAACAAGTTTACCAACAACTAAAAGATGAATTTTAAGTGATTATAAGTGACAGCAAAGAGATCAAAGTAGATTACCTAACAAATAAACAAAAATGCAAACTAAGCCTAACATAGTAGATAGATTGGCTATGAATTACCAATTTCTCACCCTGACTGATGATAGAAGCAGTCCATCAAGTTTTCATACGAAGGCTAGAAATTCTTTAGCCTGGGACTAGCACTTCCCCAGGTCAGTCTTTGTTCCTCAGATGTTTCCAGGAGTTTTCTTTTGTGGGGAGTGAGGCCAAGAGATGACGACACACCCCACCTTATATAGTAGGAAAATACAGGTACCAAAATGGAGTTTACTGTTATGTAGTCTGGTCACATGCCCTTATCTGCCCTGCTGAATCATAGCAGACATTATGCATATGTTGTCCGGAGGTGTCAGGGTTCCCTCCCCACTATGAACTCTAGGGTACAGATGTGGGGACCCACATGAAAGACCCCCTAAACTTATTTCTACCAGCTTAGGTTAAAAATTCCCCAAGGCACAAATTCTCCCTTGTACCTTGGATTAGGTAACGCTGCCACCACCAAGTGATTAGACAAAACTCAGGGAAAGGACCACTTGGAGTTCCTACTCCTCCCTAATATCCCCCAAGCCCTACACCCCCTTTCCTGGGGAGGCTTGAGAATAAAAAAGATGAGCACAGACCAACCTGGGTTTTTTTTAGGACACTGAAAAAAACAACCAGATTCTAAAAAAACCCAGAAATTTATTAGAAAGAAAAAAGGTAAAAGAAGCACCTCTGGAAAATTAGAATGGAAGATAATCTCACAGGGCAATCAGATTCAAAACACAGAGGATTTCCCTCTGGGCAAAACTTTAAAGTTACAAAGAGAAAACCAGGAATACACCTTCCTCTCAGCACAGAGAAAATCACAACCCAGAATGAAAGTTAACACATTCCTTTGCTAGCATTTACTAATTCTAATGGAGTTGGATTGCTTGCTTTCTTGATATGTCTCTAGCAAGCCACAGAACAGACAGACAAAGGACAGACAAAAACAAAGTCTTCCCCCACCCCGATTTGAAATATCTTGTCCCCTTATTGGTCCTTTTGGTCAAATGCCAGCTAGGTTACCTGAGCTTTTTAACCCTTTACAGATAAAAGGATTTTGTGCCCCTGGCCAGGAGGGATTTTATAGTATTGTATACAGGAAGGTTGTTACTCTTCCCTTTATATTTATGACAGGACGGTTCTCAGGAAGGCTCACCAGGTGGGGGATAAGTTTATTCAAGGGCCTATTGTTTTCCATAATGGCCCATTGCCCTGAATAGGCCCTTCACAATCACCTGTCCAGACTGGAAGCATTTTGCCTAGTGGGTTTCACCTAGTGTAACTACATTTGAAATACAGATACATAGTCAATATTCATAACTTCACATACAAAAAGGACACATGCACACAAATAGGATCATCATATTCTGCAAACCATAATTTTTCCACAGACACCTCACAAGACATGTTTTGTACAAGATGTATCATAACTATGTCATAAACAGATGGGGGTAGCATCACAACCACCTCCTCAGCTGCCCTGGAATCTGCATGGCACATATAAACAACTGAGGATCTTTGGGAAGAGACAAGGTTTTCCCATGGGGTGGTTTAAGGTCTCAGGAGAGGAGGTGTGGAGCGGCTGGGTGGGAGGGAGATGGTTCCAGCCAGCCCGCCCGAGGCTCTTCTCACCATGGGGAGGATATGATAGAGGTCTATAAGATCCTGAGTGCTGTGGAGAAAGTGAATAATGAAGTGTTATTTACTCATTCAGAAGAACCAGGGGTCACCCAGTGAAGTTAGTAGGGAGCATGTTTAAAAAACAAAAGAAAGTCCTTTTTCACACAATGCACAGTCATCCTGAGGAATTAACAAGGAATGTTGGGAAATCCAAAACTATAACAGGTCCAAAAATAACTAGATAACTTCATGGAGGATAGGTCCATCAATAGTTATTAGCCAAGATGGTCAGGGTGTCCCTAAACCTCTGACTGCCAGAATCTGGGAGGAGACGCAGGGGATGGATCACTCAATAATTGACCTGTTCTGTTAATTCCTTCTGAAGTACCTGCACTGGCCAATGTCGCAAGTGTTGTCTACTACTTCTCATAACACAAGAACTAGGGGTCACCAAATGAAATTAATAGGCAGCAGGTTTAAAAGAAACAAAAGGAAGTACTTCTTCACACAATGGACAGTCAACCTGTGGGACTCCTTGCGAGCGGATATTGTGAAGTCCAAGACCATAACAGGGTTCAAAAAATAACTAGATAAATTTATGTAGGATAGGTACATCTATGGTTATGAACCAGGATGGGCAGGGAGGGTGTCCCTAGCCTCTGTTTGCCAGAAGCTGGGAATGAGCGACAGGGGATGGATCACTTGATGTTTACCTGTTCTGTTCATTCCCTCTGGGGCACTGGCACTGGCCACTGTCAGAAGACAGGATACTGGGCTAGATGGACCTTTGGTCTGACCCAGTAGGGCCATTCTTATTTTCTTATATTCTCAGGATCACATCTGTGACAGCAACATGATTACCACTTGGCTGTCCTCGAGGTAGCCATGTGACTGATCAGAACCACATGAACAGTGATGACAAGCGTGGGTTCCAGGAGCAGAGCTTGCAGCCAGGATGGCGCTGCAGTCCAGGTGGGTAGGATCACCACGCATCCCCTGTGATTTGGCCTCCTGCAGTTTCCATTGGCCATGACACGATTAAAGCTGGTGCACACTAAGCCAAGCAGCTGAGGCTCCCTGATGGCCAAGTGGCCCCCAAGGGAATGTGCAGGCATGCTTCATAAAGGCAGCTGCCTTCCTGTCTGAACAGATACTGCCTGCTGCCCTGCAACCTCTCTGATGACTCCTTGTCCTTTATGGTGAAGACCTCTGGTGTCAGTGGCTCCTCGTCTAGCAGGAACTGGGTACGTTGGCAAGTTACAAGGCTGCAAGCTGTTTCCAGTTGCAGACATTCTGTGTAGCGACAGAGGAGTCATCTGTCAGGGTGACTCAGTGACAGGGGCTGGAGGGCAGGCAGCACTAGGTAGCTTGGGAACCCCTCCCCTACATTTGCCCATGCTCCACCGTGGGTTGTGAAAGCTCCACAGAAATATGACATTCAAAGTGAGCTCAGAGTGTTTAAACCCCTATCTCTGAGTAAGTATTTCTCCAGGGGTCCCTTTTCTAGAAGTGTCATGTGCTCTGGGACTGATCCTGCCAGGCGTTGAGGGAGAGAAAACCCCATGAAATATTAGTGACTAGTTCCCAAATCCCTTCAGGTTTATTTGCTTCTGGAAACTAAATCAGCAAAAGCGTTCTCAAAGGTTTTATTCTCTGGCTTGATTGTGAAGGCAGGAATTCAGAGCTGCATTGCTCTGTGGTAAAAGGTCTGATATGGCATATTTCTATATCCTGACTGGCTGAAGGTTCCAGCATTTCTGCCCCATAGATAATCCTCAAAATTACAGGGCTACCTGTATCTCTGGCCTCCAAGTGCCAGATGTCAGGACTCGTATCCTTTCATGTCATGGGGTGGAATCCCGTGATCCTCCCACCCTCAGACTGGGACCTGGGCTAAAACACACTGTAGGTCGTTTGTGCTTCCCCAGCAGGTCTGATTGGGTTCAGCACCTGTGGTTCTTCCCTCTGGGAGTCTGACTAGTGGCGAGACGAGTGACCAGCCAGCCTTCCCGAACCAAAATACTGTTTTATCTGAACAATAGAAATAAAGTGTAACATGGGAGAATAAGAGGGTTTTCAAACAAACAGCAGTCTGTATACATACCTGACCCCAATCCTTCCCACTCTGACGGGCACCCAGGGAGGCCGAGTGCCTTCAGACTTCCCCAGTGGTGTCTGTGCCTGTCAGTTTGAATATTTTCTCAGCAACAGCTGCCTCACCTCTGGATAGACTCCCAGCGCTGGCAAAACAAGCTGTGTAACGTGGCTGGAGCCTGGACATAGGCTCTTCTCAGCTTGTAGCTCCGGTGTGATCTCTCAACCGCCCTGAAGTCCTTACTGAGAGATGGCTTTTCTTCAGATGTTTCTTCCCTTCCTCTCATTTTCCAGCAGCCTGCTGTGAAAATATGAAGAGCCATAATATAGCCTAAACATAAACATCCCAATAGTTAACCCAGTATAGTTACACAGCAAACATCCCAAGAACTGGGTTTAACATGCATGTCTGTCCCAATGCCGTACCCAGGTGCTAAGGATTTTATGAATACAGGACAGAGGCAGTCAGAGAGAGATAAACTACTTGCATGTGGGAAATTAAAATCTTGAAATCCACTTCCTGCAAACCCTCATCGTGCCTGAATCATAGGTGCTGGGGTCACTATGTACTAGAGAGTGAGAGCTCACAGAAGGATTATTTTCTATACTGATCCCAAAGCTTGTTACCATTCCGGATACAGGCTACAGACTGACAGAACAGAACCTGAGGAGAACCAGTCAGTTATTAACCCAGGGACAGAAGAGTTACTAGACTTTTGTTTGCTGAGAAGTGACTGAATGAAGGGTGAGACGCTGCAATCTTTTCAGGTTCTAAAGAAATCCAGATGACAGATGCTACATGTTAAGTCCCACTCTGACCTGAAAAATCATCCCTGAAAGCAGATCAGAGGGGAAAGACTGGGTTCACATGTATGTACTAAAGTACAGACGTGTAAAAGTTATGCCAAAACTTTTCCTTGTAATACAAATATTACAAATCAAACTTTCATGATGTTCATGTATATAGAAAGCCAGCAGCAGAGTTGTTGGAATCGCTACAGGGAGGAGTAGTGGTAATGTTACTACGTAATGGCTTTTGCTTTAGTAATTATTTCAGAAGTGCTCCACATACTCTTAGCAATGGGTTTATGCTATTAACTCTTCATTCAGTGAACAGTTGTATGATACTGTCTCCTGGTAACTGACCAAAAGCTGTGTCTAAAACTGACAGTCAGGGCCATGAACACAGTTACTCTGAAATACCCATGCAAGACCTTCTAAAAAGTCATGCGAGAACAGAACCACTGGTTTCTCTTGCAGCAGAGTAGAGATGAGGAGCAGGGAAGGGGAGTGTAAAGTGGTTGTATCTAATTTACATCCATCTATGCCCATTCACCCATTTATGCCCATTCACCCTCACTTGATCAGCTGAATTAACTGTCTGTGTTAGCTTGTAACTTGTCATGTATCTACAGACCCTTGCCTGGGGACAAGATGCAGGTACTGTGAGGATGAAGAGAAGGCTGTAGGACGATCGGAATATCTGGATTCCATCAACATTGGCCAGGCAAAGCATTTCATCTCCTCTTGGTGGGATTCTTGGGGATCAGAGTGTATCCGGGTGAGCATTTGGTAAGGAAAAGTTAATAGATCCTGGTTCTGATTGAATTTACCATGTACATCTGGAGTGAGGCAGTTGAAGTCTATGTTATTGAATTAAGAACCTATCCGTAAGAATTTATTCCATGTGCTGGAAAGAGGTAGTGGCAGAACAGATAAGTACAATGACCATTTCCCCCACGCACTTTCCATGTCTTTATACACATGTCATGATACAGTGGGAAACACTCAGAAGAGGAGAGCCAGAAAGGGTGTCTTTGGTAAAGTCACAATTGTAAAATCATACAGTGTTCAAATGGGCTGTGGAACTCCCAACCAGAAGATATCAATGGGGCCAAGAGCTTAGGACTGGATATTAGTATGGGTAACCACTAAGGTGCCACAAGTACTCCTGTTCTTCTTTTTGCGGATACAGACTAACACGGCTGCTACTCTGAAACCTGTCATAATATTCAATTACAATTGTCAGGGTATTTTTCAAAAGTCTTGGAAGGGCTCTAAACCTTCCTGATTTCTATCACAAAATGTGTCTGATTAATGGGAGTAAGGGGGAAACTTTCCCTGGGAGCAGATATCTCATATCTGCCTATTGCAGGGCTTCTTCCACCTTCCTCTGAAGCATCTGGAGCTGGCCACTGGATACTGGGCTAGATGGACTACAGGTCTCATCCAGTCTGGCAGTGCCTATCTTACTATTAGCGGTTTAAATCCAAGAGTATGTTTTTGTTGATATTCCTTGATATCCTGGGAGTCTCTAGACTTGCACTGAGAGCAGAAACGTGTCTTATTAAATATCATCGAGTCTCTTGTTCTTTTCCGTTTCAGGAAATAAAGTTCAAAATTCCTCAGACCTGTCCATTACATTATGTCAGCTGTCAATGATACCAAATTCAAAGTGTTCCTTCTCACCGGGATACCTGGGCAGGAAGACATCCATCCCTGGATTTCTATCCCCTTCTGTTTAATGTATGTTATTTCGATAGTAGGAAATTCAGTCATTCTGTTCATTATAAAAACAGATCCAAGCCTCCATGAGCCCATGTACATTTTCCTTTCCATGTTGGCCATCACAGACCTTGGCATATCGATAGTCACAATACCGACAACACTGGGCATATTCTGGTTTAATTCTAGGGAGATCAGCCTCGATGCCTGTTTTGCCCAGCTGTTCTTCATCCACTCACTTCAATGCATTGAATCCTCCATGCTCTTGTTGATGGCCTTTGACCGTTTTCTTGCAATCCGTGACCCTCTGAGATATGCCTCCATCTTAACCTTGCCAAGAATAGCCAAGATGGGACTGGTGTTTGTGCTAAGAGGGGTGGCCATAATACTCCCACTCCCCCTTCTCCTGAAACGGTTCAGGTACTGTCGAGCCAATGTCCTGTCCCATTCCTACTGCGTGCACCAGGATGTCATGAAGATGGCTTGTTCAGATATCTCAATCAACAGCATCTATGGCTTGTTTACTACACTCTTAACGGTGGGGTTGGACTCACTGGTCATATTCCTCTCTTATGTGATGATCCTCAAAACAGTGCTGAGCATCGCATCCACTGCGGAGTATGTCAGGGCCCTGAACACCTGTGTCTCCCACCTCTGCGCAGTCCTGCTCTTCTACACGCCAATGATCGGCCTGTCTGTGATACACAGATTCGGGAAGGGCTCTCCTCCCTTGCTTCAGATTCTCCTGGGCTACATCTACCTGCTGGTTCCACCCCTGATGAACCCAATTGTGTACAGTGTGAAGAGCAAACACCTTCGTGCGAGGATAATCAGAGTGTTCATCAAGTGAAGGGTCAATTGATCACTGGCTGCAACACTGGTGATGTGGTAGCCGAAAAACACGGGCCATCTATTCCATCCTGGACCTTACAACTGAGATGACATGAGCTACTGATCTGCACTGTGTAGAGAGAGGTTCAGTTGGGGTCTAAGGCCTGGAGCAATGGAAGAGGTGCTGGTGAGAGAGGACAGCGCACTGCAGGAAGAAGACCAAAGCAGACAGCAGCATTTACAAAGTGACTATGTTCATGGAGAGCTGGGGGACCGGTGGAATGTTGGCCCATAAATTGCCACTTCAGTGGCTGCTCTGACCTCTGTATTCCTTTTTATACAGTCAATAAAGTAAACGATTTTAGAGTGGTAGCCGTGTTAATCTGTATCAGCAAAGACAACGAGGAGTCTTTGTGGCACCTTAGAGACTAACAAATTTATTTGGGCATAAACTTCCATGGGCTAAAACCCGCTTCATCAGATGCATAAATAAAATGAAGGGGGTTGGATGATGTTTCCCATTACACCTGGCCTGTCACTGCCCCCTCTCTGGCTAAACATTCACAGGCTGTGAAGAAAACTAAATAAAAATGAAATGTATGGAGATATAAATATCTCAGAGAGCTGTAAGGGACCCTGAAAGGTCATTGAGTCCAGCCCCCTACCTTCACTAGCAGGACCAAGTACTGATTTTGCCCTAGATCCCTAAGTGCCCCCCCCTCAAGGATTGAATTCACAACCCTGGGTTTATCAGGCCAATGCTCAAACCACTGAGCTATCCCTCCCCCTAGTTGTTCTGCAGTCACACCCCGGGCCCTTCCTGAGTACTCTGGGTGCTCTGTGATTTATGAGAACTGCACCAGCTGTGGACAGGGGTATTCAATCGGCATGGACACCCACCCTTCCCCTACTCCCTCAGCCACGTACTTGTGACAGAGTCATGTCAGAGACATGATTAACATTGGATCCCTTGGAGAAGCCATTCAGGGAGCCCCATTGATGGCTGTGTACACCACATACCTGCTGAGCCCACTCCCCACCTAAACATAGGAATGCTGCATGTCTGAGTGAGGGTCTGTTACGGTTCCCTCCCCACTCTGAACTTTAGGGTACAGACGTGGGGACCCACACGAAGACCCCCTAAGCTTATTTTTACCAACTCAGCTTAAAAACTCCCCTATTCCTTGGATTAAGTAATGCTGCCACCACCAAGTAATTTAAACAAACATTTAGGGAGGGCCACTTGGAGCCCTACCTTCCCCAAATATCCCCCAAGCCCCTACACCCCTTTTTATGGGGAGGCTTGAGAATAATATCCTCACCAATTGGTACAGGTGAACGCCGACCCAAATCTTTGGATCTTAAAATGATGAAAAAAAAACAATTAGATTGTTAAAAGAAGAATTTTAATTAAAGAAAAGGTAAAAGAACTACCCCTGTAAAATCGGGATGGTAAGTACTTTACAGAAGAACAAAAGACTTAAGAACATAGAGGATCTCCCCTCTAGGCAAAACCTTAAAGTTACAAATCCAGGGATAAACCTCCCTCTAGACAAGGAAAATTACAAGCCAAAATAAAAGTAAGCTATCACATTTCCTTATTATTACTTACTAATTCTAATTGAGCTGGATTGCTTGCCTTCTTGATTTGTTTCTGGCAAGCACACAGAACAAACAGACAAAGAACAGACAAAACAAAGCCTTTCCCCCCTCCCCAGATTTGAAAGTATCTTGTCCCCGTATTGGTCCTTTTGGTCAGGTGCCAGCTAGGTTACCTGAGCTTCTTAACCCTTTACAGGTAAAAGGATTTTGTGCCTCTGGCCAGGAGGGATTTTATAGTACTGTATACAGAAAGGTGGTTACCCTTTCCATTACATTTATGACAGGGTCTGACACACAGGAGAATTGGCAAGAGTCTCAGAGCAAGATTCTCTCCTCCTCTCCTTCATTGTGCTGCCCCAGATGTTTTAAAAAGGGTAGAGATGGTCCTCAACTCCCCCACAGAGGCACAGCGAGCTCCTATCCCAGCCCAGCCCATTCAGTGTAGGGTGACCGCTTTTCAAAAGGCTAAAGTGTGACACATGCAGGATCCCTGTCCTCTCTGTGACCCCACCCCTGCTCCTCTTCTTTCCCCTTGAGGTCCCACGCTCTGCTCCTCCTCTTCCCTTGAGACTGCACCCTCTGCCCCATCTCTTCCCCCAATACCACACCCCTGTGCCTTCTCATTACCCAAGCCTCCACTCTCTCTCCAGGCCAGAAGCTAGAGCCGCACGTGGTAAGAGGTGCAAGGGAGCAAGAGACACTGTGAGGAGCCCCAGACCTTCCACCTGCCCTAGACAGGGGATTGCAGAGCACAAGAGAAGCCCCCAGCCTGTGTCCCACGGAGGCCTCATCTTAGAAAGTCTTACTGGGAGAAAGTAGCCTGAGGGCACCTCGGCCGACCAGGGTTGAGCACTATGGTAACTGGGCCGAGGCTCACACATGTTTGACCTCCCAGAGGCTGCTTCCAGAAGAAAGGGGCAAACAGATGGGAATATGCTTTCAGAAATAGAGGGAAACTAGGGTGGGTCTGAAGCAAGGGCATAGCCATGGATGAGTGTAGATGTGTGACAGCACAAAGTATTGGAGAAAATGGTTTTAAAATAACAGGAAGATATTTGCTAATAAACCTACTTGTTTTAAGTAGGCTGGGGGTGACTGTATAGCTCTGGTCACAAGCACCTGAAGGGAAGGGACTGAGGTGTCCAATCAGACCTCCTTGGTGATAAGCACGTAGCATAGATGGTGTGTTGTTTCCAGCTCAAAGAATGGGATAACTAAGAACATAAGAATGACCATACTAGGTCAGACCAAAGGTCCATCTATTCCAGTGTCTTGTCTTCCAACAGTGGCCAATGGCAGGTGCCCCAGAGGGAATGAACAGAACAGGCAATTATCAGGTGATAAATGTGTTCTCACCTATTCCCAGCTTCTGGCAAACAGAGGCTAGGGACACCATCCCTGCACATCCTGGATAATAGCCATTGATGGCCCTATCCTCCCTGAATTTATCTAGTTTTTTTTAACCCTGTTATAGTCATGCCCTTCAGAACATCCTCTGGCAAGGAGTTCCACAGGTTGACTGTGTATTGTATGAAGAAATACTTCCTTTTGTTTGTTTTAGATCTGCTGCCTATTAATTTCACTTGGTGCCCCCTATTTCTTTTGTTATGCGAATGAGTAAATAACTCCTTATTTACTTTCTCTACACCCAGGAGTGGCGCCAGGGTTTTTGCCGCCCTAGGCAGCAGTGCTCCTCCTCTGAACATTCAGGGGGCCTGGGGTCTTCGGCAGCGGGGGTCCTTCCACTCCACGTCTTTGGGGCACTTCGGCGGTAGGTCCTGGAGAAAGTGAAGGACCTGCCGCCGAATTTCCGCTGAAGATCCGGAGAGGAAGGACCCCCGCTGCTGAATTTCCGCCGAGGGGGGCAAAATGCCGCCCCCGAAATCCTGCCGCCTAAATAAGCCCAGTTCCTTCACCCTCTCCTCATAAGTCATGTGCACCAAACCCCTAATCATTTTCTTTGTCCTGCGCTAGACTCTCTCCAATCTGACCACATCATTTCTGTAGTGGGGGGCCCAAAACTGGATGCAATACTCCAGATGTGGCTTCACCAGTGCCAAATAGAGGGGAATGATTTCGTCCCTCGATCTGCTGGCAATGCTCTTACTAAGACAGCCCAATATGCTGTTAACCTTCTTGGCACCAAGGGCACACTGCTGACTCATATCCAGCTTCTCGTCCACTGTAAGGCCCAGGTCCTTTTCTGCAGAACTGTCGCTTAGCCAGTGGGTCCCCAGACTGCAGCAGTGAATGGGATTTTTCCATCCTAAGTGCAGGACTCTGAACTTGTCCTTGTTGAACCTCATCAGATTTCTTTTGGCCCAATCCTCCAATTTGTCTAGGTCACTCTGGACCCTATCCCTACCCTCCAGAATATCTACCTTTCCCCCCAGCTTAGTATCATCCGTGAACTTGCTGAGGGTTCAATCCATCCCAATGCAGGATAGATAGGCAAGAGCATTTGTTTACAGAGCTGACACTTTGGATCCCCATGAGAAATTGGAGTCTTTTCATCTTCCTCTTCTTTGGAACATTAACTAAGGTTGCACTGACTGATTGTATGGCTTCACTGTGTATATGGAAAGGTAGAAACCTCTTGACCAGTCTATGGCTAAGGTATTGTGCTCCTCTAACTAGCCTTCCCATCTCTGTATTGCCCCCTCCACCTTCTAAAACATCCCTTCATCAGATCCTTTGTGCAGTGGCTACTGTGACAGGCCCTTGTAACACATCTCTGATGAGCCTGTGCTAGCAGGGAGTTGGAGAGGGTCCTAGAGCAGTTGTAGAGGCAAAGAGATTGTGTGGGGGTGGGCTTAGCTACCAGTGGATCAATAGGATCTGTGCATAACTTTGGGGATCCTGGGTCCCCCTTTTCATTCCTCGGGGAAAAGGGAAGGGAACCCCCTCCTGGAACAATCCGAGAGATATTTCCATGTATGGAGCCTTGTGGAATCTCCCTTCCCTGGACTGCACCCGGGGTTTGTAATGCAGAAAAGAGGTTGCTGAGAGAAATATAGTCCTATATTTATTATTATTATTATTGTTTTAGCAAGATGACAGCTTTGACATCATGACCATTAGCACTTGGCTGCCCTCGAGGTAGCAACGTGACTAATCAGAACCACATGAACATTGATGACACATCTGGATTCCAGGAATAGAGCCTGCACCAGGGCTGGCGCTGCAGTCCAGTTGGGTAGCATCACCCAACATCCCCTGTTAATTGGCTACTAAAATTTGCATTGGCTCTGACGGGGTTAAAGCTGCTGCACAGGAAGCAAAGCAGCTGAAGTTCCCTCATGGCCAAGTGGCCCCCAAGGGAATGTGCAGACATGCTTCATAAACACAGTTGCCTCCCTGTCTGAACAGGTTGCCTGTGCAACCTCTCTGATGACTCCTCGTCCTTTAGGGTGAAGACTTCTGGTGTCAGCAGCTCCCGTCTAGCAGGAATTGGGTACGTTGATGGGTTTCACTATCTTTAAAATGTGCAGTGAAGGGGAAAGGCTAAAACCTGTTCACATTTGCAGATGTTCTGTGCAGCAGCAGAGGACTCAGCTGGGCTGTCGGGGTGACTCAGTGATGGGGTTTGAGGGCAGGCAGCGCTAGGTAGCTTGGGAACCTCTCCCCTACATCTCCCCAGGGTCAATGGTCGATTATTCAAGCTACACCGAAATCTGAGATTGAAAGAGAGGTCAGAGTGTTAAAACACCTAAGCCCCAAGTCAGGATTTCTCAAGGGCTCCCATTTCTAGAGGTTCCATGTGCTCTGGGCCCGATCCTGCCAGGGGCTGAGCGATAGGAGACCCCACGGAATATTAATGACTAGTTCCCAAATCACCTCAGGTTTATTTGCTTCTGGAAATTTAATCAACAAATAATTTTCAGAGGTTTTATTCTCTGGCTTGATTGTGAACGCAGGAATTCAGAGCTGTGTTGCTTTGTGGTAACAGGTCCAATAGGGCATATTTCTGTTTCCTGACTGGCTGAGGGCTCAAGAATTTCTTCCCTGTAGAGACCCCTCAGAGTTACAGGGCTACTGGCATCTCTGCCCCCTCTTTTGTCTCTGAATTTCAGATGTGAGGTCTTGTACCCTGCCCTCTCCTGGGGTGGAATCCCGTGATCCTCCCACCCTCCCACCCTGTGCTACAGCACACTATGTGTCCAAGAGGGTTTGGCACCTGTGGTACTTCTCTCTGGGAGTCTGTGAGCAGTGGTGAGACGAGTGACCAGTCAGACTTCTTGAACCAAAATACTGTTTAATCTGAACAGCAGGAAAAAAGACTAACATGGGAGAATAAGAGAGTTTTCAGCCAACAGTCTGTACACATCTCCCACTTTGACAGGGACCCAGGCAGGCCGAAGGCCGTCAGACTTCCCAGAGGTGTCTGTGTCTGCCAATCTGAAGAGTTTCTCAGAAATAGTTGCCCCATCTCTGAACAGACTCCCAGCCCTGGCAGAACAATTTCCGTAACGTGGCTGTAGCCTGGAAATAGGTTCTTCTCAGCTTGTAGCTCCGGTGATGTCTCTCAAAATCCCTGAAGTGCTGACTGAGTGATGGCTTTTCTTGAGCTGTTGCTTCTCTTCCTGCTTGTTTTCCAGCAGCCTGCGATTAAACTAAGAAGAACCAGGCTGGGTTAAACCAATACAGCCATAGCATAAACATCCCAATAGTTAATGCAATATAGCTCTACAGGATCTAAGAACTGGGTTAACACACATTAATTATGGTAGCTCAGCTCCATGTCTGTCACAATGCCGCTCCCAGGTGCTACGTATTTTATGCATACAGGACATAGACGGGCAGAGAGAGAGAGAGAGAGAGAACAATAGACTACTTTCCTGTGTGAAATGCAGTTCCATTTCCATGAATACTCACACATTTGACTTTGAAATCCACTTACTTCATGCAAACACTCATCATACCTGAATAACAGGTGCAGGCGTTAGTATGTACTAGAGAGTGAGAGCTCAGGGAATGAATATTTTATATACTTGTCATCACTCCAGTTATAAGCAACAGAGGGTCCTGTGGCACCTTTGAGACTAACAGAAGTATTGGGAGCATAAGCTTTCGTGGGTAAGAACCTCACTTCTTCAGATTCAAGAAGAAGGGCTTGCATCTGAAGAAGTGAGGTTCTTACCCACGAAAGCTTATGCTCCCAATACTTCTGTTAGTCTCAAAGGTGCCACAGGACCCTCTGTTGCTTATAACTGGAGTGATGACAAGTATATAAAATATTCATTCCCTGAGCTCTCACTCTCTAGTACATACTAACGCCTGCACCTGTTATTCAGGTATGATGAGTGTTTGCATGAAGTAAGTGGATTTCAAAGTCAAATGTGNTCTCAACTGTAAAATCACACAGCATTCATTAGGCTGTGGAATTCACAGCCACAAGAGACCAATGGGGTCAAGAGCTTAGCAGGATTCAAAGAGGGACTGTAGGCATATATGGGTTGCAGAATATTTAATTACAGTAGTGAAGATTTTTTTAAAAAAGTCTTGGAAGGGCTCAAAACCTTCCTGATTTACAGCACAAAATATGTCTAACTATTGGCTCTCGAGGGGGAGGGGAATTTTCCCTGGAAGCAGGTTATCTCATAGCTGCCTATTGCAGGGCTTCTTCCACCTTCCTCTGCAGCATCTGGAACTGGTCACTGGGTAGTGGGCTACATAGACTACAGATCTGATCCAGTCTGGCAATGCCTATCTTTCTCTTGGTTCTATAAATCCAAGACTATATTTTTGCTTCTCTGTCTTAAGCTCCTGGGTGTCTCTAGATTTGCTCCGAGAGAAGTACGATGTCTCGTTAAATATAACCTAGTCTCCTGTTCTTTTTTCTTTTCAGGAAGGAAAGTAAAAAATTCCTTGAACCTGCCCAGTACATTATGTCAGCTGTCAATGACACCAACTTCAACTCTGCAGTGTTCCTTCTCACCGGGATACCTGGGCAGGAAGACGTCTACCTGTTGATCTCTATCCCCTTCTGCTTAATGTATGTTATTTCGATAGTAGGAAATTCAGTCATTCTCTTCATTATAAAAATAGATTCAAGGCTTCATGAGCCCATGTACATTTTCCTTTCCATGTTGGCCATCACAGACCTTGGAATATCGATATCCACCATACCGACAATACTGGGCATATACTTGTTTAACTCTAGGGAGATCAGCTTCGAAGCCTGTTTTGCCCAGCTGTTCTTCATACACTCGCTTCAATTCATTGAATCATCGGTGCTCTTGTTGATGGCCTTTGACCGCTTCATCGCAATCTGTAACCCGCTGAGATATGCTTCCATCTTAACCCTGCCGAGAATAGCCAATATAGGACTGGTGTTTGTGCTAAGAGGTGTGGCTGTAATATTCCCACTCCCGTTTCTATTGAAACGGTTCCGATACTGTCAAAACAATGTCCTCTCCCATTCGTACTGCCTGCACCAAGAGGTCATGAAGATGGCTTGTTCGGATATCAGAGTGAACAGCATCTACGGCTTGACTATTACACTCTTAACAGTGGGTCTGGACTCGTTGTTCATCTTCCTCTCTTATGTGATGATCCTCAAAACAGTGCTGAGCATTGCGTCCCAGGCAGAGTGCCTGAAGGCCCTGAACACCTGCGTTTCCCACCTCTGCGCCGTCCTGCTCTTCTACACACCAGAAATTGGCTTGTCTGTGTTACACCGATTTGGGAAGGGTTCTTCTCCCTTGCTTCAGATTGTCCTGGGATACATCTCCCTGCTGGTCCCACCCCTGATTAATCCAATCGTGTACAGCGTGAAATGCAGACATCTGCGTGCGGGGATAATCAGGGCATTCGTCAAGTGAAGGGTCAGTTCATGAACCAGCTGCAGCGCTGCTGTCAAGGGAGACATTGAACAGAGCCCACCTTTTCCATCCTGGAGCCTTACTTCCAACACTACATGAGTTATTGATCTCCACTCTGTAGAGAGAGGTTCAGACGGGGTCTAATGCCTGGAGCAATTGGAGATGGGCTGGTGAGGGAGGAAAGTGCACTAGGGAAAGGAGACCAAGACAGGCAGCAGCATTTTCAGAGTGACTGTGTTTGTTGGGAGCCAGGGGACTGGTGGGATGTTGGCCCATAAATTGCCACATTGGTGGTTGTTCTGACCTCAGAATTCCTCTTGTACAGTCAATAAAGAGAAGGGAAGTGGATGTTGTTTCCCATTACATCTGGCCTGTCACTGTCCCATTTCTGGTTAAACATCCTTGGGCCATGAAAAAAGCTGCAGAGCTGTTCTGCAGTCACAGTCCTGGCCCTTCCTGAGCACTCTGGGTGCTGTGTGATCCATGGGGGCTGTGTTCAGGGGCTTTTCTTGGGGCACAGTCACGCATCCTTCCCCTACGTCCTCAGGCAGGTGCTGGTGACTGAGTCATGTCAGAGACATGATTAACACAGGAACCCCAGGAGAAGCCATTCAGGCAGCCCACCCCCTCCACGTCGGTTGATGGCTCTGCATTCAGCACACCTATAGAGTGCACCCCCATCTAACCTAATGCCCCGGATGTGGAGCACAGCTGTGTCTGTGAATCAGAGTCTGACACACAGGAGTCCTGGCAAGATACAAAGGGGTGAAAATGGGCCTCAGCTCCCCAACAGAGTCCCGGCTAGCTCCTATCCGAGCCCAGCCCATTCAGTGTAGGATGGTCCCCCTTTCTAAAGGAAAGAGTGGAATACAGGCAGGAGCCCCATCCCCTCTGTAAGCACACTCTTCCCCCTCTTCTTCCCCCCAAATCCCGTCCACTAGACAGGCCGGAAGCCAGAGCCAAGCCATGGTAAGAGCCTTCCAGGGAGAAAGGGCCACGATGGGGAGCCCCAGATGCTCCAGCTGCACTGGGCGGGTGGCAGGGCCTCGGGGGAAAGATGAGCAGGAGCAGGGCCTCGTAGTGAGGGGAGCTAAGGACCTTCTCGTTCCCCTCCCCACCGAGAAGAGGCTCGCGCCACCCATGAGCTTCAGGTATGCGCAGAGTGGCACCGCAGGGAATTCAGACTTGGCCGGAGTGATCTGTGCTCCTGGAAGCCATTACCAACGGGTGGAGGTCAGCCCAGCCCCCAGGCTGCTCTAAAGTCCACTGAGGCAGATAGATAATAAAACCACTTTATCTGGCCCCTTGACATCCCCGTTCTCTGCAGCGCACGGGGGAGCTCTGCTGGGACAGCAGAGAATACAGCCATGCCTGTCAAAATTGAAAATTGAGATTCCCAAGCAGTGTCTCGATTCCAGATATTGGGGATATTTAAGAAAGACGGGAAATAGTGCAAGACTCCTGATGAAATCCCAGGAGCTGGTGCAGCTGGCAGGATCTCAAGTGGAGCACCCACAAACACAGGCACTGAGGGTTAGTTAATGGTCACACTGTCCATCTATTGCAGAGACACTTGGCTGCAGAGCCGCGTGCTGTAAGGAACAGGGTTACACCACAGACAGCCGGACATAGCAGCGACGGGCTCACAGAGCCGCTGGGTTCCTGAGGCACAGCTCAGAGGGTCTCCTCCCCTAGTCAGACATGAGACATGCACAGACCAGGTAAGCAAGGCCATGCACATTCTTAATAGACATGGAAGTGACCCAAGCCCAGCTCCACTTGCCTGCTGCTAGCTCTCTATTGGACCCACACAACTCCTTCCCCAGTCTAGGTACCCCCAAACTTGGTGATGTTGGAAATTTCGATGCAGGGTGTGAGGTCTATCTCCAGCACTAGAGCGGCTCTCACTGCTCATGGAGTGGGTGTGGGAGTCAGGATTAAATTTAAGGCCAGCCCAGCAGGGCTCTGTTCTGCCAGGCAACTCTCTCCAGACTCTTCAATCTGTCCTTTAAATCAGCTTCTCTACCCAATGACTGGAAGATAGCTAATGTAATATCAATATTTATAAAGGGCTCTAGAGGTGATCCCAGCAATTACAGACTGGTAAATCTAACGTCAGTACCGGGCAAATTAGTTGAAACAATAGTAAAGAATGAAATTGTCAGACACATAGAAGAACATAACTTGTTGGGGGAAAGTCAACATGGTTTCTGTAAAGGAAAATCATGTCTTACTAATTTATTAGAGTTCTTTGAAGAGGTCAACAAACATGTAGAGAAGGGGGATCCAGTGGACATAGTTTACTTAGATTTCCAGAAAGCCTTTGACAAGGTCCCTCACCAAACTCTCTTACATGAATTAAGTTGTTATGGGATAAGAGGGAAGATCCTTTCATGGATTGAGAACTGGTTAAAAGACAGGGAACAATGGGTAGGAATAAATGGAAAATTTTCAGAATGGAGAGGAGTAACTAGTGGTGTTCCCCAAGGGTCAGTTCTAGGACCAATGCTATTCATAAATGATCTAGAGAAATGGGTAAACAGTGAGGCAGCAAAGTTTGCAGATGATACTAAACTGTTCAAGATAGTTAAGACCAAAGCAGACTGTGAAGAACTTCAAAAAGATCTCACAAAACTAAGTGATTGGGCAACAAAATGGCAAATGAAATTTAATGTGGATAAATGTAAAGTAATGCACATTGGAAAAAATAAACCCAACTATACATACAATATGATGGGGGCTAATTTAGCTACAACAAGTCAGGAAAAAGATCTTGGAGTCATCATGGATAGTTCTCTGAAAATGTCCATGCAGTGTGCAGCGGCACTCAAAAAAGCAAACACGATGTTAGGAATCATTCAAAAAGGGATAGAGAATAAGACGGAGAATATCTTATTGCCCTTATATAAATCTACGGTATGCCCACATCTTGAATACTGTGTACAGATGTGGTTTCCTCATCTCAAAAAAGATATACTGGCATTAGAAAAGGTTCAGAGAAGGGCAACTAAAATGATTAGGGGTTTGGAATGAGTCCCATATGAGGAGAGATTAAAGAGGTTTGGAAAAGAGGAGACTAAGGGGGGATATGATAAAGGTATATAAAATCATGAGTGATGTGGAGAAAGTGAATAAGGAAAAATTATTTACTTGTTCCCATAATATAAGAACTACAGGCCACCAAATGAAATTAATAGGCAGAAAGTTTAAAACAAATAAAAGGAAGTTCTTCTTCACACAGCGCACAGTCAACCTGTGGAACGCCTTGCCTGAGGAGGTTGTGAAGACTAGGACTATAACAGGGTTTAAAAGAGAACTAGATAAATTCATGGAGGTTAAGTCCATTAATGGCTATTAGCCAGGATGGGTAAGGAATGGTATCCCTAGCCTCTGTTTGTCTGACAGTGGAGATGGATGGCAGGAGAGAGAGCATTTGTTTACAGAGCTGACATTTTGGATCCCCAAGAGAAATTGGAGGCTTTTCATCTTCCTCTTCTTTGGAACATAAATTAAGGTTGCACTGATTGAGTTTATGGATTCACTGTGTATATGGAAAGGTAGAAACCTCCTGCCCAGTCTATGGCTAAGGTATAGTGCACATCAGATCTTCTAACCAGCCTTCCCATCTCTGTACGTCCCCATCCACCTTGTAAAACATTCCTTCACCACATCCTGCAGGCTGTGGCTACTGTGACAGGCCCTGGTAGCACATCTCTGATGAACCTGTGCTAGCAGGGAGCTGGAGAGGATTCTACAGCAGTTGTGGAGGACAAGAGATGGTGGGTGGGCCTAGCTACCAGTGGATCACAGAGATCTGTGCATAACTTTGGGGATCCCAAGATCCTGGGTCCCACTTTCCATTCCTCGGGGAGAAGGGAAGGGAACCCCCCTCCTGGAATGATCTAAGAGAAATTTCCTTGTATGGAGCCCTGTGGAATCTCCCTTCACATTTGGTACCCAGAGTGGATAGCTCATTGGTTTAAGGATTGGCCTGCTAAACCTAGGGTTGTGAGTTCAGCCCTTAAGGAAGGACTCTTAGGGATCTGGGGCTAAATCAGTGCTTGGTCCTGCTAATGAAGGCAGGGGCTGGACTTGATGACCTTTCAGGGTCCCTTCCAGTTCTAGGAGATAGGATATCTCCATTCATTTATTAATTTAATGCAGAAAAGAGGCTGCTGAGAAAAATATGGCCCTATACTATTATTATTTTTATTTCTATAGTTATTATTCTATTTTATTTTATTTCAGCAAGATCAAAGTGTGACAGCATCATCATTATTATTTCGTCCCCCTCTGAGGTAGCCATGTGACTCATCAGATCCACACGAACATTGATGACAAGCCCGGATTCCAGGAACAGAGCCTGCCGCAGTGCTTGTGCTGCGGTCCACTTGGGTAGAATCAACACACATCCCCTGTTAATTGGCCTTCTGAAGTTTGCATTGGCTGGCACAGTGTTAAAGCTGGCGCACACAAAGCCAAGCAGCTGAGGTTCCCTGATGGCCAAGTGGCCCCCAAGGGAATGTGCAGGCATGCTTCATAAAGACACCTGCCTCCCTGTTTGAACAGATTCCGTCTGCTGCCTGTGCAAGCTCTCCGATGGCTCCTTGTCCTTTACAGTGAAGACGTGTGGTGTCAGTGGCTCCCCTTCTAGCAGGAATTGGGTACGTTGGCAGGTTTCACTTTATAATGCAATGTGAAGGGGAAAGGCTGCAAGCTGTTTCATATGCAGAGATTTTGTGCAGCAGCAGAGGACTCATTTGGGCTTTCTGAGTGACTCAGTGATGGGGTTGGAGGCAGGGCCAGCTCTAGGCACCAACAAACCAAGCACGTGCTTGGGGAGGCACATTTTCAGGGGTGGCATTCTAGCCATCTTTTTTTTTTTTTTTGCTTCGGGCAGCAAAAGCCTAGACCCAGCCCTGGTGACATCAGCGCGTTGTGTGCGGGGGTAGGGGGGGGCACACTGGGGCAGCTGCGGTTCGTGCCATGGGAGAGCAGCGCCTGCACCTTATGGCTGGGCTGGCCATGCTCCGAGCATGGGACACTCGGGCTGGGAGCCGCCCAGCAGGGCACATGGAGCCACTTGCAGGTGAGGCAGGACGGCCGCCCCCAGCGCCACAGCCAGGGCTGGGCGAAGCAGCCAGAGCCCCCCAGGGACTGCGGCAGGGTGGCCAGAAGCAGCAGCAGCAGGAGCGGGGCCATAGAGGGCCGGGCGCTGCCATACGGGGCCCGTGTCTCACTCTCTGGGGCTCCGCTCCCTCTGGGGCTACCTTGCCCTGGCTCCTCAGCCCCCTACCGGGATGGTCCCCAGGCTCTGCCCTCCCAGATCCTGGCCAGTCCTGGAAGTGGGAGCCCTGGCTGGAGGGACCCTGGGCTAAGGCACAGCCCATGAGCCTCGCTGCTTACCCTGACCCTGCCAGCGCCAGACTGGCTGGAGGTGAGGGGGGAGCAGGCAGAATCAGCACTGGTGGGGGGGAGCCCAGAGCTGGGGCGGCAGGCGGTGCAGGGGTGGGAGAGAGAGCCCAGGGCTGGGATTGCAGGGGGTGTGAGTGTGGGAGGGCACTGGTGGGGGTGGGGGTGAGAGCCCAGAACTGGGGTGGGGGGCAGACACATTTTTTTTTGCTTGGGGAGGCAAAAAACCTAGAGCCGGCCGTGGTTGGAGGGCAGGCAGCACTAGGTAGCTTGGGAAACACTTCCCTACATCTGCCCAGGGTCCATGCTGGGTTATTCAGGCTACACAGAAATTTGAGCTTCAAAGCAAGCTCGGAGTGTTAAAACCCCAATGCCCCAAGTCAGGGTTTCTCAAGGGCTCCCATTTCTACAAATGCCGTGTGCTCTGGGCCCAATCCTGCCAGAGGCTGAGCGATAGGAGACCCCATGGAATATCAGTGACTACTTCCCAAATCCCCTCAGGTTTATATGCTTCTGAAAATTTAATCAGCAAATACATTTCAAAGGTTTTATTCTCTGCCTTGATTGTGAAGGCAGGAATTCAGAGCTGTGTTGCTCTGTGGTAACAGGTCTGATAGGGCATATTTCTGTTTCCTGACTGGCTGAGGGCTCCAGAATTTCTTTCCTGTAGAGACCCCTCAGAGTTACCAGGCTACCAAGCAACTCTGCCCCCTCTCTGGTCTCCGAGTTCTAGATGTCAGGCCTTGTACCCTGACGCCCCTCTGCCCCCAAACTGGACAGAGTACTCAAGATGAGGCCTTACCAATGTCGAATAGAGGGGAATGATCACATCCCTCGATCTGCTGGCAATGCCCCTACTTATACAGTCCAAAATGATGTTGCCTTCTTGGCAACAAGAGCACACTGTTGACTCATATCCAGCTTCTCGTCCACTGTAACCCCTAGATCATTTTCTGCAGAACTGCTTCCTAGCCATTCGGTCCCTAGTCTGTAGTAGTGTGTGGGATTCTTCCGTCCTAAGTGCAGGACTCTGCACTTGTCCTTGTTGAACCTTATCAGGTTTCTATTGGCACAATCCTCTAATTTGTCTAGGTGCCTCTGTATCCTATCCCTACCCTCCAGTGTATCTACCACTCCTCCCAGTTTAGTGTTATCTGCAAACTGGATGAGGGTGCAGTCCACGCCATCCTCCAGATCATTAATGAATGATTGAACTCTCTGGATTCAGTCAACATTGGCCATTCAAAGCACTTCAGCTTCTCTTGGAAGGGTTTTTGAGGGTCAGAGTGTATCACTGGGAGCATTTGGTAAGGGAAAGGTAACAGAGCTGAGTTCTGATTGAATGCATACATGTAAATCTGGAGTGATGGCTTTCAATACAATGTCATTGAATAAAGAACTTGTGCCTAAGAATGTATCTCGTGTACTGCAAAGAGGCAGTAGCTTAATGTGGACTCTCAGGAGTGGAGAAAATTCAAAAGTATATACAATGCGGCAATGAAACCCATGTATAAATAGCTTCAGTACAGGACTGCACAGTAGGTAGCTTGGGAAGTATTCCACTACATCTGCCAATGCTCCACTGGGGGTTATTCAAGCTCCACTGGGGGTTGTCCAAGTGAGTTCGGAGTGTTAAAACCCAGATGTCCCAAGTCAGGATTTCTCAATCGGTCCCATTTCTAGAGGTGCCGTGCGCTCTGAGCCCGATCCTGTCAGGGGCTAAGCAAGATGAGACACCAGGGAACATCAGTGACTAGTTCAAAAATCACCTCAGGTGTATTTGCTCATGGAAATTTAATCAGCAAATGCTTTTTTAAAAGTTTTATTCTCTGGCTCAGTTGTGAAGGCAGGAATTCAGAGCTGCGTTGCTTTGTGGTAACAGGTCTGATAAGGCATATTTATATTTCCTGACTGGCTGAGGGCTCCAGCAATTCTGCATGGTAGATGCCACTCCGAGTTACAGGGCTACCTGCATCTCTGCCACCGCTCTGGTCTCTGAGTGAAAGACATCAGGCCTTGTACCCTGCCCTCTCCTGGGGCGGAATCCCGCCATTCTCCCACCCTCAGACTGGGCCCTGCGCTATAGCACACTGTGGTCCAACTCTGCTTATCCAGCAGGTCAGAGTGGGTTCGGCACCTGTGGTTCTTCCCTTTGGGAGGCTGTGAGCAGTGGAAGTTTTTCCAGCAACAGTCAGTATGTGTCCGTGACCCCAAGCTCTCCCACTCTGACGGGCACAGGCAGTCAGAGAGGCTTCATATTTCCCCAGCAGTATCTGTGCCTGTCAGTCTGAACAGCCTCTCAGCAACAGCTGCCCCACATCTGGGCAGGCTCCCAGAGTTGGCAATACACGCTGTGTAATGTGTCTGGAGCCCGGAAGTAGGCTATTCCCAGTTTATTGCTCCTTTGTGGTCTCTCAACCTCCCTGAAGTGCTTATTGAGAGATGTTTTTTCTTGAGCTGTTGCTTTGTTTCCTGTTTGTTTTCCAGTAGCCTATTAAACTAAGAATAAGCCATACTCATTTCACCAAATATAGCCATAATGTAAACAGATCACTAGTTAAATCGATATAGTTCTACAGCAAACATCCCAAGAACTGGCCTTAATATGCATATTCTTTATGGCAGCTCCGCTCCATGTCTGTCCCAATGCGGTTCCTGGGTGCTACGGATTTTATGAATACAGGACAGAGACAGTCAGAGAGAGAGAGAGAGCAATAGACTATTTTACTGTGCGAAATGAAGTTCCATTTCCATGAATACTCATGCATTTGACTCATGCATTCTTTGATACGATAACGAGTCTTGTGGATAAGGGTGAAGCTGTGGATGTGGTATACCTAGACTTTCGTAAGGCATTTGATATGGTCTCGCATGATATTCTTATCGATAAACTAGGCAAATACAATGTAGATGGGGCATACTATAAGGTGGGTGCATAACTGGCTGGATAACCATACTCAGAGAGTAGTTATTAATGGTTCCCAATCCTGCTGGAAAGGTATAACAAATGGGGTTCCGCAGGGGTCTGTTTTGGGACTGGCTCTGTTCAATATCTTCATCAACGACTTAGATATTGGCATAGAAAGTACGCTTATTAAGTCTGCGGATGATACCAAACTGGGAGGGATTGCAACTGCTTTGGAGGACAGGGTCATAATTCAAAATGATATGGACAAATTGGAGAAATGGTCTGAGGTAAACAGGATGAAATTTAACAAAGACAAATGCAAAGTGCTCCACTTAGGAAGGACCAATCAATTTCACACATACAGAATAGGAAGAAACTGTCTAGGAAGAAGTACGGAGAAAGGGATCTAGGGGTTATAGTGGACCACAAGCTAAATATGAGTTAACAGTGTGATGCTGTTGCAAAAAAAGGCAAACATGATTCTGGGATGTATTAACAGGTGTGTTGTGAGCAAGACACGAGAAGTCATTCTTCTGCTCTACTCTGCGCTGGTTAGGCCTCAGCTGGAGTATTGTGTCCAGTTCTGGGCACCGCATTTCAAGAAAGATGTGGAGAAATTGGAGAGGATCCAGAGAAGAGCAACAAGAATGATTAAAGGTCTTGAGAACATGACCTATGAAGGAAGGCTGAAAGAATTGGGTTTGTTTAGTTTGGAAAAGAGAAGACTGAGAGGGGACATGATAGCAGGTTTCAGGTATCTAAAAGGGTGTTATAAGGAGGAGGGAGAAAACTTATTCACCTTAGCCTCTAAGGATAGAACAAGAAGCAATGGGCTTAAACTGCAGCAAGGGAGGTTTAGGTTGAACATTAGGAAAAAGTTCCTAACTGTCAGGGTGGTTAAACACTGGAATAAATTGCCTAGGGAGCTTGTGGAATCTCCATCTCTGGAGATATTTAAGAGTAGGTTAGGTAAATGTCTATCTGGGACGGTCTAGACAATATTTGGTCCTGCCATGAGGGCAGGGGACTGGACTCGATGACCTCTCGAGATCCCTTCCAGTCCTAGAATCTATGAATCTATGAAATCCACTTCCAGAAAACCCTCCTCATGCCTGAATAACAGGTGCTGGAGTTACTATGTACTAGAGAGTGAGATATATATACTGATCCCAATGCCTGTTACTACTCCTGATACAGCCTACAGACTGAAAGAAAATAACCTGCGGAGAACCAGTCAGCTATTAAGCCAGGATAGAGCAGCTTCTAGGCTTTAGTTTACTGACAAGCGACTGAATGGGGGCTGAGATGCTGCAAACTTTTCAGGTTGTGAAGAAATCCAGAAGAGAGACGTTACATTTTAAGTCCCACTCTAACCTGAGAAATCAACTCTGAGAGAAGATCAGAGGGGAAAGAATGGGTTGACATATGTGTATGAAAGTACAGATGTGTAGATGTTATGCCAAAATTTTTCATTGTAATACACATATTAGAAACCAAACTTTCGTGACATGCATGTATATCAAAAGCCAGCAGCAGAGTTGTTGGAATCTCTACAGGAAGGAGCAGTGGTAACATTATTGCTTAATGGCTTTTGCTTTAGAAAGTATTTCAGAAGTGCTCCACATACTGTTTGCAATGGGTTTGTGCTATAAACCATTTGTTCAGTGAACAGTTGTATGATTTCGTCATGTGGTAACTGACCAGTAGCTGTTTCTAACACTTACATTCAGGGTCAGAAACACAATCCCTCTGCAATACCTGTGCAAGACTTTCCAAAAAGACA
The DNA here is from genome assembly GCF_013100865.1 of Trachemys scripta elegans. Taxonomy (NCBI): domain Eukaryota; kingdom Metazoa; phylum Chordata; order Testudines; family Emydidae; genus Trachemys; species Trachemys scripta. Next base: position 339,312,903 of record NC_048298.1, read on the forward strand.
TGAGAGAACAGAACCGCTGCTCTGTATTTCAGAAGAGTGGAGCTAAGGTGCAGGAAAGGGGAGTGAACTAGTAGTTGTATGTAATTTACGCCCATCACCGCTTACACAAGCATGGCTGAAGTAACTTGCACACTCAACTGGATATTAATGTTTTCACTATTCACCCATATGTGATGCAAACCCCACATCCTTGCAACTGAAGTAACTATCTGTGTTAGCTTGTAACTTGCCAAATATATACAGATCATTGCATGGGGAGAGGATGCAGGTCCTGTGAGGATGAAGAGAAGGCTGTAGGATGACTGAATTCTCTGGATTCAGTCTACATAGGCCAGGCAAAGCACTTAAGCTCCCCTTGGATGGATTTTTCGGAGTCAGAGCGTATCACCGGGAGCATTTGGTAAGGGACAGTTAACAAAGCCCTGTTCTGATTGAATTTATACATGTAAATCTGGAGTGATGCCGTTCAAGTCAATGTTATTGAATTCAGAACTTGTGCCTAAAAATGTATCTCATGTACTGCAAAGAGGCAGTGACTTAATTTGGACTCTCAGGAGTGGAGAAAATAAAAAAAGATATACAATGAGGCAATGAAACATGTTTATAAATAGTTTCAGTGCAGGACAGATAAATACAATTAGAATTTTCCCCATACACTTGCCATGTGTTTACACACATCTCATGACACAATGGGCCACACTCAGAAGGGGAGGGGCAGAAACAGCGTCTGTGGGAAAGTCACAATTGTAAAATCACACAGTGCTCAAGCAGACTGCGGAACTCCCAGCCACAAGATATCAATGGGGCCAAGAGTTTAGCAGCATTCAAATTGGGACTGGATGTTTATATAGATAGCCAGAAAATCCAATGAGAATGGTGAGGATTGTTACAAAAACTTTTTCATGAATTCTACATCTTCCTGTTTTGCACCACAACATTTGTCTAATTAGTGGGTGCAGGTTATTTCAAAGCTCCCTATTGCAGGGCATCTTCCACTTCCTCTGAAGCATCTGGAACTGGCCACTGAATACTAGGCTAGATGGACTATGGGTCTGAGCCACTCTGGCAATACCTATTTTCCTATTTGTTGTGTAAATCCAAGACTATGTTTTTGCTGATATTCCTTGAGCTCCTGGGAGTCTCTAGACTTGCACTCAGAGCAGAAAGAAGTGTCATTAATTATCATCTAGTCTCCTGTCCTTTTTCCTTTTAGGAAGGAAAGTTCAGAATTCCTCGGACCTGCCCAGTACATTATGTCAGCTGTCAATGACACCAACTTCAACTCTGCAGTGTTCCTTCTCACTGGGATACCTGGGCAGGAAGACATCCATCTCTGGATCTCTATTCCCTTCTGCTTAATGTATGTTATATCCATAGTAGGAAATTCAGTCATTCTGTTCATTATAAAAACAAATCCAAGCCTCCATGAGCCCATGTACATTTTCCTTTCCATGTTGTCCATCACAGACCTTGCCTTATCGATATCCACCATGCCGACGACCCTGGGTATATTCTTGCTTAACTCTAGAGAGATCAGCCTTGATGCCTGTCTTGCCCAGCTCTTCTTCATCCACTTGCTTAAATGCATTGAATCCTCTGTGCTCTTGTTGATGGCCTTTGACCGCTTCGTCGCAATCTGTGACCCGCTGAGATATGCTTCCATCTTAACCCTGCCAAGAATAAGCAAAATGGGACTGATATTTGCGCTAAGAGGAGTGGCTGCGATACTCCCACTCCCTTTTCTCCTTCAACGTTTCCGATTCTGTCGATCCAATGTCCTCTCCCATTGCTACTGCATAAACCAGGACGTCATGAAGCTGGCTTGTTCTGATATCAAAGTAAACAGCATCTATGGCTTGTCTCTTTCACTCTTGACGGTGGGACTGGACTCGCTGCTCATCTTCCTCTCTTATGTGATGATCCTCAAAACAGTGCTGAGCATCACGTCCCATGCGGAGTGCCTCAGGGCCCTGAACACCTGCGTCTCCCACCTCTGCGCCGTCCTGCTCTTCTACACGCCAATGACCGGCCTGTCTGTGATACACAGATTGGGGGAGGACTCTTCTCCCTTGCTTAAGATTCTCCTGGGCTATATCTACATGCTTGTCCCACCCCTGATGAACCCAATTGTGTACAGCGTGAAAAGCAAACACCTTCGTGCGAGGATAATCAGGGTGTTCTGTGATAGGTTGGATCACAGAAACCCCCTTGGGGCTGGGAATTGATGTGCCAAGACTTCTTCTGCCCTTGCTTTCCCTGCCGGCTTGGGACTCCAGCACCCTGTCTTGTTGAGCCAGACACGCCAGTCTGCTCCAACACAGACCCAGGGTCTGGACCACGTGCCTCAAAGCTGCAGACTTAGCTTAAAGCAGCTTAAGAGGTGTTCCTGTCTTTAACACTCAGATGCCCAACTCCCAATGGGGTCCAAACCCCAAATAAATCCGTTTTACCTTGTATAAAGCGTATACAGGGTAAACTCATAAATTGTTCACCCTGTATAACAATGATAGAGAGATATGCACAGCTATCCCCATCCCCAAGCATTAATACATACTCTGTGTAAATTAATAAGTAAAAAGTGATTTTATTAAATACAGAAAGTAGGATTTAAGTGGTTCCAAGTAGTAGCAGACAGAACAAAGTGAATTACCAAGTAAAATAAAATAAACCCCTCAAGCCTATGCCTAATATAGTAATAAAACTGAATACAGATACAATCTCACCCTCAGAGATGTTTCAATAAGTTTCTTTCACAGACTGAATGCCTTCCTAGTCTGGGCATACCAGGGATGGTGGAGAGTCTGGGGCTCCCCACAGCAGCCTGGATTCCTGTGGTACCTCTTACCATGGCCCGGCTGGTGGCCTGGCTGGGGGGCAGAGGCTCAGGATAAGTGGAGGAGTAGGGGGAAGGGCCTAGTGGCAAGAGTTGGGACAGAGGGTGGGGCCTCTGGGGAAAATGAGCAGGGATTGTGGCAAGACTGCACCAATGCAGGCTTCCTGCTTCTGATGTACTTAAAATATTTGCTATTACTTTTTGAGTCTTTGGCTAGCTGTTCTTCACATTCTTTTTTGGCCTTCCTAATTATTTTTTTACATTTCATTTGCAAGAGCTATATATATCCTCATTGAGTGCATATGAGCATTCAGAGTAGCAATTGTTCAAGTTGCATCCAAGATGATGATCCATTAAAGACAATGACTCATAGAGTCACAGAATTTAAGGCCCGGAGGAGCCATTAGATCATGTAGTCCAGAAGTCCAAACTGGGAGGCGGGCCACCCTGGTGGTGCAGATTGTATTTGGGTGTGTGTTTGTGAGAGAAACTTTAGGAAAAAAACCTTTCAGTACAAATTTTACCCACAGCTATGAATAACTAGCAAAGCTGATTTCTCCAGACAGATCAGGTTCTCAGACAGCGCTGTTCATTTCACTCTAGGTAGCACTATGCACTTTGATGGATTTCTGTTAAGCTTGAATAGAATTATACAAAGTCATTGACATCTACACAAGAATCCATTTGCAAAGCAGGGCCGGCTCTGGCTTTTTTGCCGCCCAAGGCAAAAAAGCCTCCCGCTGCCCTCGGCCCCCCGGCAGGGAGCGCGGCAGGGGAGGGCGGCGAGCCCGGCTGGGGCCCTGCTCTCCCCGACCAGCCGGAGCGCCGGGGGGAGGGCGACGAGCCCGGCCGGGGCCCCGCTCTCCCCGAATGGCTGGAGTGCCGGGAGAAGGGCAACGAGCCAGTCGCGGCTCTGCTCTCCCTGGCGGCCGGAGCGCCGGCGGGAGGGCGGCGAACCCGGCCGGGGCCCCGCTCTCCCCGACCGGCCAGAGCGCCATGGGGAGGGCGGCGAGCCCGGCTGGGGCCCAGCTCTCCCCGGGCGGCCGGACTGCTGCCCCCCTCCATGTGCCGCCCCAAGCACCAGCTTGGTCGGCAGGTGCCTGGAGCCGGCCCTGTGCAAAGACATTTTATTGTAAGCAGGGACCACAGTTTTGCTTTTGCTCTTATTCCAATGGACCGTTGGCTCATTCATCAACAACAACAAAAATCAAGTGAAAAACAAAAAAGCCAAAGTGATTTTTTTGAAGCCCTGCCCCACATATATCAGTATATGTATTTGTGTGGCAGGGGCATAAAGTCTTACTGACACAAAGGGGGGGGGGTGAGTAATCAAATATGTTTGAGAACCATTGATCTAGTTGGACATCCTGTATAGCACAGGTATATAATTTCACCCAGTTACCCCCATATTGAGCCCAATGACTTGAGTTTGACTAACACATAACTTTTGTTCATCTCAAGGGTATCTTTCAGGAAGGCATCCGGTCTTGGTTTGGAGGTATTAGGAGAATCCGTCACCTCCCTTGGGAGTTTGTTCACTGGTTAAGCACCCTTGCTATTAAAAATGTGTGCCTCATTTCCAAATTTTTTTTGTCTTGTTTCAGTTTCCTGCCATTCATTCAAGTTATACATCTGCCTGCAAGATTAAAGAGCCTGTTAGTAGCTGGTATTTTGTCCCTGTGAAAGTGCTTGTACACTGTCATCAAGTCAGCTCTCAATCTTCCCTACATCTACTCACTAGCCCCTGTTTATAATGCCAAGGGTAAGTTGGAAATAACAGAGAAGGAGAAAGACCTGGATCTATTAGTCATTCCCAGGATGACTGTGAGCCACCGATGTGATGTGGCTGTGAACAAGGCAAATGAGATCCTAGAATGTGTAAAGTGAGACTGGAAGGTATTAATATCCTTATACAAGGCACTGTTGAGACCTCCTGTGGCAAAGTATGTAAAATTCTGGTCACTCCTATTCCAGAAAGATGAATACAGACTGGAACAGTGTGGAGAAGGGCTCCTAGGATGGTGAGGGAAATGGAGAGGCTGTCTTATATGGAGACTGAAAGAGCTTGGCTGGTTTAGTCTAACAAAATCCAGGCTGAGCAGGGATCAGATTGCACTATAAAGACATCGTAGGGGTGGGGGTGGAAACACCAAGGAGGGAGAAGAAGTAAAGGACAATGTTGGCACAAGAACAAACTGGCCTAGAGCAAAGTGAGTCTCGGAAGGAGAAGGAGGTTTCTGACCATTAGAGGAGGAATGTTCTGGAACAGCCTCCCAACAGCAGCAGTGGGGGGCAAACAACCCAGCTCATTTGAACATGAAGATAGAAAGATTTATGCAGTGGGTGATATGCCAGGGTCACTTTTGATAGCAGGGCCCTGGGCTCTAGAAACCAGGAGGTCCCTTCCAGATCTGTGGGCAGGCAGGGTTGTTTGAGCCCAATAGAGAGCTAGGAGCGGGCAATTGGAGCTGGGCTTGGGTCACACCCCTTTCTATTAAGAATGTGCTTGGCCTTGCTTATCCAGCATGTGCATGTCTCATGTCTGAACAAGAGGAAGAGACCCTCTGAGCTGTGCTGCTGGAACCAGTGATTCTCCAAGATAGTCACTGCTATATCTGCCTGTCTGTGGTATAACCCCTTTTCTTACAACAGGAGGCTTTGTAGCCCACTGCAGAGGGGCACAGCGTCTCTGCCACTGATGGACTGTGTGACCAGAAATATTCACTAACTAACCCTCAGTACCTTTGCTTGTGGGTGCACCGCTTGAGAAATGACCAGCAGCACCAGCTCCTGGGATTTTATTGGGAGACTCACATTGTTTCCTGTCTCTCTTAATGCCCCAAGATGTGGAACCAAGAGACTGCGTGGAGAATCTCAGCTTTCAGTTTTCTTTAAAACGTTTTTTTTTAAGTGAATTGCAGAAAAGCTAGAAAACTAGGGCTGTTGATTAATCATAGTCAACACACACGATTAACTCAAAAATAATTGGATATAAAAAATTAATCATGATTAATTGCAGTTTTAATTGTACTGTTAAACAATAGAACAGCAAATGAAATTTAGTAAATATTTTGGATGTTTTTCTACTTTTTCACATATATTGTATTCTGTGTTCTAATTGAAATCGAAGTGTGTATTATTTGCGATTGCCAATATTTGCACTGTAAAAATAATAAAAAAAAAATAATATTTTTCAAGTCACCTCATACAAGTACTGTAGTACAATCTCTTTGTCGTGAAAGTGCAACTTACAAATGTAGATTTTATTTGTTAAATAACTGCATTCAAAACCAAAACAACATAAAACTTCAGAGCCTATAAGTTCACTCAGTCCCAGTTCTTGTTCAAGTTCCTTATTTATTCAGGAGATAATGCTGCCTGCTTCTTAATTACAATGTCACCAGAAAGTGCACTTTTGTAGCCGGCATTGCAAGGTATTTATATACCAGATGTGCTAAACATTTGTATGCTCCTTCATTATGAAGCCACCATTGCGGAGGACATGCTTCTATGCTGATGACACTACTGAAAAAAATAATGTGTTAATTAAATTTGTGACTGAACTCCTTGGGGGAAAATTGTATGTCTCCTGCTCTGTTTTACACACATTCTGCCATATATTTCATGTTCTAGCAGTCTTGGATGATGACCCAGCACATCTTGTTCATTTTAAGAACGCGTTCACTGCCGATTTCAAAAAATGCAAAGAAGGCACCAATACGAGATTTCTAAAGATAGCTACAGCACGCAGCCCAAGGTTTAAGAATCTGAAATTCCTTCCAAAATCTGAGAGGGATGAGGTGAGGAGCATGCTGTCAGAAGTCTTAAAAGAGCAACACTCCGATGTGGAACCTACAGAACCCGAACCACCGAAAAAGAAAATCAACCTTCTGCTGGTGGCATCTGACTCAGATAATGGAAATGAACATGCGTTCATCCACAATGCTTTGGATTATTATTGAGCAGAACACATCATCAGCATGGACGCATGTCCCCTGGAATGGTCATTGAAGCATGAAGGGATGTAAGAATCTTTAGCGCATCTGGCACGTAAATAACTACAATACCCACCTGCTGAAGTGAAAAAACAGATTGACAGAGCCAGATGAGTACCCAGAAGTCACCTCCTACAAGACAGGCCCAACAAAGAAAATAACAGAACACCACTAGTTGTCACCTTCAGCCCCCAACTAAAACCTCTCCAGCGCATCATCAGAGATCTACAACCTATCCTGAAAGATGATCCTTTACTCTCACAGATCTTGGGAGACAGACCTGTCCTCGCTTACAGACAACCCCCCCAACCTAAAGCAAATACTCACCAGCAACCACACATCACTGAACAAAACCACTAACCCAGGAACCTATCCTTGTAACCTCGATGCCAACTCTGTCCACATATCTATTCAAGTGACATCATCATAGGACCTAATCACATCAGCCATACCATCAGGGGCTCGTTCACCTGCACATCTACCAATGTGATATATGCCATCATGTGCCAGCAATGCCCCTCTGCCATGTACATTGGCCAAACCGGACAGTCTCTACGCAAAAGAATTAATGGACACAAATCTGACATCAGAAATCATAATACTCAAAAACCAGTGGGAGAACACTTTAACCTGTCTGGTCATTCTATGACAGATCTGCAGGTGGCTATATTACAACAGAAAAACTTCAAAAACAGGTTCCAACAAGAGACTGCTGAGCTGGAATTGATATGCAAACTAGATACAATCAACTCAGGATTGAATAAGGACTGGGAATGGCTGAGCCATTACAAACATTGAATCTATCTCCCCTTGTAAGTATTCTCACACTTCTTATCAACCTGTCTGTACTGGGCTAGCTTGATTATCACTTCAAAAAAAATTTCTCTTACTTAATTGGCCTCTCAGAGTTGGTAAGACAACTCCCAAGATATTTACAGGTTTCAGAGTAGCAGCCGTGTTAGTCTGTATCCGCAAAAAGAACAGGAGTACTTCTGGCACCTTAGAGACTAACAACTCCCACCTGTTCATGCTCATTTCTTGGACTCACTCCCTATACAAGAGATCTCCTCAAAACACCTGAGTAAGAAAGGCTGACCTGCTGGAAATAATGGTCCAAGGCTATCACTTCTAATCACTTAAAATCCATGTTTTTTGTAGTTAATAAATTTGTTTTATGCATTATATTTACCAGCATGGCTAAGTAACGTGTCTGGCAAAAATCTCAGCTCTGTGTACAAATGCTGTTGCGTATCTTTCCCACATCAGTGGAGAAAATGACTTTAATTAATGTGCTTACACTGTACAGACACCTCTGCAGTGAAAGACGGTATAATTTTGGGTTATACTCCAGCAAAGGTGCGAGGCAGGGGAGCTTGGAAATTGGCTGTTATCTCCTGCCTGTCTTTGAGTGGCTTAGGTAAAGCACTCAGACAGCTCAGTTGGATGTGTGGCACCCACCTGCTGTCATGTTGGGTAATAACAGAGATTGCACAGGCTGGCTGTTTTACCAAGAAAGCAGTGTAAGATTGGCCTGCCCAGCTGGAGGGTTAAGGGCACATCGGTTCCCATGGCTCCCAGACTTCACTCCTGGGGTGACAATCTGTCACAGTGGTCTGTGTTACTAAGCTTCCTGAATTCATCAGTAATCTACATGGACTCCAGGGAGATTACTGATGAACCCAGGAAGATGAGCACGACATACTGCCTCCTCAGCCACACTGGAAAATGCAGGGTGCATAATAATAAGCAAAAGCTTCCCTGGACAAACCCCACAACCGGCAGCCCATGGGAGACATAGCCTGTCCTCGCCAATTCTATTTGTTACCCATGGGTCCCAACATTCTATTAGCTTTTTTATTGACTGCTGCTGCACATTGAGTGAATGTTTTCAGAGAACTATCCACAATGACTCCAGGATCTCGTTCTTGAGTGGTAACAGCTACTTTGGAAATATCATCTCACAGGTATAATTGGGATGATGTTTTCCAAAGTGCATTACTTTGCATTTATCTACACTGAATTTCATCTGCTATTTTGTTGCCCAATCCCCAAGCTAGCAGCTTGTGAAACTGCTGAGGCCCGTAACATTTCTGCTGGGCTGGCGTCTCTCACATTGCTCAGCTGGTAACACAGTCAAACTCTCCAGGCCCTGTTATCACCCCACATGACAGCATGTAGCACTTCAATCCCAACTGAGATACCTGAGTGCTTTACCTAAGCCACTCAAGGACAAATAGAATACAGCATCCAATTTCACAGTTCCTCATCCTTACACTCTTTCTGGAGAATAAACGCAGACTTATACCATCTTGCACTGCACAAGTTCGTTAATATAGGTCACTTTCCCCTCAATGTGGGATAGATATGCAACGGCCTTTGTTTACAGAGCTGACATTTTGGATCCCCAAGAGAAATTGGACATTTCAAATCTCTCTTTCCCTTGTATTATAAACAAATGTTTCACTGACTGAGTCTATGGCTGCACTCTGGGTATGGAACGGTCTAAACCTCCCGACCAGTCCGTGGCTGGGCTATTGTGCCCATGAATTACACTAACCAGCCTTCCCATCTCTGTACAGCCCCCTCCACCCTGTACAACGCCCCTTTAAGCGGATCCTGTGGGCAGTGGCTACTGTTACAGGCCCTGGTAAAACATCTCTAATGAATCTTTGCTACAACAGACCTGGAGAGGTGTCATAAATATAAAACGAAGAGTAACAACCTCTATGTGTACAGTAACGTAAAATCCCTTGTGGCCAGAGGTACAGACAGAGGTACAGAATCATTTTACCTGTAAGGGGTTAAGAAGTGGGCTGTAGTCCACGAAAGCTTATGCTCTAATAAATTTGTTAGTCTCTAAGGTGCCACAAGTACTCCTGTTCTTCTTTTTGCAGATACAGACTAACACGGCTGCTACTCTGAAACCTCTCAAATAACTTAGTTGGCACCTGACCAGAAGGACCAATGGGAAAAGAGGATACTTTCAAATTGGGGGAGGGGGGAGGTTTTATTTGTGGTCACTTTGTTTGTTCCCTCTTGTCGGGGACCTTTTAACCCAGACGGCAAGGTTCGTTGTCTGACCGCAGAGTGAGAGACAGGCAACACCAGCAAGGTCCAATACAAGCTCTTTATTGAAGAGTGCACACAACAATAGAGAGCGGCCCGTCTCCAGAGAGAACCAGCCACGATTACAATAACTAGTGAGATTATATAGACAGTTCCGTCACGTCATAGTTAAAGCAACCCAATCCCCCCCTTTACTAGTTAAAAGCTTCTAATATTCATGCATATCTATGTTCTTTGACAGTACAAACAGTTCATGATGTCTTAGCAGCTTCTTATCAGCTTTTCGTCATGCACTAGAAACTAGGAGAAAGGAGGGAGTTAAGAACAGAAACAGGGAGTGGGGACTGCAAGTCTCCATATGTCCAAACAAACCGTTCCTAGTACATTTGGTACAAGAATACGGTCCCCCACCCTTTATCTCATTCTTTGTAGCCCAAGCAAGCATGTCCTCATGTTTCACAGAGAGACAGGGAATGGCCCAGCAACTACAGTTAGCCTAACTTTGGCTAAGCTGGCCAAACAGTGTTCTATACTCCATTTTCCTTGGACCTAACACTCTTGAACAGAGAGAGACCAACCAGCTAAATCATCTCTTGAAAAGATACCTTGAAATGATACATCTAAAATTACAGAAATTGAAAGTAAAGGCAAGGAAATGTTTTAGCTTGTGAATTTCCCCATACAAAGATGGATTTTTATTCCTGGTTTTTATAACTTTGAAGCTAAGCCTAGAGGGAAATCCTCTGTGTTTTAAATCTTTTTATTTACCCTGTAGAGTTACCTTCCATCCTGATTTTACAGAGGCACTTCTTTTACCTTTATAATAAAGTTCTTCTTGATTGATTTTAGTGTCCTAAAAAAAAAAGTGTTTGGTCTGTACTTTTATTAAAGGCAATTGACTGGTATATTATTCTCAAGCCTCCCCAGGAAAGAGGGTGAAGGGGCTTGGGTGGATATTTTGGAGAAATAGGAACTCCAAGAGGTCCTTTTCTTGAATCTTTGTCTAAATCACTGGATGGTGGCAGCAGTACCATCCAAGGACAAGGAAAGGAGTTGTTCCTTGGGGAAGTTTTTAACCTAAGCTGGTAGAAAGAAACTTAGGGGGGCTTTTGTGCAGATCTCCACATCTGTATCCCAGAGTTCAGAGTGGGGTGGGAACTCTGACAAGAGGTTCCTAGAGCAGTTGGGGAGGCACAGAGATTGTGGGTAGGCCTAGCTAGCAGTGGATCACTGAGATCTGTGCATAACTGTGGGAATCCCTGGATCCTGGGTCCCTTTTCATTCCTCAGGGAGCAGGGAAGGGACCTTTCCTATAGGAATGATCTGAGGGATATTTCCATGTAGGGAGCCTTGTGGAATCTCCCTTCCCTGGCCTGCACCCTGGTTTGCAATGTAGGAAAGGGGGCTGCTGGGGCCAAACTGGTCCTAGATTCTTATTCTTATTATTTTATTATTTCATTATAATTTATTTTATTTCATTTCAGCGAGATCACAGTTGTGATAACATCATTGTTACCACTCAGCCACCCCCAAGGTATCCATGTGACAACTCAGAACTATACAAACAGTGATGAAAAGCCTGTATTCCAGAAATAGATTCCCTAGAAGGGCTGGCGCTGCAGTCCCGTTGGGTAGCATCACCTCACATCCCCTGTGATTTGGCCTCCTGCAGTTTGCCATTGGCCATAACGAGGGTTAGGGCTGGTGCACACGAACTCAAGCAACCGAGTTTCCCTGTTGGCCAAGTGGCCCCCAAGGGAATGTGCAGGCATGCTTCATAAAGACAGCTGCCTCCCTATCTGAACAGATATTTCCTGCTGCCTTTGCAACATCCTCCATTACTCCTTGTCCTTTAGGGTGAAGACCTCTGGTGTCAGCGGCTCCCCTTCTAGCAGGAATTGGGTACGTTGGAAGGTTTCAGAATCTTTAAAATGTGAAGTGAAGGGGAAAGGCTGCAAGCTGTTTCCATTTGTGGATGTTCTGTGCAGTAGCAGAGGACTCAGCTGGGCTGTCGGAGTGTCTTAGTAACAGGGGTTTGAGGGCAGGCAGCACTAGGTAGGGAGTGCTACCTTGGAACCCCTCCCCTACATCTGCCCATGGTCCTCGGTGGGTTGTTCAAGCTACACAGAAATCTGGGATTCAAAATGAGCTCGGAATGTTAAACCCCAAAGCCCTGAGTCAGGATTTCTCAAGGGGTCCCATTTCCAGAGGTGCCGTGTGCCCTGGGCCCGATCCTGCCAGGGGCTGAGCGAGAGGAGACCCCACAGAATATAAGTGACTAGTTCCCAAATCGCCTCAGGTTTATTTGCTCCTCGAAATTTAATCATCAAATGCATTTTCAAAGGTTTTATTCTCCAGGTTAATTGAGAATGCAGGAATTCAGAGCTGATTTGCTGTGCGGTAAAAGGTCCGATGGGGCATATTTCTATTTCCTGACTGGATGAGGGCTCTAGAGTATCCGTCTTGAAGATATCCCTTAGACTTCCCAGGCTACCAGCATCACTTCTCCCTCTCTGATTTCCAAGTGCCACATGTAAAGGCTTCATACCCTGCCCTCTCATGGGATGGCATCCCATGATGCTCCCACCCTCAGACAGGCCCCAGGGGTACTGCACATTCTGGCTTGACTGTGCTTACCCTGCAGGTCCGAGTGGGTTCGGCACCCTGTGGTTCTTCCCTTTGGGAGGCAGTGAGTAGTGGTGAGACAAGTGACCAGTCAGCCTTCTTGAACCAAAGTTCTGTTTAATGTCAACTGTAGGAATAAAGAGTAAAATGGGAGAATAAGAGGGTTTTCAAAAATCAGTCTGAACACATTTGACTCCAAACCCTATCACTCTAACGGGGACCCAGACAGGCCGAGGGCCTTCCGACTTCCCCAGCGGTGTCTGTACCTGTCAGTCTGACAAGTTGTTCAGCAACAGCTGCCCCACCTCTCTACAGACTCCCAGAACTGGCAAACAAGCTGGGTAATGTGGCTAGAGCCTGGAAATAGGCTCTTCCTAGATTGTAGCTCTGGCGTTGTCTCCCTTCCCCCCTGAAGTTCTGACTGGGAGATGTTTGTTCTTCAGCTGTCGCTTCCCTTCCTGTTTGTTTTCCAGCAGCATGATATTAAATGAAGAAGAGCCATACTGGTTTCACCCAATAGAGCCATAACAGAAGCATCCCAGTAGTTAACCCAAGATAGTTACAAGCAAACATCCCAAGAACTCGGTTTAACCTACATATTTCTTGTGGCATCTCAGCTCCATATCTGTCCCAATACCGTTTTAGGGAGCTACGTATTTTAGGAATACAGGACAGAGACAGTGAGAGAGAGAGAGAGAGAGCAATAGACTACTTTCCTGTGTGAAATAAAGTTCCATTTCCATGAATATTCATGCATTTGACTTTGAAATCCACTTCCTGCAAACCTCTTTGTGCCTGAATAACAGGTGCCGAGGGAACTACGTACCAGAGACTGACAGCTCAGGGAATGAATACATTATATACTGATCCCAATGCCTGTTACCTCTCCGGATACAGGCTGCAGACTGGCAGAACAGAACCTGAGGAGATCCAGTCATCTATTAACCCAGGGACAGAGGGGCTACAATACCTTGCCGACAAGAGACGAGACTGAATGAGGGCTGAGACGCTGTGATCTTTTCAGGTTCTGAAGAAATCCAGATGATAGATGCTACATTTTAAGTCCCATTCAAACCTGAGAAATCATCTCTAAAAGCAGATCAGATGGGAAATAAATGCTGGACATTTGTTTACTAAAATACAGATATGTAAATGTTATGACAAAACTTTACATTGTAATACAAAAATCAGAAACCAAACTTCCGTGACATGCCTGTATATCAAAAGCCAGCAGGAGAGTTGCTGTAATCTCTACAGGAAGGAGCAGTGGTAACTCTACTGCTTAGGGTAGGTCTAGACTTACCCGGTAGTTCAGCGGCGAGCGATCGAACTTCCGGGTTCGACTTATCGCGTCTTGTCTGGACGCGATAAGTCGAACCCAGAAGTGCTCGCCGTCAACTGCGGTACTCCAGCTAGACGAGAGGAGTACCGCGGAGTCGACGGGGGAGCCTGCCTGCCGCGTGTGGACCGAGGTAAGATCGAACTAAGGTACTTCGAACTTCAGCTACGTTATTCACGTAGCTGAAGTTGCGTACCTTAGTTCGATTTGGGGGGTGAGTGTAGACCTGGCCTTAGTGGCTTTTGCTTTAGAAAGTATTATAGAAGTACTCCACATACTGTTTGCAATGGCTTTGTGCTATTAACCCTTTGTTCGGTGGAGACTTGTATGATTCCGCCACCTGGTAACTGACCAGAAGCTGTTTCTAACACTTACATTCAGGATCAAGAACACAATCCCTCTGCAATAAATGTGCAAGACTTTCCAAAAAGTCCTGAGAGAACAAAACCACTGGTCTGTGTTTCAGGAGAGTAGAGCGCAGGAAAGGGGAGTGTAATAGTGGTTGTATATAATTTGCACCCACTACCGCTTACATGAGCAGGGCTGAAGTAACTTGCACACTCAAGTTACTTACTTACAGATAATAGTGCAAACCTAAAAAGCAACAGAGGGTCCTGTGGCACCTTTGAGATTAAAAGAAGTATTGGGAGCATAAGCTTTCGTGGGTAAGAACCTCACTTCTTCAGATGCAAGTAATGGAAATCTCCAGAGGCAGGTATAAATCAGTATGGAGATAACGAGGTTAGTTCAATCAGGGAGGGTCAGGTGCTCTGCTAGCAGTTGAGGTGTGAACACCAAGGGAGGAGAAACTGCTTCTGTAGTTGGATAGCCATTCACAATCTTTGTTTAATTCTGATCTGATGGTGTCAAATTTGCAAATGAACTGGAGCTCAGCAGTTTCTCTTTGGAGTCTGGTCCTGAAGTTTTTTTGCTGTAAGATGGCTACCTTTACATCTGCTATTGTGTGGCCAGGGAGGTTGAAGTGTTCTCCTACAGGTTTTTGTATATTGCCGTTCCTGATATCTGACTTGTGTCCATTTATCCTCTTGCGTAGTGACTGTCCAGTTTGGCCAATGTCCATAGCAGAGGGGCATTGCTGGCATATGATGGCATATATAACATTGGTGGACGTGCAGGTGAATGAGCCGGTGATGTTGTAGCTGATCTGGTTAGGTCCTGTGATGGTGTTGCTGGTGTAGATATGTGGGCAGAGTTGGCATCGAGGTTTGTTGCATGGGTTGGTTCCTGAGTTAGAGTTGTTATGGTGCGGTGCGTGGTTGCTGGTGAGAATATGCTTAAGGTTGGCAGGTTGTCTGTGGGCGAGGACTGGCCTGCCTCCAAGGTCTGTGAAAGTGAGGGATCATTGTCCAGGATGGGTTGTAGATCACTGACGATGTGTTGGAGAGGTTTAAGCTGAGGACTGTAGGTGGTGGCCAGTGGAGTTCTGTTGGTTTCTCTTCTGGGCCAGTGCAAACCTAGTGTTTTCACAATTCATCCATATGTGTCGTTATCCCCATATCTGCCCAATTGAAGTAACTGTCTGTGTTAGCTTGTAACTTGCCAAATATCTACAGACCATTGCATGGGGAGAGGATGCAGATCCTGTGAGGATGAAGAGAAGGCTGTAGGATGATTGAACTCTCCGGATTCAGTCAACATAGGCCAGACAAAGCACTTCAGCTCCCCTTGGATGGATTTTGGGAGTCAGAGCATATCACTGGAAGCATTTGTTAAGGGACAGTTAACAGGACCCTGTTCTGATTGAATTTATACATATAAATCTGGGGTGATGACATTCAAGGCAATGTTATTGAATTCAGAACTTGTGCGTAAGAATGTATCTCATGTACTGCAAAGAGACAGTGGCTTAATTTGGACTCTCAGGAGTAGAGACATTTAAAAAGTATATACAATGAGACAATGGAACACGTTTATAAATAGCTTCAGTGCAGGACAGATAAATACAATTAAAGTTTTTCCCATGCACTTGCCATGTGTTTACGCACATCTCATAATAAAATGGACCACACTCAGAAGTGGAGGGGCAGACAGAGTGTCTGTGGGAAAGTCACAATTGTAAAATCACACAGCGCTGAAATAGACTGTGGAACTCCCAGCCACAAGATATCAATGGGAACAAGAGTTTAGCAGCATTCAAAGTGGGGCTAGATGTTTATATAGATAGCCAGTAAATCCAATGAGAATAGTGAGGATTGTTACAAAAACTCTTTCATGAATTCTAAATCTTCCTGTTTTGCACCACAACATTTATCTATTTAGTGGGTGCAGGTTATTTCAAAGCCCACTATTGCAGGGTGTTTTCCACTTCCTCTGAAGCATCTGGAACCAGTCACTGGATACTAGGCTAGATAGACTATGGGTCTGATCCACTCTGGCAGTGCCTATCTTCCTATTTGTTCTGTAAATCCAAGACTATGTTTTTGCTGATCTTCCTTGAGCTCCTGGGAGTCTTTAGATTTGCACTGAGAGCAGAAAGGTGTCTCATTAAATATCATCCAGTCTCCTGTCCTTTTTCCTTTTAGGAAAGAAAGTTCAGAAAGTTACCTGCCCAGTCCATTATGTCAGCTGTCAATGACACCAAATTCAACTCTGCAGTGTTCCTTCTCACCGGGATACCTGGGAAGGAAAAGGTCCATCTCTGGATCTCCATCTCCTTTTGCTTAACGTATGTTATATCATTGTAGTAAATTCAGTCATTCTGTTCATTATAAAAACAGATCCAAGCCTCCATGAGCCCATGTACATTTTCCTTTCCATGTTGGCCTTCACAGACCTTGGCTTATCGATATCCACCATGCCGACGACACTGGATATATTCTTGTTTAATTCTAGAGAGATCAGCCTTGATGCCTTTTTTGCCCAACTGTTCTTCATCTACTCATTTGAATTCATTGAATCCTCTGTGCTCTTGTTGAAGTATTGGGAGGATAAGCTTTCGTGGGTAAGAACCTCACTTCTTCAGATGCAAGTAATGGAAATCTCCAGAGGCAGGTATAAATCAGTATGGAAATAACGAGGTTAGTTCAATCAGGGAGGGTGAGGTGCTCTGCTAGCAGTTGAGGTGTGAACACTAAGGGAGGAGAAACTGCTTCTGTAGTTGGAAAGCCATTCACAATCTTTGTTTAAACCTGATCTGATGGTGTCAAATTTGCAAATGAACTGGAGTTCAGCAGTTTCTCTTTGGAGTCTGGTCCTGAAGTTTTTTTGTTGTAAGATGGCTACCTTTACATCTGCTATTGTGTGGCCAGGGAGGTTGAAGTGTTCTCCTACAGGTTTTTGTATATTGCCATTCCTGATATCTGACTTGTGTCCATTTATCCTCTTGTGTAGTGACTGTCCAGTTTGGCCAATGTCCATAGCAGAGGGGCATTGCTGGCATATGATGGCATATATAACATTGGTGGACGTGCAGGTGAATGAGCCGGTGATGTTGTAGCTGATCTGGTTAGGTCCTGTGATGGTGTTGCTGGTGTAGAAATGTGGGCAGAGTTGGCATCGAGGTTTGTTGCATGGGTCGGCTCCTGAGTTAGAGTTGTTATGGTGCGGTGCGTGGTTGCTGGTGAGAATATGCTTAAGCAGATAAGAAAAGATGCTTAATAGCAGATGTAAAGGTAGCCATCTTACAGCAAAAAAACTTCAGGACCAGACTCCAAAAAGAAACTGCTGAGCTCCAGTTCATTTGCAAATTTGACACCATCAGATCAGGATTAAACAAAGACTGTGAATGGCTTTCCAACTACATAAGCAGTTTCTCCTCCCTTGGTGTTCACACCTCAACTGCTAGCAGAGCACCTCACCCTACCTGATTGAACTAACCTCGTTATCTCCATACTGATTTCCGCCTCTGGAGATTTCCATTACTTGCATCTGAAGAAGTGAGGTTCTTATGCACAAAAGCTTATGCTCCCAATACTTCTGTTAGTCTTAAAGGTGCCACAGGACCCTCTGTTGCTTTTTACAGATTGAGACTAACACGGCTACCCCTCTGATACTTGTGCTCTTGTTGATGGCCTTTGACCGCTTTATCACGATCTGTGACCCGCTGAGATATGCTTCCATCTTAACCCTGCCAAGAATAGGCAAGATGGGACTGGTGTGTGTGCTAAGAGGGGTGGCTGTAATGCTCCCACTCCCTATTCTCCTTCAATGGTTCCGATATTGTCGATCCAATGTCCTCTTCCATTGCTACTTCATAAACCAGGACGTCATGAAGGTGGCTTGTTCGGATATCAGAGTAAACAGCATCTATGGCTTGTCTGTTACTCTCTGGATAGTGGGGTTGGACTCGCTGCTCATCTTCCTCTCTTATGTGATGATCCTCAAAACAGTGCTGAGTATCACATCCCAGGAGGAGTGCCTCAGGGCCCTGAACACCTGTGTGTCCCACCTTTGCGCCATCCTCCTCTTCTACACACCAATAATTGGCCTGTCTCTGTTACACAGATTTGGGGATGGCTTTTCTCCCTTGCTTCAGATTCTCCTGGGCTACATTTCCCTGCTCGTCCCTCCCCTGATGAATCCCCTTGCATACAGCGTGAAAAGTAAACACCTTTGTGTGAGGATAATCAGGGTGTTCGTCAAGTGAAGGGTCAGTTCATCATCCTGCTCCAGCATTGATGACATGGGAGACGAAAAATACCGGCAGTCTATTTCATCCTGGACCCTTAAATCCAAGACAACATGTGCTACTGATCTCCACCATGTAGAGACATGTTCAAAAGGGGTCTAAGGCCTGGAGCGATAGGAGAGGGGCTGGTGAGGGAGAACAGTGCACGGGGGGAAGAAGACCAAGGCAGGCAGCAGCATTTATAAAGTGAATTTGTTCATTGAGACTCAGGTGACTGGTTGGATGTTGGCTCATAGAGAACCGTATTGTTGCCTGCATCAACCTCAGAATTCCTGTCGATACAGTCAGTAAAGAGAAAGGAGGTGGATGTTGTTTCCCATTGCCCTGGCCTGTCACTGTCCCATCTGTGGTTAAACATTCACGGGCCATGAAAACAAGTGCAGAGATGTTCTGCTGTCACAGTCCTGGTCCTTTCTGAGCATTCTGTGTGCTGTATAATCCATGGGTCTGCACCAGCTCTGGACAGGGGCTATTCAAGGGAAACAGACACCCACCCTTCCCCTTTGGTGATATGACTTGTCATTATCACAGCACTCTTTGACAATGGAGTTCTGGGTCCATTCTGCAGCTCGGCAGCAAGAGGAGGCACCAGGATATTCTTTCAGAACGTGAAAGATCTGGAGAGCAGGGCCTGGCCCAACAGAGCCCTGCTGGACTGGCTTCTCTCACATGGCTTGGGGGTGACACAGCCAGTGTCCCCAGGCCATGTTATCACCGAACACGACAGCCGGTGGTGCCATCCACCCAACTAATCTACCTGAGTGCTTTACCTAAGCCACTCACGCACAAATAGGAGGCAACAGCTAATTTACCAGCTCCCCAGCCTTGTACCCTTCCTGGATTATAAATCCAGAATTATACTGTCTTGCACTGCACAGGTATCTGTACAATGCAAACTCGTTAGCAGAGGTCACTTTCCCCTCAATGAATCATAGAATCATAGTAGATAAAAGTTGGAGGAGACCTCAGGAGGTCATCTAGTCCAATCCCCTGCTCAAAACAAGACCAACCCCAATTAAATTATCCCAGTAAGGGCTTTGTCAAGCTGGGCCTTAAAAACCGTTAAGGAAGGAGATTCCACCACCTCCCTAGGTAACCCATTCCAGTGCTTCACCACACTCCTAGTGAAACAGTGTTTCCTAATATCCAACCTAGACCTCCCCCACTGCAACTTGAGACCATTGCTCCTTGTTCTGTCATCTGCCACCACAGAGAACAGCCAAGCTCCATCCTCTTTGGAACCCCCCCTTCATGTAGTTGAATGCTGCTATCAAATCTCCCCCCTTCACTCTTCTCTTCTGTAAACTAAATAAGCCCAATTCCCACAGCCTCTCCTCTTATGTAATGTGCCACAGACCCCTAATCATTTTCTTTAACCTGCACTAGACTCTCTCCAATTTGTCCACATCCTTTCTCTAGTGGGGGGCCCAAAACTGGATGCAAAAATTCAGATGTGGCCTTACCACTGATGAATAGATGGGTATAATCACTTACCTTGATCTGATGGCAATTCTCCTGCTAATGAAGCCCAATATGCTGTTAACCTTCTTGGCAACAAGTGCACAGTGTTCACTCATATCCAGCTTCTCGTCCATTGTAAGGCCCAGGTCATCCATTGTTGCTTAGCCAGTGGGTCCCCAGTCTGTAGCGGTGCATGGGATTCTTCCGTCCTAAGTGCATGACTCTGCACTTGTCCTGGTTGAACCTCATCAGGTTTCTTTGGCCCAATCCTCCAGTTTGTCTAGGTCACTCTGGACCCTATCCCTACCCTTCAGTGCATCTACTTCTCCCCACAGCTTAGTATCATCTGCAAGCCTGCTGATGGTGCAGTCAATCCCAATCTGGGATAGATCAGCAAGAGCTTTTGTTTACAGAGCTGACATTTTGTATCCCCAAGAGAAATTGGAGGCTTTTCATATTCCTCTTTCTTGCAACATAAATTAAGGTTGCACTGACTGAGTGTATGGCTTCACTGTGTATATGGAAAGGTGGAAACCTCCCGCCCAGTCTATGGCTAAGGTATTGTGCACATTAGATCCTCTAACCATCCTTCTCATCTCTGTATGTCCCCGTCCACCTTGTAAAACATCCCTTCACCACATCCTGCAGGCAGTGTCTACTGTGACAAGCCCTGGTAGCACATCTCTGATGAATCTGTGTTAGCAGGGAGCAGGAGATGATTCTACAGCAGTTGTGGAGGCACAGAGATGGTGTGTGAGCCTAGCTACCAGTGGATCACTGAGATCTATGCATAACTTTGGCGATCGCTGGATCCTGGGGCCCCTTTTTCATTACTTGGGGAGAAGGGAAGGGAACCCCCCTCCTGGAATGATCTAAGAGAAATTTCCTTGTATGGAGCCTTCTGGAATCTCCCTTCCCTGGCTGTACTCTGGGTTTGTACTGCAGAAAAGAGTCTGCCAAGAAAAATCTGGTCCTAAATTATTATTATTACTATTACTATTATTATTATTCTATTTTCTTCTATTTTATTTCATTTCAGCAAGATCAAAGCTGTGACATTATGACCGTTAGCACTCGGCCGCCCTCGAGGTAGCCATGTCACTAATTAGAACCACATGAACATTGATGACAGGCCCGGATTCCAGGAATAGAGCCTGCAGCAGGGCTTGTGCTGCAGTCCAGTTGGGTAGGATCACCACACATCCCCTGATAATTGGCCTCCTAAAATTTGCATTGGCTATGATGGGGTTAAAGCTGGTGCACATGAAGCCAAGCAGCTGAAGTTCCCTGATGGCCAAGTGGCCCCCAAGGGAATGTGCAGGCATGCTTCATAAAGACGGCTGCTCCGTGTCTGAACAGATACTGCCTGCTGCCTGTGCAACATCGCCGATGATTCCTTGTCCTTTAGGGTGAAAACCTCTGGTGTCAGCAGCTCCATATCTAGCAGGAATTGGGTACGTTGGCAGGTTTCACTATTTTTAAAATGCAAAGTGAAGGGGAAAGGCTGCAAGCTGTTTCCATTTGCAGATGTTCTGTGCAGCAGCACAGGACTCAGCTGGGTTGTTGGGGTGACTCAGTGACAGGGCTGGAGGACAGGCAGCACTAGGTAGCTTGGGAACCCCTCCCCAACATCTCCCCAGGGTCAGTTATTCAAGCTACACAGAAATCTGAGATTCAAAGTGATCTTGGAGTGTTAAAAGCCCGATTCCCCTTGTCAGGATTTCTCAAGGGGTCCCATTTCTAGAGGTGCCGTGTGCTCTGGGCCGATCCTGCCAGGGGCTGAGTGATAGGAGACCCCACGGAATAACAATGAGTAGTTCCCAAATCACCTCAGGTTCATTTGCTTCTGGAAATTTAATCAGCGAATAAATTTTCAAAGGTTTTGTTCTCTGGTTCTATTGTGAATGCAGGAATTCAGAGCTCTGTTGCTCTGCAGTAACAGGTACAATAGGGCATAGGAAGACCAAAGACAGGGTAGGCCCACTGCTTAGTGAAGAGGGAGAAACAGTAACAGGAAACTTGGAAATGGCAGAGATGCTTAATGACTTCTTTGTTTCGGTCTTCACCGAGAAGTCTGAAGGAATGCCTAACATAGTGAATACTAATGGGAAGGGGGTAGGTTTAGCGGATAAAATAAAAAAAGAACAAGTTAAAAATCACTTAGAAAAGTTAGATGCCTGCAAGTCACCCGGGCCTGATGAAATGCATCCGAGAATACTCAAGGAGCTAATAGAGGAGGTATCTGAGCCTCTAGCTATTATCTTTGGAAAGTCATGGGAGACGGGAGAGACTGGAAAAGGGCAAATATAGTGCCCATCTATAAAAAGGGAAATAAAAACAACCCAGGTAACTACAGACCAGTTAGTTTAACTTCTGTGCCAGGGAAGATAATGGAGCAAGTAATTAAGGAAATCATCTGCAAACACTTGGAAGGTGGTAAGGTGATAGGGAACAGCCAGCATGGATTTGTGAAGAACAAATCATGTCAAACCAATCTGATAGCTTTCTTTGATAGGATAACGAGCCTTGTGGATAAGGGTGAAGCGGTGGATGTGGTATACCTAGACTTTAGTAAGGCATTTGATACGGTCTCGCATGATATTCTTATCGATAAACTAGGCGAATACAAATTAGATGGGGCTACTATAAGGTGGGTGCATAACTGGCTGGATAACCGTACTCAGAGAGTTGTTATTAATGGTTCCCAATCCTGCTGGAAAGGCGTAACGAATGGGGTACCGCAGGGGTCTGTTTTGGGACCGGCTCTGTTCAATATCTTCATCAACGATTTAGATATTGGCATAGAAAGTACGCTTATTAAGTTTGCGGATGATACCAAACTGGGAGGGATTGCAACTACTTTGGAGGACAGGGTCATAATTCAAAATGATCTGGACAAATTGGAGAAATGGGCTGAGGTAAACAGGATGAAGTTTAACAAAAACAAATGCAAAGTGCTCCACTTAGGAAGGAAAAATCAATTTCACCCATACAGAATGGGAAAAGACTGTCTAGGAAGGAGTACGGCAGAAAAGGATCTAGGGGTTATAGTGGACCACAAGATAAATATGAGTCAACAGTGTGATGCTGTTGCAAAAAAAAGCAAACATGATTCTGGGATGCATTAACAGGTGTGTTGTGAGCAAGACACGAGAAGTCATTCTTCCGCTCTACTCTGCTCTGGTTAGGCCTCAGCTGGAGTATTGTGTCCAGTTCTGAGCGCCGCATTTTAAAAAAGATGTGGAGAAATTGGAAAGGGTCCAAAGAAGAGCAACAAGAATGATTAAAGGTCTTGAGAACATGACCTATGAAGGAAGGCTGAAAGAACTGGGTTTGTTTAGTTTGGAAAAGAGAAGACTGAGAGGGGACATGATAGCAGTTTTCAGGTATCTAAAAGGGTGTCATAAGGAGGAGGGAGAGAACTTGTTCACCTTAGCCTCTAAGGATAGAACCAGAAACAATGGGTTTAAACTGCAGCAAGGGAGGTCTAGGTTGGACATTAGGAAAAAGTTCCTAACTGTCAGGGTGGTTAAACACTGGAACAAATTGCCTAGGGAGGTTGTGGAATCTCCGTCTCTGGAGATATTTAAGTGTAGGTTAGATAAATGTCTATCAGGGATGGTCTAGACAGTATTTGGTCCTGCCATGCGGGCAGGGGACTGGACTCGATGACCTCTCGAGGTCCCTTCCAGTTCTATAACCTATAATCTATGAAAAAAAAAACAGTTACTGTATTTTCATATTTCTGTTTCCTGACTGGCTGAGGGCTCCAGAATTTCTTCCCTGTACAGACCCATCAGAGTTACAGGGCTACCTGCATCTCTGCCCCACCTCTGGTCTCTGAGTTTCAGACATTAGGTCTTGTACCCTGCCCGCTCATGGGGTGGAATCACTCCATTCTCCCACCCTCCCACCCTGTGCTACAGCACACTGTGTGTTAACTCTTGGTAGAGCAGGTCCGAGGGAGTTTGGCGCCCGTGGTCCTTCTCTCTGGGAGTCTGTGAGCAGTGGTGACACGAGTGATCAGTCAGACTTCTTGAACCAAAATATTATTTAATCTGAACAGCAGGAAAAGAGACTAACATGGGAGAATAAGAGAGATTTCAGCCAACAGTCTATACATATCTCTGACCCCAAGGCTTCAACTCCGACAGGGACCCAGGCAGGCCGAAGACCGTCAGACTTCCCCAGAGGTGTCTGTGTCTGTCAATCTGAAGAGCTTCTCAGCAATAGTTGCCCCATCTCTGAACAGAATCCCAGCCCTGGCAAAACAATTTCTGTAACGTGGCTGTACCCAAAATAGGTTCTTCCCAGTTTGTATCTCTGGTATTCTCTCTCAAAATCCCATGTATTGCAAAGAGGCAGTGGCATAATTTGAACTCTCAGGAGTGGAGGAAATTGATTACAGTACTTTTGATTTTTTTTAAAAAGTCTTGGAAGGGCTCAAAACCTTCCTGATTTACAGCACAAAATATGTCTAACTATTGGGTCTCAGTGGGGAGGGTAATTTTCCCTGGGAACAGTTTATCATCTAGATGCCTATTGAATGGTGGCTTCTTCCACCTTCCCCTGCAGCATGTGGTACTGGTCACTGGATAGTGGGCTATATGGACTAAAGGTCTGATCCAGTCTGGCCGTGCCTATCTTTCTCTCGGTGCTGTAAATCCAAGATTATATTTTTGCTGATCTGCCTTGAGCTCCTGGGACTCTCTAGACTTGCACTGAGAGCAGAAAGATGTCTTGTTAAATATCATCCAGTCTCCTGTCCTTTTTTCTTTTCAGGAAGGAAAGTTAAAAATTCCTTGGACCTGCCCAGTATATTATGTCAGCTGTCAATGACACCAACTTCAACTCTGCAGTGTTCTTTCTCACCGGGATACCTGGCCAGGAAGAAGTCCATTTCTGGATCTCCATCCCCTTCTGCTTAATTTATGTTATTTCAATAGTAGGAAATTCAGTCATTCTGTTCATTATAAAAACTGATTCAAAGCTCCATGAGCCCATGTACATTTTCCTTTCCATGTTGGCCATCACAGACCTTGGTATATTGATATCCACCATGCCGACGATACTGGGCATATACTTGTTTAACTCTAGGGAGATCAACTTCGAAGCCTGTTTTGCCCAGCTGTTCTTCATCCACTCTCTTCAATTAAATGAATCCTCCATGCTCTTGTTGATGGCCTTTGACCGTTTCGTCGCGATCTGTAACCCACTGAGATATTCTTCCATCTTAACCCTGCAGACAATAGACAATATGGGACTGGTATTTGTGCTAAGAAATGTGGCTGTAATATTCCCACTCCCGTTTCTACTGAAAAGATTTCAATACTGTCAAGCCAATGTCCTCTCCCATTCCTACTGCCTGCATCAAGAGGTTATGAAGATGGCTTGCTCAGATATCACAGTGAACAGCATCTACGGGTTGTTTATTACACTCTTAACAGTGGGATTGGACTCGCTACTCATCTTTCTCTCTTATGTGATGATCCTCAAAACAGCACTGAGCATCGCGTCCAATGCTGAGTGCCTCAAGGCCCTGAACACCTGCGTCTCCCACCTCTGTGCCGTCCTGCTCTTCTACACACCAATGATCGGCCTGTCTGTGATACACAGATTTGGAAAGGGGTTATCTCCCTTGCTTCAAACTGTCCTGGGCTACATCTCCCTGCTGGTCCCACCCCTGATTAATCCAGTCGTGTACAGCATGAAATGCAGACACCTGCGTGCGGGGATAATCAGGGCATTCGTCAAGTGCAGAGTCAGTTCATGAACCAGCTGCAGCGCTGCTGTCAAGGGAGATGAAGAACAGAGCCCACCTTTTCCATCCTGGAGCCTTACATCCAAGACTACATGAGCTACTGATCTCCACTCTGTAGAGAGAGGTCCAGATGGTGTCTAAGACCTGGAGCAATTGGAGAGGGGCTGGTGAGGGAGGACAGCGCACTAGGGGAAGGAGACCAAGGCAGGCAGCAGCATATTCAAAGTGACTGTGTTCATTGGGAGCCAAGGGACTGGTGGGATGTTAGCCCATAAATTGCCACATTGGTGGCTGTTCCGACTTTAGAATTCCTCTCAATAGAGTCAATAAAGAGAAGGGACGTGGATGTTGTTTCCCATTACACCTGGGCTGTAACTGTCCCGTCTGTCGTTAAATATACAGGGACCATGAAAAAAGCTGCAGATGTGTTCTGCAGTCACAGTCCTGGCCCTTCCTGAGCGCTCTGGGTGCTGTGTGATCCATGGGGGCTGCTCCAGCTGTGTTCAGGGCCTTTTCATGGGGCACAGTCACACATCCTTCCCCTACGTCCTCAGCAGGTGCTTGTGACTGAGTCATGTCAGACACATGATTAACACAGGAACCCCAGGAGAAGCCATTCAGGCAGCCCACCCCCTCCACATCGGTTGATGGCTCTGCATTCAGCACACCTACAGAGTGCACCCCCATCTAATCTAACACCCCGGATGTGGTGCACAGCTGTGTCTGTGAAGGAGGGTCTGACACATAGGAGTCCTGGCAAGAGACTCTGGCCCATATTCCCACCCTGTCCCCTTCGTTGATGCTGCCCCAGCAATGCAAAGGGGTGGAAACGGGCCTCAGCTCCCCAACAGAGGCACAGCTAGCTCCTATCGCAGCCCAGCCCATTCAGTGTAGGATGGACCCCCATTGTAAAGGGACAAGCGGGACCCAGGCAGGAGCCCTGCCCCTCTGTGACCCTACCCTTCCCCCTCTTCTTTCCCCCAAATTCAATCCACTAGACAGGCTGGAAGCCAGAGCCAAGCCATGGTAAGAACCGCCCAGGGAGAAAGGGCCACGATGGGGAACCCCAGATGCTCCAGCTGCACTGGGCGGGTGGTGGGGACTTGGGGAAAGAAGAGCAGGAGCAGGGCCTCATAGCGAGGGGGGCTAAGGACATTCTCATGCCCCTCCCCACCAAGAAGAGGCTCGTGCCACCCATGAGCTTCAGGTATGCGCAGAGCGGCACCGCAGGGAATTCAGACTTGACTGGAGTGATCTGTGCTCCTGGAAACCATTACCAACGGGTGGAGGTCAGCCCAGCCCCCAGTCTGCTCTAAACTCCACTGAAGCAGACGGAGAACAGGCCAGAGAATCAAACCACTGTAATTGGCCCCTTGCCATCCCTGCTCTCTGCAGCGCACGGGGGAGCTCTGCTGGGACAGCAGAGAATCCAGCCAGGCCTGTCGAAACTGAAAGGTGAGATTACCAAGCAGTGTCTTGATTCCAGAAGTTGGGGCTTTAAGAAAGATGGGAAATAATACGAAACTGCTGATGAAATCCCAGGAGCTGGTGTAGCTGGCAGGACCTCAAGTGGAGCACCCACAAAAGCAGGCACTGAGGGTTAGTTAGTGGTCACACAGTCCAACAGTTGCAGAGACGCTGTTGCCCTCTGCACTTGCCTGAAAAGCCCCATGTTGTAAGGAACAGGGTTACACTACAGACAGCCGGACATAACAGTGACAGGCTCACATAGCCGCTGGGTTCCTGAGGCAAAGCTCAGAGGTTCTGCTCCCCTAGTCAGGCATGAGACATGAACACACCGGGTAAGCAAGGCCATGCACATTCTTAATAGACATGGGAGTGACCCAAGCCAAACTCCACATGCCTGCTGCTAGCTCTCTATTGGACCCACACAACTCCTTCCCCAATCTAGGTTCCCTAAAAACTTGGTGATGATGGAAATTTGGATGCAGGGTGTGAGGTCTATCTCCAGCACTACAGCAGCTCTCACTGCTCATCGATTGCATCTGGGGGTCAGGATCAGACCAAGGGGCAGCCCAGCAGGGCTGTGTTTTGCCAGGCAACTCTCTCCAGATCCTTCTGTCTCTGAAAGCAAGTTCATATTCCCCTTCTTACTGTGGAGCTGCAGGAGGGGCCTAGAACTCCCTCATCAAAGGGGGCTGTGCTAATGACAGGCCTTATCACCAAGGGGTGTTGGGAAGAGTTCAGGTTCTCCACACAGTTCCACAAATCTCCCTAATGAACTTAGCTCTGGCCCCAGTTATTGCAGCATCCGAGCGCCTCGCAATCTGTAACATGTTATCAGAACAACACCCTGTGCGGCAGGCCCATGCTACTAACACCAGTGGGCAGTTCCCAAGGCCAGAAGGCACCATTGTGATCACCTAGTCCAGCCGCCTGTATAGCCAGAGACCTCCCCCACAATTACTCCTAGAGCAGAGCTGTTAGAACAACATCCTGTCTTGATTTAACAGTTTTCAGTGATGGAGAATCTACCCCGGCCCTTGGTAAATTGTTCCAATGGTTAATTACCCTCCACACATCCTTGCACAAGGCTGTCATCCATCATTGGAACCCTGAGGAGACCCTCCTTCGGAAGCTGTCACCTGTTGGTGTAACTTTACAGGGAGCTTCACGAGGAAGTTTTGCCAGTCACTGGAAGCCTATTCGGGCCCTGCTGGTTGCCAGCTCCAGGCCTTCAGCCCCCGGGGCTGAAGCAAAGAATGTCATGGAGATCTCTGGAAGTTAGGGATTCCGTGACTTCTATCACCTCCCTGACATAAACAGTCTTAATAATGGCCAATGGCTCTGTAATCACATCAGCCAACTGCCTCAGCATCCTTGGATGCATTGCATCTGGCCCATTGAACTTGTGCATGTCCAGCTTTTCTAAATACTCCTTAACCTGTTCTTTCACCACTGAGGGCTGCTCACCTCCTCCCCATACTGTGCTGCCCAGTGCAGCAGTCTGGGAGCTGACTTTGTCTGTGAAGATCGAGGCAAAAAAAGAATTGAGTACTTCAGCTTTTTGCACATCACCTGTCAGTAGCTTGCTTGCCTCTCCCATTCAGTTAGGGGCCCACACTTTCCCTGAGCTTCTTCTTGTTGCTAACATACCTGTAGAACCCTTCTTATTATCCTTCTCATCCTTTGCTAGCTGGAACTCCAGTTTTGCTTTGGCCTGCCTGATTACACGCCTGCATGCTCGAGCAATATTTTTAAACTCCTCCTTAGTCATCTGTCCCAACTGCCACTTCTTGTACACTTCCTTTTTTTGGTTAAGCTCATCAAAGATTTTGCTGTTAAGCCAAGCTGGTTGCCTGCCATATTTGCTATTATTTCTGCACATCAGGGTGGTTTAGTCCTACGCCCTCATTAACACTTTTTAAAATACAGCCAGCTCCCTTGGACTCCTTTCCCCCTCATATAAACCACCCATGAGATCCTGCCCATCAGTTTCCTGAGGGAGTCAAAGTCTGCTTTTCTCAAGTCCAGGGTCAGTATTCTGCTGCTCTCTTTTCTTCCTTTTTCTCAGGATCTTGAACTTGACCATCTCATAGTCACCGCTACCCAGGTTGCCACCTACTTCTACTTCCCCTACCTATTCTTCCCTGTTTGTGAGCAGCAGGTCAAGAGAAGCACGGCCCCTAGTCGGTTCCTCCAGCACTTGCACCAGGAAGTTGTCCCCAACACGCTCCAAAAACTTCCCGGATTGTCTGTACACTGCTGTATTGCACTCCCAGCAGATGTCAGGGTGATTGAAGTCCCCCATGAGAACCAGGGTCTGTCATCTGGAAACTTCTGTTGTCTGAAGAAAGCCTTGTCTACCTCATCCTCCTGTTCTGGTGGTCTATATAGCAGACGCTCACCACAACATCACCCTTTTTGCTCTCACCTCTAAACTTATCTCAAAGACTTTCAAAAGGCTTTTCTCCAGTTTCATACTGGAGCTCTGAGCAGTCATACTGCTCTCTTACATACAGTGCAACTTCTCCACCTTTTCTCCCCCGCCTGTCCTTCCTGAACAATTTATACCCATCTATGACAGTGCTCCAGTCATGTGAGTTACCTGACCAATTCTCTATTTTTCCAATCACATCATAGTTCCTTGACTGTGCCAGGACTTCCAATTCTTCCTGCTTGTTTCCCAGGCTTCTTGCGTTCATGTGCAGGCACCTAAGGTAACTAGCCGATTGCCCTACATTCTCAGTGTGAATCAGGAGGCCTCCCCTGTTGCAACCTCCTCCTTGTGTTTCCTCCCAATATCCCACTTCCTCACTTACCTCAGGGCTTAGGTCTCCATCCCCATGTGAACCTAGTTTAAAGCTCTCCTCACTAGGTTAGCCAGCCTGCCTGTGAAGATGCTCTTCCCTTTCTCTGGTTGGAGAATCCCATCTCTTCCTGGCAATGCTTCTTCCTGGAACAACCTCCTATGGTCGAAGGATCCAAAGCCCTCTCTCTGACACCTCCAGCGTAACCACACATTTATTTCCACAATACAATGTTCCCTACCTGGCCCTATTTCTTCAACAGGGAGGGTGGATGAGAACCCCACTTTGCACCTCAAACTCCTTTATCCTGCTTCCTAGAGCCAAATAGTCTGCAGTGACTTGCTCAAGGTTATTCTTGACTGTATCATTGGTGCCCATGTGGAGAAGTAGGTAGGGGTAGCAGTCTGAGGGCTTGATCAGTCTTGGCAGACGCTCCATCACATCCTGAATTCTACCTCCAGGAAAGCATCACACTACTCTTGTTTCCTTGTCTGGATGGCAGATGGGTGACTCCATCCTCCCT
Organism: Trachemys scripta elegans; assembly: GCF_013100865.1. Lineage (NCBI taxonomy): Eukaryota > Metazoa > Chordata > Testudines > Emydidae > Trachemys > Trachemys scripta. Next base: position 339,343,425 of record NC_048298.1, read on the forward strand.
AGGAAGGAGTCCCCAACCACCACCACCACTCGTCTCCTCCTCTTGGGAGTGGTGGTCATGCAACCCCCATCTCTAGGACAATATAACCCATGCCTTCTGGTTGAAGGGGTCTCCCTCTGCTCTCTTCCCTCTGATGACTTCCATTCTCCGACGTAATACCTGTACAGACAGCCTGAAAACAGTGTCTTGTCTCTTTGTGCATTGGGGGTACATGGGTTCTCCTCTTTCTTTTTCTGGAGGTCACATGCTGCCAATTTTGTTCCCTTTCTGCATGGCCCTCTCTGATTCTTCTGCCTGCTGTGCCAGCAGTAACAAAAGCTCACTTCTAGCCATCAGGTAAAACTGGGATATTTGATTTCTTTACCCTCTAAACCAGGTCCTTTTCTGTCTTGGGGGAATCTCCCAATTGTCCCTCTATTTGAGCTGGGAACAACACCCCCATCTCTACTAAACACTTAAAAACAGCAGCTGTCACATGTCTACACTCGTCTATCTGACATATCACTACAAGCTAAGTTAGACAGGCTTTGCTCTGGAGATAGAGAAACAGAACTGGAACAACTTACATTATTTTGGGAAGCCAAGGATCTCTTGGAAACAAGCCTATTCTCCTGTGTCTCTATGACTATCTTCCCATCTGTGTGCCCCTTTCTTGTGGAAACAGTCTTTGCTGAAACCTCTGTGAGTCTGGGCCCAGTCACTGTGGTGCTCAGCTGTGGCCATGTTACAGGGTCAAGGTGTGAAGCTGACCTTTGCCTCAGACTGCTTTAACCCAGACAGATCATCAAGATGAGGAGCCCATGTCCATTGTATTTATCCTCCTGCCACTTCTGTGAGACAGGGCAGGGCTATTATCCACCTGTACAGAGGCCCAGAGACAGCCAATGGAATCAAATAAAGTCCTCTTGTGTCACACAGCAGTCGCACAGCAGTGCCCAGACCACAGGCTCCGCAGCCCAGCCAGGTTGGGGCTGGCTGATTGTAAGAGCTGCCCAGGAATCCCAGGCCACTGTGGGGAGCCTCAGGGGGGTGCTTCCTGGGGGGTGCCTCCTGGGAGGCAGGGAAATGGGATTGGGGCTGATCTTGGGCCCTCCAACACCATGACCAGCACAGGTGGAAGGTCTGGGGCTCCTCACAGTGGCTCACTGTGCAGCTCTTATGATAGTCAGGCTCTGGCTTCCAGCCAGGCCAGTGAGCAGAGCCTTGGGGGAAGCGGATGAGCAGGGGGCAGAGCTGTGGGGAGGAAAGATGTGGCAGGAGCCTCAGGAGAAGAGGAGGAGCAGGAGTGTGGGTCACAGTGGGGGCTCCTGCCTCTGACTTGCTTCTGCCTTGTGAAAAGGTGGTCACCTTACACTGCATGGGCTGGGTGGGGCTAGGAACTAGGTGTGCCTCTGTGGGGGAGCTGAGGCCCGTTTCCACCACTTTGTGAGCAACTGGGGCCAGGGAGGGAACCTGCGTCTCTTGCCAGGACTCCTGTGTGTCAGTCCCTCATTCACACATCCAGCTCTGCTCTGCCTTGGGAGCATTACAGTTGGATGGGGGTGGGCTCAGCATGTGTGCAGTGTACAGAGCCATCAATGGGGGAGGGGCTGCCTCAATGGATTCTCTTGGGGCTCCTGCATTAATTATGTCTGTGACACGACTCAGTCACAAGCACCTGGCTGAGGGCGTAGGGGAAGGTGGGTGTCTGTACCCAAATAATAGCCCCTGTCCACAGCTGGTGCAGCCCCATGGATCACGCAGCTCCCAGAGCGCACAGGAAGGGCCAGGACTGCGACTGCAGAACAGCTCCACAGCTTTTGTCATGGCCCTAGCACTGGAGATGGGACAGAGACAGGCCAGGTGTAATGGAAAACAATGGTCACATCCCTTCTCTTTTTTGACTGTATCAACAGGAATTCTGAGGTCAAAGCAGCCACTGACATGGATCTTTATGGCCCAGCATTCCACCAGTCCCCTGGTTCTCCACAAACACAATCACTCTGTAAATGCTGTGCCTGGCTTGGTCTCCTTCCACCAATTCCCTGTCCTCCTTCACCATCCCCTCTCTTATTCCGCCAGGCCTTAGATCACTTCTGAACCTCTCTCTACAGAGTTAAAATCAATAGTTCATGTCATGTCAGATGTAAGCATCCAGGATGGAAGAGGTGGTCTCTGTTTTTCATCTCCCGTGTCAACAGTGCTAGAGTCGGGTGACAAAGTGACACTTCACTTGATGAACACCCTGATTATCCTTGCATGAAGGTGTTTGCTTTTCATGCTGTACACAGTTGGGTTCATAAGGGCTGGGACCAGAAGGTAGACATAGCCGAGGAGAATCTGAAGCAAGGGAGGAGAGTTCTTCCCAAATCTGTGTAACACAGAAAGGCCGATCATTGGTGTGTAGAAGAGCAGGACAGTGCAAACACTGGAGACACAGGTGTTCAGGGCTCTGATGTGCTCCACAGGAGACGCAATGCTCAGCACTGTTTAGAGGATCATCACATAAGATAGGAGGATGAGCAGTGAGTCCAACCCCACCATGGAGATTATTATGAACAAGCCATAGATCCTGTTGATTGTGATATCCAAACAAGCCATCTTCATGACCTCTTGGTGCAGGCAGTTGGAATGAGAGAGGACATTGGCTCAACAGTATCGGAACCATTTCAGGAGAAAGGGGAGTGGGAATATTAAGGCCACCCTCCTTAGCACACACACCAGTCCCATCTTGGATATTCTTGGCAGGGTTAAGATGGAAGCATATATCAGGGGGTCACAGATCACAACAAAGCGGTCAAAGGCCATCAACAAAAGGTCGGAGGATTCAATGAACGAAAGTGTGTGGATGAAGAAGAGCTGGGCAAAACAGGTGTGACCAAGAGTGGGAAAAGCCCAAGACCAGGTCAAAGCAACTCTCCAGCCACTCTCCATAATTGAGGTTCCATTTCAGCGAGTAGCTGTGGATATTCTGGGTTCTTTCCAGAAAAAGACACCCAGACGAAAGCAGTACATACTGACTTTGTTTTGCCACCCAATGGCCGGAAGCAGTAGCTTTAAGCAACACCAGGGCTAAAAGTCTGTGCCAGGCATTAACAGACCTTTTTGCCAGGGTAGGTTGGACCTCCGTCATCTTTACAGATTTGGGAACTAATTTCCTGGCAGGGACCAAGCCTGTGGAAAGTTCATGGGGTGAACCACTCGGTTGCCACCCCTTACCACCATCAAACAAATGGTCTGGTGGAGATGTTAATGGAACTTTGGGGCCATGATACATAAATTCGTAAATGAGCACTGCAATGATTGGGACTTAGTGTTGCTCTTTACCTACAGGGCTGTACCACATCCCAGTTTAGGGTTTTCACCATTTGAACTTGTGTATGGCCGCGAGGTCAAGGGGCCATTACAGTCGATGAAGCAGCAATGGGAGGGGTTTATGCCTTCTCCAGGAACTAACATTCTAGACTTTGTAAGCAACCTACAAAACACCCTGTGAGACTCTTTAGCCCTTGCTAGAGAAAACCTAAAAAGATGCTCAGGAAGAGCAAAAATCCTGGTATGATAAACGTGCCGTGACTCACCCAGCCAACTATCCAATACCATGCACAGAGGAGCCATTGGAGAAACTGTGACCTGCCCAGTTCATCTCTACTTTAGACTTAACCAAGGGGTACTGGCAAGTACCACTAGATAAATCTGCCAACGAAAGGTCAGACTTCATCACCCACAAAGGGCTGTATTGATGTAATGTGCTCCCTTTTGGTCTGCAAAATGCACCCACCACCTTCCAGAAACTTGTAGATAGTCTCCTAGTCGGATTGGGAGAATTTGCAGTCGACTATCTTGACAATGTGGCCATCTTTTCTAATTCAAGTGCATAAGGGAGGCAGGACTAACTGTTAAGGCTAAAATGTGTCAAATAGGCCTAAACAGAGTGACTTACCTTGGGCACCAGTTGGGTCAAGGAACTATAAATCCCCTACAGGCCCAAGTGGATGCTATCCAAAAGTGGCCTGTCCCAAAGTCGAAGAAACAGGTCCAATCCTTCTTAGGCTTGGCCGGATATTATAGGTGATTTGTACCCCACTACAGCCAAATCGCCGCCCCGCTGACAGACCTGATCAAAAAGAAACAGCCAAATGCAGTTCAGTGGACTGATGAGTGTCAGAAGGCCTTTCACCAGCTTAAAGCAACACTCAAGTCTGACCCTGTGCTAAGGGCCCCAGACTTTGAAAAACCCTTCCTAGTAACCACAGATGCGTCCGAGCGTGGTGTGGGAGCAGTTTTAATGCAGGAAGGACAGGATCAAGAATTCCCTCCTGTAATGTTTTTCAAAAAAAAAAAAAAAAACTGTCTGAGAGGGAAACTGACTGGTCAATCACTGAAAAGGAATGTTACGCCATTGTGTGTGCTCTGGAAAAGCTACACCCATACGTTTGGGGATGGCGTTTCCACCTGCAAACAGACCATGCTGCGCTGAAGTGGCTTCATACCGTCAAGAAAAATAACAAAAAACTTCTTTGGTGGAGGTTAGCTCTCCAAGATTTTGATTTTGAAATAAAACACATTTCAGGAGCTTCTAACAAAGTGGCTGATGCACTCTCTCGTAAAAGTTTCCCAGAATCAACTGTTAAAATTGTCCTTGAAATGTGCAGAAAATTGTTAGTTTTTATATAATCAACAGTATATCTCAAGGTGCATGTGTCTTATTAACTCCGTTTTCTCCTAGAGCTCCAGGAAGAAATCACAGCCAGTGTGGAACAGGCTGTCCAGCACTGTCTGTTATTTGGTATGTGTGTCAAATATAAAGGGAAGGGTAACAACCTTTATGTATGCAGTAATATAAAATCTCTCTTGGCCAGAGGTACAGAATCACTTAGCTATAAGGGGTTAATGAGTTCAATTAACCTTGTTGGCACCTGACCAGAAGGACCAATGGGAAAAGAGGATACTTTCAAATCTGGGGTGGGGAGGAAGTTTTGGTTGTGCTCTCTTTGTTTGTTCCCTCTCGGACAGAGAGAGACAAGCAGGTAAACCATCTCTTGAAAAGATACTTTGAAATTTTACATGTAAAATTACAGAAATTGTAAGTAAAGGCAAGGAAATGCATTAGGTCATCTTTTGTTTTACTCTGAAAATGTTCCCTATGCTAAAAGGGAGTTTAATTCCTGTTTTTTGTAACTTTGAAACTATGCTTAGAGGTGAATCCTCTGTGTTTAAAATCTTTTTATTTACCCTGTAAAGTTACCTTCCATTCTGATTTTACAGAGGTGCTTCTTTTACTTTTTTCTTTATAATAAAGTTCTTGTTTTAAGAATCTGATTGATTTTAGTGTCCTAAAAATGAAGGGTCTGGTCTGTACTTTTATTAAAGGCAATTGGTTGCTATATTATTCTGAAGCCTCCCCAGGAAACGGGGTGAAGGGCTTGTTGGGATATTTTGGGGAAATAGGAACTCCAAGTGGTCCTTTTGTCTATATCACTTGGTGGTGGCAGCAATATCACCCAAGTACAAGGAAAGGAGTTGTGCCTTGAGGAAGTTTTTAACCTAAGCTGGTAGAAAGAAACTTAAGGGGTCTTTCATGCAGATACCCACATCTGTACCCCAGAGTTCAGAGTTGGGAGCGAACTCTGACAAGAGGCATAACTTTGGGAATCCCTGGATCCTGGGTCCCTTTTCATCCTCAGGAAGCAAGGAAGGGACCTTTCCTATAGGAATGATCCGAGAGATATTTCCATGTAGGGAGCCTTGTGGAATCTCCCTTCCCTGGCCTGCACCCTGGTTTGCAATGTAAGAAAGGGGGCTGCTCGGGAGAAATCTGGTCCTATATTCTTATTCTTATTATTTTATTATTTCATTATAACTTATTTTATTTCATTTCAGCAAGAGCACAGTTGTGACAGCATCATTGTTACCACTCAGCCACCCCCAAGGTATCCATATGACAAATCAGAACAATAGAAGCAGTGATGAAAAGCCTGTATTCCAGGAATAGATTCTCTAGCAGGGCTGGCAATGCAGTCCAGGTGGGTAGCATCACCAGACATCACCTATGATTTGGCATCCTGCAGTTTGCCATTGGCTGTGACAGGGGTTAGGGCTGGTGCACGCGAAGCCAAGTAGCTGAGTTTCCCTGATGGCCAAGTGGCCCCCAAGGGAATGTGCAGGCGTGCTTCATATAGACGGCTGCCCTCTTATCTGAACAGATACTGCCTATTGCCCATGCAACCTCTCTGATGACTTCTTGTCCTTTAGGGTGAAGACCTCTGGTGTCAGTGACTCCCCGTCTAGCAGGAATTGGGTAAGTTGGAAGGTTTCAGTATCTTTAAAATGTGAAGTGAAGGGGAAAGGCTGCAAGCTGTTTACCTTGGCAGATGTTCTGTGCAACAGCAGAAGATTCAGCTGGGCTATTAGGGTGACTCAGTAACAGGGGCTGGAGGGCAGACAGCGCTAGGTAGCTTGGGAACCCCTTCACTACAGCTGCCCATGCTCCATGGTGGGTTATTGGAGCTACACAGAATTCTGACATAAAAAGTGAGCTCGGAGTGTTAAAATCCCGATGCCCCGAGTCAGGATTTCTCAAGGGTTCCCATTTCTAGAGGTACCGTGTGCTCTGGGCCCGATCCTGCCAGGGGCTGAGCAAGAGGAGGCCGCACAGAATATACAGATAGTCAGAGAGAGAGCGAGCAATAGACTATTTGCCTGTGTGCAATGAAGTGCATTTCCATGAATACTCATGCATTTGACTTTGAAATCCACTTCCTGCAAACCATCATCTTGCTTGAATAACAAGTGCTGGGGTTACTATGTACTAGAGACTGACAGCTCAGGGAATGGATATTTTCTATACGGATCCCAATGCCTGTTACCACAAAACTTTTCATTGTAATACAAGTATTAGAAACCAAACTTCCATGACATGCCTGTATATCAAAAGCCAGCAAGAGAATTGTTGTAATCTCTACAGGAAGGAGCAGTGGTAACTTTACTGCTTAATGGCTTTCACTTTAGAAAGTATTATAGAAGTACTCCACATACTGTTTGCAATGGCTTTGTGCTATTAACTCTTTGTTCAGTGAAGAGTTGTATGATTCTGCCACCTGGTGGTAACTGAGCAGTAGCTGTTTCTAAAATTTACATTTAGGGTCACGAACACAATCCCCCTGCAATAAATGTGCAAGACTTTCCAAAAACTCCTGAGAGAACAGAACCACTGGTCTGTGTTTCAGGAAAGTAGAGCTGAAGTGCAGGAAAGGAGAGTGTAATAGTGGTTGTATATAATTTGAACCCATCACCGCTTACATGAGCAGGGCTGAGGTAACTTGCACGCTCAAGTTACTTAATTACAAATAGTGCAAACCTAGTGTTTTCACTATTCACCCATATGTATCGTTATCCTCACATCCTCATAACTGAAGTAACTATCTGTGTTAGCTTGTAACTTGCCAAATACCTACAGATCATTGCATGGGGAGAGGATGCAGGTCCTGAGAGGATGAAAAGAAGGCTATAGGATGATTGACCTCTCTCGATTCAGTCAACATAGGCCAGGCAAAGCACTTCAGCTCCTCTTGGAGGGATTTTGGGGGGGTCAGAGTGTATCCCCCGGAGCAGTTGGTAAGGGAAAGTTAAAAGAGTCCTGTTCTGATTGAATTTATACATATAAATTTGTGGTGATGACATTCAAGGCAATGTTATTGAATTAAGAACTTGTGCCTAAGAAGAACAGGAGTACTTGTGGCACCTTAGAGACTAACAAATTTGTTAGTCTCTAAGGTGCCACAAGTACTCCTGTTCTTTTTGCGGATACAGACTAACACGGCTGCTACTCTGAAACCTGCCTAAGAAGGTATCTCATGTACTGCAAAGAGGCAGTGGCGTAATTTGGAGTCTCAGGAGTAAAGAAATTTAAAAAGTATATACAAGAGACAATGGAACACGTTTATAAATAGCTTCAGTGCAGGACAGATAAATACAATTACAGTTTTTTCCCCATGCACTTGCCAGGTGTTTACGCACATCTCATAATACAATGGGCCACACTCAGAAGAGGAGGGCCAGAAACTGTGTCTGTGGGAAAGTCACAATTGTAAAATCACACAGCGCTCAAGTAGGATGCGAAACTCCCAGCAACAAGACATCAATGGGGCCCAGAGTTTAGCAGGATTCAAAGAGGGACAGGATGTTTATATGGCTAACCAGAAATCTATTTACAGCAGTGAGGATTGTTTCAAAAACTCTTTGATGGGCTCTAAACCTTCCTGATTTGCACTGCAGAATTTGTCTAATTAGTGGGTTGAGGTTATTTCAAAGCTCCCTATTGCAGGCCATCTTCCACTTCCTCTGGAGCATCTGGAACTGGCCACTGGATACTAGTCTAAATGGACCATGGGTCTGATCCACTCTGGCAATGCCTATCTTCCTATTTGTTGTGTAAATCCAAGATTATGTTTTTGCTGGGAGTCTCTAGACTTGCACTGAGAGTAGAAAGATGTCTTGCTAAACGTCATCCAGTCTCCTGTCCTTTTTCCTTTTAGGAAGGAAAGTTCAGGACTCCTCAGACCTCCCCAGGACATTATGTCAACTGTCAATGACACCAAATTCAGCTCTGCAGTGTTCCTTCTCACCGGGATACCTGGGCAGGAAAACGTCTATCTCTGGATCTCTATTCCATTCTGCTTAATGTATGTTATTTCTATAGTAGGAAATTCAGTCATTCTATTCATTATAAAAACAGATCCAAGCCTCCATGAGCCCATGTACATTTTCCTTTCCATGTTGGCCGTCACAGACCTTGGCTTATCGATATCCACCATGCTGACGACACTGGGTATATTCTTGTTTAAATTTAGAGAGATCAGCCTCGATGCCTGTTTTGCCCAGCTGTTCTTCATCCATTTGTTTGAATGCACTGAATCCTCTGTGCTTTTGTTGATGGCCTTTGACCGCTTTATCGCAATCCGTGACCCACTGAGATATGCTTCCATCTTAACTCTGCCAAGAATAGGCAAAATGGGACTGGTGTGTGTGCTGAGAGGGGTGGCTGTAATGCTCCCACTCCCTATTCTCCTTCAACGGTTCCGATATTGTCGATCCAATGTCCTCTCCCATTGCTACTGCATAAACCAGGACGTCATGAAGATGGCTTGTTCAGATATCAGAGTAAACAGCATCTATGGCTTGTCTGTTGCTCTCTTGACGGAGGGGTTGGACTCGTTGCTCATCTTTCTCTCTTATGTGATGATCCTCAAAACAGTGCTGAGCATCACATCCCAGGCAGAGGGCCTCAGGGCCCTGAACACCTGCGTCTCCCACCTCTGCGCCGTCCTGCTCTTCTACACACCAATGATTGGCCTGTCTCTGTTACACAGATTTGGGGATGGCTCTTCTCCCTTGCTTCAGATTCTCCTGGGCTACATTTCCCTGCTTGTCCCTCCCCTGATGAATCCCCTTGTGTACAGTGTGAAAAGCAAACACCTTCGTGTGAGGATAATCAGGGTGTTCATCAAGTGAAGGGTCAGTTCATCATCCTGCTCCAGCTATGGTGACACGGGAGACGAAAAATACCGGCAGTCTATTTCATCCTGGACCCTTAAATCCGAGACAACATGCGCTACTGATCTCCACTATGTAGAGACATGTTCAAAAGGGGTTTAAGGCCTGGAGCAATAGGGGAGGGGCTGGTGAGGGAGGACAGTGCACGGGGGGAAGAAGACCAAGGCAGGCAGCAGCATTTACAAAGTGAATTTGTTCGTTGAGAGCCGGGTGACTGGTTGGATGTTGGCTCACAAAGAACTGTATGCGTGCCTGCTCGAACCTCAGAATTCCTGTCGATACAGTCAGTAAAGAGAAGGGAGGTGGATGTTGTTTCCCATTGCCCTGGCCTGTCACTGTCCCATCTGTGGTTAAACATTCACGGGCCATGAAGAAAAGTGCAGAGCTGTTCTGCTGTCACAGTCCTGGTCCTTTCTGAGTGCTCTGTGTGCTGCATAGTCCATGGGGTCTGCATCAGCTGGGAACATTGGCTATTCAAGGGGCACAAACACCCACCCTTCCCCTACGCCCTCAGCCAGGTGCTTGTGACTGAGTCATGTCAGACACATGATTAATGCAGGAGCCTCAGGAGAAGCCAATCAGGCAACCTCCTTACCCCCTTTCATGGCTCTGCACACAGCACCTCTCTGAGCCCACTCCCCACCGTGACAGAGCAAAGCTGCGTGTGTGAGTGAGCATCTGACACAGAAGTCCTGGCCAGTGACTCAGGCCCAGGTTCACTCCTCCTCCCCTTCATTTGTGCTGACCCAACAATGAAGAAGGATGGAAACAGGCCTCAGCTCCCCAACAGAGGCCCAGCTAGCTCCTATCCCAGCCCAGCCCATCCACTGTAGGGGGACCACCTTTTCAAAATCAAAAGAGGGACAGAGGCAGGACTCCCACCCCCTCTGTGATGCTGCCTCTGCCCCTCTTCTTCCCCCGTGAGGCCCCACCCTCTGCTCCTCCTCTTGCCCAAAGGCTCCACCCCCTCTCCAGGCCAGAAGCTAAAGCCGGGCCATTGTAAAAAGTTCCCGCTGAGCTAGAGCCACTGTGAGGAGCACCAGATCCTCCAGCTGCCCTGGACAGAGGCCTGGGGGGCCCAAGGGAGGCCCCCAGCCTGTGTGCCTGCCTCCCAGGACGCACCCCAGGGAAGGTGGAGAGTCTGGGGCTCCCCACAGCAGCCTGGGCTCCTAGGATAGCTCTTTCCATGGCCCGGCTGGTGCCCAGGCTGGGAAGAGTGGGGGAGTGGAGCCTCAGGGGAAGTGGAAGAGGAGGAGGAAAGGCCTAGTGGAAAAAGATGGGATGGGGGCAGGGCCTCCGTTGAAAAGCAGCAGGGGTTGCCGCAAGCCTGAACCAATGCTCACCCCAAAAAGGAGTTTGGTGAGGGGCTGAGTAAAGATGGAGGATGGGGCCATAGGGTAGGAAACCTTGTGTTTTAGAGAAGGCTGAATTAATGCAAACCCATACAGGGGGCTTTTGTTTTATGTACTCCAGGCTGAGAGTAAGTCATTGCAAGGACCTTAGAGGGAAGGGCAGGGTGTTTTCAGGGCTACCTCAGGCCACAAATGGGCACCTTGGGGTGTTCCCCATCTGCAGGGACTTAGTCAGAACTCTTGAAAGCCGTTACCACTGGGCGGAGTTTAGCTAAGCCCCTAGGCTGCTCTGAACCCCACTGAGGCAGGGGGAGAACAGGCCAATGAATCAAACCCCTGTAACAGCCTCCATGCCATCCCTGCTCTCTGCAGCGAAGGCGGGAGCTCTGCTGGTGCAGCAGAGAATCCAGCCATACTTCTCACCACTACGATGGCTGGAAATCTGGCCATGAGGTCTGGGCACTGATCTGTGACTGAAGAGAGCTGGGTTTTAGTCCTTTGTCATGTGTGATCATGGGCAACCCCTTGGCTGTCTCTGAGCCTCTGCACAGGTGGATAATAGCCTTTCCATGCCCTTTTGGAGACAGGAGGATAAATACATACATTGTGCTCTAACACCATAAGATCGGGGCTATGTGAGGGGTTAAACAGAGCAACACCTCTGACATTTGTTTATAAAAGGTTTCTTACCACAGCCCCTGTGACAGCTGCTTCTGGAAAACCCCATGACTCCAGCACTTTGATGTCTGCAGCAGATGTTGGAGTGCTTGGAGGTGACAGTGAAGGGTAAGAATTGGATTTCTGACAGGAGTTTTAGACCATTATGGGGATACCGAGTGGCTCAGCACAGCCACTGGACCCATGTTTGAGATCCATTGAGGCAGAATGGGTCTAACTGCCAAACAAAGGGAATTACAGACACAGGGGCCTTATCTTAGAGGTCTGGCTGGGAGAAAAAAGGCTGGCAAAGGTCAGCTTCACACCTTGGCCCTTTAGCATGGACACAGCTGAGCACTATAGTGACTGGTTCCAGGATCACACAGGTTTCAGCAAAGTCTGATTCCAAAAGAAAAGGGAAAAAAGATGGGAGGGTGCTCTCAGATACGCAGGGAATCTAGGCTAGGTCTCAAGAGCTCCTTAGCTTCCCAAAAGAATGTAAGTTGGGGTGGTTCTGTTTCTCTATCTCCACAGTGAAGCCTGTCTAACTTAGCTTGTAGTGATACATGAGTGTAGAGGAGCAGACTCACCCCTGCGGCGCCTCTTGCTGGTCGTCTCAGGAATTAGCTCTTCCAGAGTCCTGGAGTGCACCCTGCAGGCTGATGATTTGCCTGTCCTCTGGCCACCGTGTCCCTCCCAGACCCCAGTGCCCTTGTATCTGGGGTGCTGCCCCCTGGCAGTACACCCCTCAGTACTAGGGTCTCCCCTCCCTGGGGAACCCCCACACACTATCCCTACCTCAACTCAGAATAAGGCCACTGCCCATCACCAACTAGCCCCCACTCCCTGGGGCAGACTGCAGTATAGGCCACTCATCACAGGCAAGGTTGGGTTTGGACCTGCTGCCTTGGCCTACCCATGGGCTGCCCTCTGCACCCCCCAGTACCCCTTGGCCTCCTACTAGTCCACAGCCTGGGGCTATCCAGGCTGGAGCTCCCCAGCCTGTCCCCAGCCCTGCTCCAGTCAGGTACCCTGTGTCTAGCTCACTGCAGCCAGGCCCTTCTCCCTCTGAAGGCAGAGAGAGACTACTGAACTCTTGGCTCCCATACTTCTTATACAGGCCAGCTGGGGCCTGATTGGGGCATGGCCCAGCTGTGACTACTTCTCCAATCAGCCCAGTAGCTTTTCCCTTTGCCCCAGCCCTCTGCCAGGGCTGTTTTAAACCCCTCAGGCAGGAGCGGGGTAACCACCCTGCTACAGTGAGATAGAGAAGTATAGATATGTGACAGCTGCCTGTTATTTTAAAAGAATTTTCCCTAATGCTTTGTGCTGTTTGCCAATAAAACTACTAGTTTTTAGGAGGCTGGGGGTGACTGTATAGCCCTGGTCACAAGCACCCGAAGGGAAGAGAGTGAGGTGTCCAACTGGACTTTCTTGGTGATAATCATTTAGAATAGATGAGGTGTTGTTCTCAGGTCAAAGAGTGGGACAATTGTGAGATTGCCCCCAAGACAGGAAAGGACTGGGTTTAGAGGGTAAAGAGACCATATATCCTGGCATAATCAAGACAATCCCGATTCTTCTTGGCCAGCATATATAATTGTTTAGTGCCTATCAGCATACAAAGTAATGACTTCTTCAGGTTGCATCCAAGCTAAGGATTGTCTCAAAACAATAATTCATAGAGTCATAGAATTTAAGGCCCGACAGAGCCTAAGGTCATCTAGTCCAACTGCCCCCTGCTCCCTCCCCTGGTCACTAGCCTGAGAGAGGAAGGATGGTTCAGTGGTTAACATGCTAGCCTGGGACTCAGAAGGACTGGCTTTAGTTCCAGGCTCTTCCACAGACTTCTTCTGTGACCACGGGCAACTCAGTTGGTGCTTCAGCAATATGTGTTTTAATATGGCTCAATATAGAGATTCACATCTAGGAACAAGGGACGCAGGCCATCCTTAGTGGATGTGGGACCCAATCCTGGGAAGCAGTGACTTTGAAAAAGACTTGGGGGTCAGAATTGGCTGAATCTGAGCTCCCACTGCAGCGCTACAGAGGAAAAAGCTAGTGCAACCCAGAATGTACAACCAGAGTAATCTCAAGTAGGAGTAGAGAGGTCATTTTCTCTTTGTATTTATCACTGGTGCAACCACTGCTTGGATCATCTGTCCAGTTGTCCAGTTCTGGTGTGTTCAAGTTCACAGTTCAAGAAGGACGTTGATAAATTTGACAGGGGTTCAGAGAAGAGCCCAGAGACTGATCAAATTATTATTGTTTTAAAAATGATGGTAATTAACCATTGAAATCATTTACCAAGGGCCGTGATAGATTCTCCATCACTGACAATTGTTAAATCAAGGTAGGATGTTGTTCTAACAGCTCTACCCTAGGACTTATTGTGGGGGAGGTCTCTGGCCTGTGCTATACAGGCGATGAGACTAGGAGATCACAATGGTACCTTCTAGTCTTTGGATCTGACCAGTGGTGTTGGTAGCACTGCCCTACTGCACAGGGTGTTGTATTGATAAATATATTAGAGATTGCGAGTCGCTCGGACAATGCAATAATTGGGGCCACAGCTAAGTGCCTAATGGAGATTTCAGCTCTGTATTCCTCTGTATTGGGGCACTGGTTGGAGAACCTGAACTTTTCCCAACACCCCTTGGTGATAAGACCTGTCATTAGCACAGCACTCTTTGACGAGGGAGTTCTGGGTCTGTCCTGCAGCTCGGCAGTAAGAGGAGGCATCAGGATGTTCTTTCAGAGAGTGAAGGATTGGAGAGCAGTGCCTGGCCCAACAAAGCCCTGCTGGGCTGGTCACTTTTACATTGCTCTGGGGGTGACACAGCTAGAGTCTCCAGACCCTGTTATCAGCCAACACGACACCAGGTAGTGCCACACACCCAACTGAGCTACCTGAGTGCTTTACCTAAGCCACTCATGCACTAATAGGAGACAACAGCCAATTTACCAGCTCCCCTGCCTTGTTCCCTTTCTGCAGAATAATCCCAGAATTATACTGTCTTACACTGCACACGTATCTGTACAATGCAAACTCGTTAGGAGAGGTCACTTTCCCCTCAATGAATCATAGAATCATAGTAGATAAGAGTTGGAGGAGACCTCAGGAGGTCATCTAGTCCAATCCCCTGCTCAAAGCAAGACCAACCCCAACTAAATCATCCCAGCCAGGGCTTTGTCCAGCTGGGCCTTAAAGTGCTTCACCACCCTCCTAGTGAAATAATGTTTCCTATTATCCAACCTAGACCCCCCCACTGCAACTTGAGACCATTGCTCCTTGTTCTGTCATCTGCCACCACTGAGGACAGCCAAGCTCCATCCTCTTTGGAACCCCCCTTCAGGTAGGTGAAGGCTGCTATCAAATCCCCCGCCTCTTCACTCTTCTCTTCTGCAAACTAAATAAGCCCAATTCCCTCAGCCTCTCCTCATAAGTGATGTGCCCCAGTCCACTAATAATTTTATTTTTCTTGCGCTGGACTCTTTCCAATTTGTCCACATCCTTTCTCTAGCCAGGGGCCGAAAACTGGATGCAATAATTCAGATGTGGCCTTACCACTGATGAATAGAGGGGTTTAATCACTTGATCTGCTGGCAATTCTCCTACTAATGAAGCCCAATATGCTGTTAACCTTCTTGGCAACAAGGGCACACTGTTGACTCATATCCAGCTTCTTGTCCATTGTAAGGCCCAGGTCATCCATTGTCGCTTAGCCAGTGGGTTCCCAGACTGTAACAGTGCATGGGATTTTTCCGTCCTAAGTGCACGACTCTGCACTTGTCCTTGTTGAACCTCATCAGGTTTCTTTTAGCCCAATCCTCCAATTTGTCTAGGTCTCTCTGGACCCTATCCCTACCCTTCAATGCATCTACTTCTCCCCACAGCTTAGTAACATCTGCAAGCTTGCTGAGGGTGCAGTCCATCCCAATGCAAGTGTAACCCCTTTGGGGTTTAGAGAGCATGGCCCTTTAAATCTTTTTCCTAAGGGGGAGGGAGAGAGTAAGAAAAAAGGAGGGAAACTCCTGGGGGCAGCGCTGGAGCTCCAGGGAGAGGGAGAGGCAGCCTGCAGGCCCTGGAAAAGTGATGCAGGAGAGAAGCTGCCTGAAGCCTGGGAAGGACAGGGCCGATCGGGGACAGCCCAGGACAGGAGCCAGGAGGAGCACTGTGCCAGGGAGGAATCGCCTGAGAAGGACAGACCGGAGCTGGACCCAGTATTACGGCTGCCCAGAGCTGCATGGGGTGTGAGTACTGGGGCTTGTGACTCTGGGACAAGGAGGGAAGTTGCTAGCTAGTTAAGAGGGGAGGTGGTCGCTCTGTGTGGCTTTGCAGAGAGCGGCAGAAGAGGGCACCGGAGGGGTTTGTTGGGGGAAAGTTCACTGGCACCGAAGACAACCAGGAGCACCCAAGACTCACCACTGGACTGGAACTTTGCTCAGGACTCCTGAACTCTGTGTGCAGACACATTGCTCAGTGTCTGCCCTTCCAGACTGTGCTACCACTGGGCCTGTGGGGCCTTGGTTTGGATGCCGCCCTGTTTTCCTGCTCCCCCTATATTTCCCCTTGTTGTTTTTCTCCTCTCATCCCTCTGTAAATAAATATTTCCCTTGTTATATCCACTGTATTTTTCCTGTGGGTGTGGGTGTTCACTCTGGGGGGGTTGGAATAGGTGCCTCTGGGGTGGAAGGGATTTTTTCTGCTGCATTCCTGTGCACGCCTTCTCTTGGCCAGAGCTGCCTGCAGAGCCGACTCCATCTTGGCCACGAGGGCGCTAGAGTTACACTTGGTGGCCCGTACGGGGACTTTGCAGTACACACACACACACCCCTACGTTGTACACCCTGGGCTCTTCTTCACAGAGCAAAGAAACTCCTGAGTGACTTTCATCTCAGTTTAAAAAAAAAAATGGAGAGAGGATTATTAGAAGACCTGTGCCGAGGGGCACGAATCCCAGTAACCAAAGCTGTGCTGGTGGTGGGATTCCCAGAAGAGATGAGACTGTTGCCGGCACAGAGGCCCGAGGACAGCAACAGTGGGGTTTGTTTCCCGGTGTGCTTTGCGCTAATAAACATACCGGGGTGGAGAAGCAATCAAAGTTTATTTGAGATCTCAAAATGGTGCAAGGAGACAGGCAAGTCTCAGATCAAGCACACCAGCAAAAACAGTTTCTCTCTTCTTATACATTTTACAAGTAAACCCCCCCTCTTCCCTCCCCTACCACCCTCTACCCCCTACCCCTCCCTTTCCTCCCCCTCCCCTCTCTACCAAAGGCGTGTTTAAACATTTAGGCAGTTAAATCATTCTAGGGCTATAAATCTAGCTTGTTAGTAACTTCTCTCTAAACTGTTACCTGGTCTTGTTTACCCTTGGTTTAGTACCTCTTCAGCCAGAAACATGCTAGCCTCATCATTATCGCTTGGTACCTGGTATGGGGGCGGGGGTTGTAACTGATAATTGGCTGTTTACACATTCCATGCATCTAGCTTTCGAGGTCGATTAGAGTTAAACATTGAAGAACTTTGGTTCACTAGGCCTAGTGTCATCAACAGAACCAAATGAAATTGAGGAGAGCTTAGATGCAGCTGAAATACTAGAGAGAGTAAAGGTCCGCACCCGTATTTAGAACCGCAAAGTGAAGGGCATGGTAGCTCTATGTACTCACCCCAAGGAAACAGATCTTGATAAAGTGCCCAAAGAGGTGCAAGTAGAAGGTATTCCCTGGACAATTCTGGGGCAGAGCAGTCCCCTCCTAGTGTTCCTGTGTCACTTGAGGTGGATTCTTTTGCGCAGAGATTGCAAGCTCTGATGGTGGATGAGAAGCGGACAAGAGAAGAATTAATTTTGGCATTAGGAGGGGCTCCAACACCTGCAGCACCCAGCCTGGTGGGATGGGCCAAAGAGCTGGGAAACACTCTCAAAGATGCATTGAGGCCGGTATATGAAAGTGCTCCATACAAGCGGTTACGTTCATTCTCGGGGGGAGTCACCTGTACCCCCAAGGGGATCCATTACCAGAACAATTCAACCGCACACTACTGAACATGCTGGGAACTCTGGAGCCTCAGAAGAAAAAATACTGGAGCCTCACGGGGAGCATTTAGTACATGCGTATAACTGCACTCGACACAATGCAACTGGGTTCACACCATACATGTTAATGTTCGGTCGAGAGGCCCGGTTGCCGATTGATCTCTGTTTTGGAGTGTCTTCAGATTGGGCACTCCCAGAAACATACTTGGGGTGTGTGACTCGCTTAAGAGATCAACTGAAGGAGGCATATCGGATAGCGACACAAGCAGCTGGTCACCAGAATCAAAAGAATAAAACCCGATATGATCAGCGAGTGAGGCAACAGGAGATTCAGGTTGGTGACCGAGTTTTGGCCTGAAATCTCGGACTACAGGGAAAACACAAAATTGCAGATCGTTGGGAGTCACACTCATACATTATAGAGAAGAAACTTGGGGATGAACCAGTGTATCGCATACGTTCTGAGGGCAGTCACGGCCCCACCAAAACTCTCCACTGGAATCATCTGTTACCTGTAGGACAAGTATTGTTTCCCCATGAGGATGTTTCCATAGATTCTGAGACTCCCGGCCCTGCGAGTTGGACACGGTCCCAACGATGGAAATATACCTGTCCTTTGCAAAAACCCAGCTCCTTGGAGAGTGAGGATGAAATGGGGTCTGGCGAACATCCAGTTTGGAATGCCCCGACCCTAATGGATCCTCTTGTTGTCACAGAAAGAGATGGTGAAGGGGAAGAACCCACACTGAGCACTCCCGAGGCCCCACTGTCCCAAGCTGTGGAGACCCCCCCAAGAACATGATGAGGAAGGTTCAGTGCAGGCAGAAAACCCTGTACCCCAAACAGCCACTTTAAACCCAGATGCACTCAAATTTGGGCCTCAAGG
Organism: Trachemys scripta elegans; assembly: GCF_013100865.1. Classification (NCBI taxonomy): domain Eukaryota; kingdom Metazoa; phylum Chordata; order Testudines; family Emydidae; genus Trachemys; species Trachemys scripta. The sequence continues at coordinate 339,361,894 of NC_048298.1, forward strand.
ACCTATCATCTTGCCTCCGTGTTCATTGGTATCACCTCAGCCAATACCCGACAGCTAGCTTAGACGTTCCTCTAGGGAAGGGAAGCCCAGGTGTGTGCTGACGTATGATCGTTTAGGGGAACCCAGTGACCTACAGATCCCTGGAGTGCCACGGGGGGCGAGCTGCCTCATGGGAAACCTGTTCCACCCCTCGAGGTCCTGTAGGATAGATGATGGGAATGCTTCTGATGAATGGGGGCCCTGGGTCTCCTGCTGGGGATCCATGGTTTAGAGTTATCTACCTTGATGGGGACATAAAGGATTATTTCTTTTTGGGGGGGAGAGTATAACCCCTTTGGAGTTTAGAGAGCATGGCCCCTTTAGAGAGCTTTTTCCTAAGGGGGAGGGAGAGAGTAAGAAAAAAGGAGGGAAACTCCAGGGGGCAGCGCTGGAGCTCCAGGGAGAGGGAGAGGCAGGCTGCAGGCCCTGGAAAAGTGAAGCAACAGAGAACCTGCCCAAGGCCTGAGACGGACAGGGCCGATCGGGGACACCCCAGGACAGGAGCCAGGAGCAGCACTGTGCCAGGGAGGAATTGCCCGAGAAGGACAGGCCAGAGCTGGACCCAGTATCACGGCTGCCCAGAACTGCATGGGGCTGTGAGAACTGGGGCTTGTGACTCTGCATTGGGGACAAGGAGGGAGGCTGCTAGCTAGTTAAGTGGGGAGGTGGTCGCTCTGTGTGGCTTTGCAGAGAGCGGCAGAAGAGGGCACCGGAGGGGTTTGTTGGGGGAAAGTTCACTGGCGCCAAAGACAACCAGGAGCACCCAAGACTCACCACTGGACTGGAACTCTGTGTGCAGACATGTTGCTCAGTGTCTGCTTTTCCAGACTGTGCTACTATTGGGCCTGTGGGGCCTTGGTTTGGATGCAGCCCTGTTTTCCTGCTCCCCCTATATTTCCTCTTGTTGTTTTTCTCCTCTCATCCCTCTGTAAAAAAGTATTTCCCTTGTTCTATCCACTGTAGTTTTCCCATGGGTGTGGGTGTTCACTTTGGGGGGGTTGAAACAGGTGCCCCTGGGATGGAAGGGATTTCTCCTGCTGCCTTCCTGTGCGCGCCTTCTCTTGGCCAGAGTTGCCTGCAGAGCAGACTCCATCTTGGCCATGAGAGCGCTAAAGTTACACAGGATAGATAGGCAAGAGCTTTTGTTTACAGAGCTGACATTTTGGATCCCCAGGAGAAATTTGAGGCTTTTCATATTCCTCTCTCCTGCAACATAAATTAAGGTTGCACTGACTGAGTGTATGGCTTCACTGTGTATATGGAAAGGTAGAAGCCTCCTGCCCAGTCTATGGCTAAGGTATTGTGCACATCAGATCCTCTAACCATCCTTCTCATCTCTGTACGTCCCCATCCACCTTGTAAAACATTCCTTCACCACATCCTGTGGGCAGTGGCTACTGTGACAGGCCCTGGTAGCACATCTCTGATGAATCTGTGCTAGCAGGGAGCTGGAGAGGATTCTACAGCAGTTGTGGAGGACAAGAGATGGTGGTGCGGGGGGGCTAACTACCAGTGGTTCACTGAGATCTGTGCATAACTTTGGGGATCACTGGATCATGGGTCCCCCTTTTCATTCGTTGGAGAGAAGGGAAGGGAATCCCCCTCCTGCAATAATCTAAGAGAAATTTCCTTTTATGGAACCTTCTGGAATCTCCCTTCCCTGTCTGTACCCTGGGTTTGTAATGCAGAAAAGAGGCTGCCGAGAAAAATCTGGTCCTATATTATTATTATTATTATTACTATTATTATTATCATATTATTCTATTTTATTTCATTTCAGCAAGATCAAAGCTGTGACATCATGACTGTTAGCACTCGGCCGCCCTCGAGGTAGCCATGTGACTAATCAGAACCACATGAACATTGATCACAGGCCCGGATTCCAGGAATAAAGCCTGCAGCAGGGCTTGTGCTGCGGTCCAGTTGGGTAGCATCACCACACATCCCCTGAATATTGGCCACCTAAAATTTGCATTGGCCATGATGGGGTTAAATGGTCAAGATGGTGCACACGAAGCCAAGCAGCTGAGGTTCCCTGATGGCCAAGTGGCCCCCAAGGGAATGTGCAGGCCTGCTTCATAAAGACGGCTGCTCCGTGTCTGAACAGATACTGCCTGCTGCCTGTGCAACATTGCCGATGACTCCTTGTCCTTTAGGGTGAAGATCTCTGGTGTCAGCGGCTCCTATTCTAGCAGGAATTGGGTACGTTGGCAGGTTTCACTAGCTTTGAAATGCGAAGTGAAGGGGAAAGGCTGCAAACTGTTTCCCTTTGCAAATGTTCTGTGCAGTGGCAGAGGACTCAGCTGGGTGTTGGGGTGACTCAGTGACAGGGCTGGAGGGCAGGCAGCGCTAGGTAGCTTGGGAACCCCACTGCTACATGTACCCAGGGTCAATGGTCGGTTATTCAAGCTACACAGAAATCTGAGATTCAAAGCGAGGTCAGAGTGTTAATACCCTGATGCTCCAAGTCAGGATTTCTCAAGGGGTCCCATTTCTACAGGTGCCGTGTGCTCTGGCCCGATTGTGACAGGGGTTAAGCGATAGGAGACCCCACGGAATATCAGTGACTAGTTCCCAAATTGACTCAGGTTTATTTGCTTCTGGAAATTTAATCAGCAAGTAAATTTTCTAAGGTTTTGTTCTCTGGCTTGATTGTGAACGCAGGAATTCATAGCTGTGTTGCTGTGTGGTAACAGGTATGATAGGGCATATTTCTGTTTCCTGACTGGCTGAGGGCTCCAGAATTTCTTCCCTGTAGATACACCTCAGAGTTACAGGGCTACTTACATCTCTGCTCCCTCTCTGGTCTCTGACTTTCAGATGTCAGGTCTTGTACCTTGCCCTCTCATAGCGTGGAATCCCATGATCCTGCCAACCTCCCACACTGTGCTACAGCACACTATGTGTCAACTGTGGGTAGAGCAGGTCCGAAAGGGTATGGCGCCCGTGGTCCTTCTCTCTGGGAGTCTGTGATAAGTGGTGAGACAAGTGACCGGTCAGTCTTCTTGAACCAAAATATTATTTAATCTAAACAGCAGGAAAAGAGACTAACATGGGAGAATAAGAGAGTTTTAAGCCAACCGTCTATACACATCTCTAACCCCAAGGCCTCCAACTCCGACGGGGACCCAGGCAGGCGGAAGGCCATCAGACTTCCCAAGAGGTGTCTGTGTCTGTCAATCTGAAGAGCTTCTCGGCAATAGTTGCCCCACCTCTGAACAGAATCCCAGCCCCGGCAAAACAAGTTATACAACATGGTGGAAGCCCGAAATATATTCTTCCCAGCTTGTATCTCTGGTATTGTCTCTCAAAATCCCATATACTGGAAAGAGGCAGTGGCATAATTTGAACTCTCAGGAGTGGAGAAAATGATAGATAGATAGATAGATAGATAGATTAGATAATGAGGCATTGAAATATGTTTATAAATAGCTTCAGTGTAGGACATATAAATACAATGACAGCTTTCACCATATGTTTACATGCATGTCAAGATAAAATGGGCCACTCTGAGATGTGGACGGCCAGAAAGGGTGTCTCTGTGAAGGTCACAACTGTAAAATCAAACAGCGTTCAAGTAGGCTGTGGAATTCAAAGCCGCAAGATATCAATGTGGACAAGAGTTTAGCAGTATTTAAAGAGGGACTGTAGACATATATGGGTTACCAGAATATTTAATTACAGTAGTGAAGATTTTTAAAAAAACAAAGTCTTGGAAGGGCTCAAAACCTTCCTGATTTACAGCACAAAATATGTCTAACTATTGGGTCTCCAGGGGGAGGCAAATTTCCCTGGGAGCAGGTTATCACATAGATGCCTATTAAATGGCTTCTTCCACCTTCCTCTGCAGCATCTGGTACTGGTCACTGGATACTGGGCTAGATGGACTACAGGTCTAATCCAGTCTGGCAGTGCCTATCTTTCTCTCGGTGTTGTAAATCCAAGACAATATTTTTGCTCATCTGCCTTGAGCTCCTGGGAGTCTCTAGACTTTCACTGAGAGCGGAAAGATGTCTTGT
>NC_048298.1:339375685-339429812 GCF_013100865.1 Trachemys scripta elegans
CGAGTGGCATTTTTATTGTTTCTGTCACTGAGCTCTTTCGTGTTGGCTTTCTTGCACAATTACCGTCTTTGGTTCTGGTGCGTGTGGAAAGATATTTCTCTTGCGATGCCACTCTAGCTGATTCGCATGGTAATACTTATCTACTTTTTCGTTACTTGGTACAATTTTAATTTTGTACACAGAGGCACTTAATCTGTCCACAATAGTATATAGCCCATGTTATGGATTACATAAATTGTGTTCTGGTACAGCATAAGGTACAAGCATAACTTGGTTTTCAACCTCGCAAGCTTTTTTTTCTTTGATTTTTGTCAAAATAGGCTTTTGCCTTTCATTTGGATTTTTCCAATTTGGCAACTATCTGCAAGTGGTCCTGATACAGATGGTTTTGTAATGATTGCGTGCCACTGGCATGCCATAAAAGATGCTCTAGCACATGCATAGTTTGTTTAGTTCTAACCTCAAAGGGTGTACGATTTGTGGAGGCAGCTGGAGTTGCCCTGAATGCCATTAAAATGAGAGGAATCAGGGTGCCCCAACTGCATCCATTAGCATCTACCAGCCTTTGCAGCATATGTTTGATGGTGTGATTTTTTTCGCTCTACCATCCCTGATGAATGAAGTCTGTATGGAATATACAATTTTTCTTGCATTCCTAACAATTGCAGGCATTTTGGAACACTTGTTCAGTAAAGTGTGCTCCTCTGTATGGCTCTACCCTAGCAGGGAATTCCCAGCGAGAAAACACTTGTTCAATTAGAACCTTTGCTGTGGCTACAGCAGTATTTGCTTTTAAAGGAAATGCTTCCACCCGTTTAGAGAACAGATTAATGACAACCAGAAGGTATTGGTTTTCCCTTGGAGTTTTTGGTAAAGGTCCAAAAAATCAACTTGCAGAGCCTGCCATGGACCTTCATATATCTGGGATCTTAAAGGAGCATTCTTTTTTGTGGGGGTAGGATTACTGTGTGCACAAACCAAACAATTTTTGCAGTACTGGTGTACATTTGCCTTCATGCATGGCCACCACCAACCTATCAAGATGAGGCACTGCGTGGTTTTTTCCATCCCTTGATGACCTCCTGATGCTATGTCATGTACCAAATAGATTATTTCCCTCCGTTTGCATGCTTGTTTGTCCAAATTCAAGCAACTCCTTTTTTCAAGAGTTTATAGAGTGGACCTGCAATGTGAGTAAAGTTATGGATGAAGTCTCGATGGTATCCTTCTAAACCTAAGAAAGAATGTAAAGAAGTTATGTTAGTGGGCATGGGTAGTTCCCGAATTGAAGCCACCTTTTCTTGTGCAGGTGATTGACCTCCTTGAGACAATGTGATACCTAAAATAAAACTTCTGGGACCATTAGTTGTAACTTTGTTGTATTACATTTTAATCCTGCATCCTTGATGATTTAAAAAAAATCATTTAGACACTCCAAGTGTTTCTCTTGAGTTTCTATTGCTAAACAAATGTCATCTACATTTTAAAATTGAAGGAACAATAATTCACACCATGTAAAATATCAGGGGGTAGCCGTGTTAGTCTGTATCTACAAAAACAACAAGGAGTCTGGTGGCACCTTAAAGACTAACAGATTTATTTGGGCATAAGCTTTCATGGGTAAAAAACCTGACTTCTTCAGATGCAACACACTGTGTAGAGTCAAGCACAGGAGTTTATTACGCACAGCGCTGGAAGAGTGTCACTTTGCTTATTAGGCTCAGAGACCCTGCAGAACAATTAATTACAATAGATTATATAGGGTGCTCATTCGGCAGAGAGAAGCAACGGGGATGGGTTTCCCCAAGCCCCTGGACAGGTTCTAGCAGCAAGACAAGGTAAGCACAATAATCCAATGGTCTAAAAGATTACATAATGGCTCCACCCAAGCCTTAAATTAACATATTGCTGACACACAGGTAATTACCCCCAAACTATGTCTATTAAAGTGTATAGGATAAATTCTAATTTTGGGGTCCAGGGGAATGAGGTAGCAGCTCTCCTGGTTGACCAACAGGTACATTCCTGGAGATTTAAAGCAAAAGGCAGTAATTAGTACTTAACAACAACAATTGTTTATAAATTTACCCTTGCATTTCTGTGGGCTAGGATTGGCATACATCTGTGAGGGGAGGGTGTCATAACTCATGTCAATTATATCGGGCCTCTTCCTGAACTCTGTCTGGGATCTGAGGCGTATTGTACCACTATCTCCTCCCTGCATTAGGGTGTAACCATGAGGCCTTTCTCAATGCTTCATGTGTCTATAACTTGCAATAAGGACGCCCAATTACATTCGGAGTTATGCTGACTCCGCTCACTGACTTGAAACTCACAAGGTTATTTGTTTACCCCAGCTTCCTCTTAGCTATGTATTGTTCTCTGTTAGCCAGCCCCCATAGCCCAAGCCAAACTGTGGACTCTGGGCCTATATGAAAAGTTCTCAGAAGAACTTTTAAGCTCTTACATCCATAGCTAATGGATTCTGACCCTTCAAAATAGAAGAGATGGTTTAGAAAACCTTGACAAAATTCATTTCATTTGCCCATGGAAAATGGCTGAACTATTATGTAGCCCTTGGGGTCAGACTTGAAATGTAAACTGAACCCCTTCTACTGTGGCTTTGGGATTGGTAGATTGAATCAGGTCAGGCATTTTGGATACAACAGCTGTACAACCTGGAGTCACTTGATTCAACTTTCGATAGTCAATAGTAAGACACCATGACCCATTTTTTGTACCAGCCAGATTGGAAAGTTGCATATTGAAATACACTTACAAATGATTCCCTGCTGAAGCAATAATTCAATGGTGTTACCAATATGAGGTGAGGCCTGAAAAATTGGAAAACGTTGTCATTCCTAGGAAAATCTGAAATGGCTACTTTGCATGAGAGAGGGGTGGGTCCTCGGCAGAAGAGGTGGGGCATTTACTAACAATTAGAAAGGTGGCAACTCTATGAATTGTGCATAGATCAATTCCCTAATTTGCCACACCAACACAGCATAGTAAGGTCAGGAAAGGATTTAATGTCTCTCTGACTGTCCAGCACCATATCACCAGCCAGCTCTGCATGGAGGTCTGAGAGCCAGAGCACCAGGAGAAAAAAATTAGGTGCCTTTATGAGTAAGGAGCCGAAGCAGCCTATCCCGGATCTGTTTGGTTCTCACCCCATAGATGATGGGATTTAGCACAGGGGGCATCAAGAGGTACACATTGGCAATGAGAATGTGGAAATGCAGGGGCACATTCTGGACAAACCGGTACATGAGAGAGAAGAAGAGACTTGGGATGTAAAAGGCTAAGATGACACAAAGGTGGGAGATGCAGGTCCCAAAAGTCTTGCTCCGGGCGTCCTTTGTGGGGAGTCTGAAGATGGCCCTGAGGATCTGGGTATAGGACAGGGCAATAAAAATCACATCCAGACCAATTACACAGACTACCACAAAGAGACCGTAGTAACTACTGACACTGGTGTCAGCGCAGGCCAGCTTCACCACGGCCATGTGGGCACAGTACGGCTGGGGGATGATGTTGGTTCTGCAATATGGCCATTGCCTTACCAGTAAGGGAAAGGGCAATGCAAGCAAGCCACTGCGCAGCATTATGGCCAGGCCCATATTGGCCATCACGGGGTTTGTCAGGATGATGGAATATCTCAGGGGGTTGCAGATGGCCACATAGCGATCCAAAGCCATGGCCACGAAGATCCCAGACTCCATCACAGAGAAGCAGTGATAGAAGTACAACTGGGTGAGGCAGGCACTGAAATCGATCTCTCTGGAATTGAACCAGTATATTGCCAGCATTTTGGGCAGGATGGACGTAGATACACCCAGGTCGGTGACAGCCAGCATGCAAAGGAAATAGTACATGGGCCCATGGAGACTCGGCTCTGTCTTCACGGTGAACAGGATGGTGAAGTTTCCCAAGATGGCTATGATGTACATGATGCAGAATGGGATAGAGATCCAGACATGGGCTGCTTCCAGGCCAGGAATGCCCAGCAGGATGAAGGTGGAGGGGTTGGTGAAGTCAGTTGTGTTGGAAACTGACATGCAGTAGGGGAGAAGGTGTTCAACACTGAGGCAGACCGGTGTCTAGTGCATGTACCGTAAGTTCCACTGGCTTCCTGTATGTGCCCAGGCTTTAGGATGATGGTTGCAGTACAAATGCCTGGATGGAGAGACAATGTTCATATGAGACACTACATGCACTACTGGAGGCTCTTCTCATGGGTGAGGCAGATTGGTCGCTCTTCACACACTGAAAAATGACATGTTCATTATTTAGATAAATGAATTATGAACAACTGACCCACCTAATGCCAATTCCATATTTTATGGGGCTCCTTGCATCAATAATTCCTGCATGTCATGGTCTGAGAAAGCTTAATGAGCAACAGCAGGAAACGTGAGTGTGAATACTGGTTATCCATCATTGTTCCTGTTGAGGCTGAATCCGAACTCGGTCACTCCGAGTGCAGAAGTGGGGCCCGCAAGGATTTTAAAAATTATTAGTTGCCTTAAAGTTTAAGGCTTGTACTAAACTCCCAAAGTTTCACATTTTCTCCGACCCTGGCTTGGCAAACGCTGCCACCACCCAAATGCAAACAAAAAAAAACCTTTGATCCCAGGAAGGCGCTCTTGCGACTTCCTCCCTGAGAGGTACCATCCAGGGAAGAGCTGAGAAAGAAAACAAAGGAAATTAGCTGTGGCTACCAGCTAATCGAACAACATGCACAAACCTCTTAGCACACCAAACATCCAATCCTGTTCTTAAAAAAGGTCATTGTTATTAAAAACAAAAAGAAAATATATATGGAACTTAGGCTTTTGCTAGATTTTAAAAGAGCAATTTCAAAAATCAAGCACCCAAAATAGCTTTCTTGAGGGGTCACCTTAAAGGTTACGAGCATACAAAAGCATCTGGGATGAGACCAGAGGAGTCCAAAAGCCAGTAAGAAATAAAGACATAACCCTAATCGCGTTTAGTTAAATGTTCTGATCTACTTACACATTTGGAGTTCAGATAAGTGGTTCCAGGCATAATCTGATAATATATGATTATACCTGGCTTAAGTTGCCTATAGCAGACAGATTGAAAAGTCTGGGACTGTTCAGTTTAGCGAAGAGACAAAGAAGGGGGCATATTATAGCGGAGAGCAAAATGAAGAACGAACTGATGACATTCAAATGGACAAACAGAGAAGAGTTCCCAACCAGTAATATCAATAGACCCTTATTACTTCCAATGGGCTAATTCCCCAGAGCTGAGGCAAATTATCAGCAAAACTGATTGGCAGGAAAAATGTAGCCAGAAAAACAGGAAGGAAAATTGGGAGTTCTTTCAGAAGAGTTGATTAGATATTCAAAAAAGTCATGATTCCACAGTCAAGAAAATAGAGAACTTTGGACAAACCCCGGTTCCGTGGCAAAGTGAAGGCAGCAGATGTGATGGGGGATCAAAGTAGAACATATGGGAAAAAGGGAAATAGATAGCAAGCAATACAAACTGGAAGTTATGAAAATTGATAAGGGATGTTAAAACATAAGGGAAAAAGCCATTCTTAGCAATGTTCAGGATAACAAAAAGGAGGTTATTAACTATTTTAAGAACCAAAGAAATCCTAGAAAAAATGTAGACTGATTCCTAGAGGGAGAAAGTAAACTTGTTAATCTTGCAGAAAAAGTAACATGTGTAATAGAACTTTACAATTATGAACTCCAGAGTTACAAACTGACTGATGCACCACACATCTCCTTTGGAACCAGAAGTAGGCAGACAATCAGCAGCAGATCTCCCAAAAAATATTATGGAACGCAGAGTCTCTGAAAAGGATTTAGGGGTCACTGTGGGCAACAAACTCAGCATGAGTTCCCAATTCGATGCTGCGGTGAAAAGGGCCGATTTGATCCTCAGCTGCATAAACAGGGGAGTGGTGAGTTGGAGCAGGGGAAGGATTTTAACTCTTCACATGGCATTGGTGAAATTGACTGTGTCCAGTCCCGGGGTCCATATTTCAAAAGGGATGTTGAAAAATTGAAGAGGGGGCAAAAAAAAAAAGCCACAAAATTTATTGGAGGCTGGAGAAAATGCCTGTCAATGAAAGACTTAAAGAGCTTCATTTATTCACCTTCAATAGTAATAATGGGCTCTGTAATCTAGCAGAGAAAGGCAGAGCAAGAACCAGTGGATGGAAGCTGGGGTGATTAACCGTTGGAAGAAACTGCGCTAGGAAGTGGTGGATTCTCCAACTCCCCATGTCTGCAGAGCCAGACTGAATCCTTGTCTAGAAGATCTGCTTGAGGGATTGTCTACACTTAGAATGCTACAGTGGCACTGCCATAGCAATTCAGTGTAGATACTAACACCGACGGCTGGGGTTCTCCTGTCACTGTATGTAATACACTTCTCTGAGAAGTATCAGAGGGGTAGCCGTGTTAGTCTGGATCTGTAAAAGCAGCAAAGAGTCCTGTGGCACCTTATAGACTAACAGACGTATTGGAACATGAGCTTTCGTGGGTGAATACCCTCTTTGTCGGATGCATGTAAAAGGTAGCCATCCTGCAGCAAAAAAGCTTCAGGACCAGACTTCAAAGAGAAACTACTGAGCTTCAGTTCATGTGCAAAGTTGACACCATCACCTCTGGATTAAACAAAGTCTGTGAATGTCTAGCCAACTACAAAAGCAGTTTCTCCTCCCTTGGTGTTGACACCTCAACTGCTAGAAGAGGGCCTCATCCTCCCTGATTGAACTAACCTCGTTATCTCTAGCCTGACTCACTCTTGCTTGCATATTTATACCTGCCTCTGGAAATTTCCACTACATGCATCAGAAGAAGTGGGTATTCACCCACGAAAGCTCATGCTCCTATACGTCTGTTAGTCTATAAGGTGCCACAGGACTCTTTGCTGCTTCCCTGAGAAGTGATAGCTAGACTGAGGGAAGAATTCTTCCGTTGAGCTCATGGTGTCTACACACGGATTAGATTGATATAACTACATCTCTCAGAGGTTGGATTTTTTCCTGCTGATTCAAAAAAAGGCAAATGCAATGTTAGATTAGATTAGTGCAAGTCACAGTAGGAAATAGTAACACTCTATTCAGCACTGGTTAGTCCTCAGTTAGAGTGGTGAGTCCAATTTTGGTCACTGCTGTATAGAAAGGATGTAGATTACCTGGAGAGGATCCAGAGGCCAGTGAAAAAGATGATCAAAGGGAGGAAATACAAGCTATATGAACAAAGGCTGAAGGAACCAGGCATGTTTAGTTTCAAAAAGATGCGATTAAGCGGGGGTCATGATAACCGTCTTCAAATAGTTGGAAGGCTGCCATAAAAAGCTGGAGAAAAGTTGTCCTATTTTGCTGCAGAGGGAAGGAGACGAGGCAATGGGTTCAAACTACAGCACATCAGATTTAGATGAAATATCAGAAAAAAATTCCTACTGTAAGAATAAGAGAACAATTGAACAGATGCCTAAGGAGGTCGTGGAAGTTCCTTCGCTGGAGGTGTTCTAAAGGAGAAGGGAAAGTAATCTGTCTGGGATTGTTTAGTCATAATAAATCTTGCATCAGGGCAGGTGGTTAGACTAGATGACCCTTGTGATTACTTCTCACCCTACAGCTCTATGATTTTACAGTGTAATCTCCTAATGCCTTCTGACCTTGAACCCTATGAATCTATCAATAAAGAAAGTAGATCAGGCAATAATGTTTACTGTGACTCATAACACGGACCAGGGAACATTCAATTACATTGAAAGTCTGAACATATAACAGCAAGAAAAGAAAACTGTTAATAGAATCAATATTTAGCCTGTGGAACTCCTTGCCACTGACTTTATTGGATAAAAGTGTTTAGCTGAATGTGATTCACAAATAGGGAAACTTTTGGGAAACTTTTGGGAGTCTATACAGGAAGGATGCACTCCACCTGAACTGAAATGGAAGCAGATCACTGGCACTTCAAATTAAAAAGGTCATAGAGCAGTTTTTAAACTAAGAGCTCGGGGACAGCCGACAGGTGCGGAGGAACATGTGGTTCAGACAAAGACATCCCTAAGGGTACGATCTATTAATGGAGATTCTCTAAGTCTGAGTGAGGATGGGAAGACGGAAAATGATAAAATACAGGCAGGATCTGATGAGAAACAATCAAATGAAAGTGTCCCTTTCAATTACATCATGTAATGGCAGACAGCTAAAAGGACTCAAGATTTTGAAGTGCTTATATACCAACGATAACATTCTAAATAATAAAATGGGCAAACTAGAGCGCCTCGTATCACATGAGGATATTGATATAACAGGTATCACAGAAACATGGTGGAATGAGGATAATCAATGGGACACAGTAATACCAGGGTACAAAATATATTGGAAGGACTGAACAGGTCGCACTGGTGGGGAAGTGGCACTATATGTGAAAGAAAATGTAGAATCAAATGAAGTAAAAATCTTAAATGAATCCACATGTTCCATAGAATCTCTATGGATAGAAATTCCAGGTCAAATAATAAGAATATAGCTGTAGGCATATATAACCAACCACCTGACCAGGATTGTGATATTGACTGTGAAATGTTCAGCGAGATTAAACAGGCTACTAAAATAAAATAAAAAAAAAAACAAAGTAATCACTACTGGGTTATTTCAACTATCCCCATATTGACTGGGTACATGTCACCTGAGGACAGGATGCAGAGAAAAAGGCCAAGATTATAACATGGTTCAATAAAGAACTAGATAAATTCATGGAGGATAGGTCCATCAATGGCTATTAGCCAGGATGGGGCGGTAAGGTGTTCCTAGTCTCTGTTTGCGAGAGGCTGGGAATAAGCAACAGGGAATTGATCGTTCCATGATTTCCTGTTCTGTTCATTCACTCTGGGGCATCTGGTACTGGCCACTGCTGGAAGAGAGGATATTAGGCTAGATGGACCTGTGGTCTGACCCAGTATGGCTATTATTATATTCTTATTTTCTTATGGATTGGCCATTGTACATAGTGACGGTGGCATTACTTTTAGTTAGGGCAGTCTGGCACGTTCAATTTGAAGACCTTATTTTCAGTTGCTTACAAGTTTGCAAAATTGTCACTGCTTGGACTGAAAAATTCCCATACTGGGTTTCTGCTTCTGGCTGAATTGTTTTTTTGAAAGTTCCAGGCATAACAGTTCAGCTGACTTCATTCATGAAGCTAGGAGAAAACGGCTTGCCCATGTTGAAAAATTCATATAATTATTCCAGTGACGAGCACTATCACCTCCATGCTTTCCAGCGAATTAAAGTCAGGTAACAGCTCCCCTCCCCCTCACTCGTTAACAGCCTAGCCCTGAAATGTAAGAGGAGGAGGTGACACTGTGTGAATTAACACACATCTGGCTCCTGAGGTCTTTTCTCAGTTCTAAGTCCAAGGAGACTTTTGCCTGAGTGGGGCCTGAACAAACTCTGGGCCATGGCCTCCGAATTTGGCCTTGTATTGGACATCTACTAACACCTTTCATGCTGAAGGATCCACTGTGTCACTGAAATACAGCTACCTTGGGACTGGAGGTCATCAGCTTGGCGTGGAGAGGGCAGCAAAGAGGGACAATTTGGCCAGTGATACTGGAGCAAACTCACCACCTGTGTCCAGAGACCTGGGATGTTTAATAGCTGTGCACAGCGGAAAGGATCACAGACCTAATCTCTATCCCATAACACCCATATTCTATTGGGTTTGTCAGACAGGTGAGCTCCTCAGCAAGAGATGGGTACCTGTGAATGCTGAGATGGAAGCGTCTTCCCTGGGATTGCCCCTCAGGTAGCCGGGTCCCACACCTCTCTCACCCCAGCATCTGCAGCAGCATCCCACGCCGAGAGCCGACACAGAGATGTGCATTATTTATAATAGAGCTCTGTGCAATCCCAGTTCGGTTCGCTCAGCCTCTAGGGGAGAAGTGGCATCTGGATGTAAACAGGCTAAAAACAAGCCTGTCTGGGCTTCTGTACTCTTTAATAAGCTTTAGGAGTAAACAGTAATTAAGGGACCTTCCCAAAGGGAGATGAGAACTCTTGGGCTCTGTGCTGAGTCAGAGGGCAATTGGCTGCTCTGTACATTTGTGTATATTTAAAAATTATAGTTGATTACTAAGGAAACTAAGGATAATGCCTAGTTCTGCATAGGACCTGACACCCTGTAAATGCCAAGGTGGGATGAGTAGTAGTAGACAGAGAGATCGAGAGATAAATGACTGATGGAAGACATGAGCACTTTTAGTAGCCAAAGTGAGCGGAGATGCCTCGTACTTGTGTGAATAGTACAGATAACTTCTGCTATCTTTGTAGTGAAGTGACCTTTGCATCACAAAAGCGCAGTATAACCGCTATGGTTAAGAAAGCCTATCACCTTTATTTTGGCTGCAAAATTGAAGATCAGGACAAGAAGTGGGCCCCACACATATGCTGCAACACTTGTGCAACAAATCTTCGCCAGTGGTTGAACAGGAAAAGGAAATCTATGCCTTTTGCAGTGCCAATGATTTGGAGAGAGCCAACAGATCATACCAGCAATTGTTACTTCTGCATGGTGCCTCCAGTTGGGAAAGTTGTGTCAAAGAAGAAAAAGTGGACTGTGCATTATCCAAACATTCCATCAGCTATACGCCCAGTACACCACGGAGAAGGACTGCCGGTTCCTGATGCACCAGAATCATTCTCACTTGAGTCAGATGAGGAAGAGGAAGAGGATGAAACTTCCTGTCCTGAACCATCAATGTCACAGGACCCACATTTTCTCCCATCCTCCTCCTCTGAACCACACCTCATAACACAAGGTGAACTGAATGACCTTGTCAGGGATTTGGAACTACCCAAGAGTAAGGCAGAGCTGTTGGGCTCCAGACTACAGCAGTGGAATCTCCTGGCAGGTGATGTTAGGGTTTCCATGTTCTGTGACTGTGAAAAGGATCTTGTCCCATTCTTCTTCATGGAAGGTGATCTTGTAGCCTGCAACAACATCGATGGTGTGATGGCAGCCCTCAACATCGTTCACGATCCAGATGAGTGGAGACTGTTCATTGATTCATCAAAGACAAGTCTTAAAGCTGTTTTACTGCATAATGGCAATGTTTTGCCATCAATTCCAGTTGGTCATGCAGTCCATATGAAGGAAACCTATCACAACATGAAACAACTTTTGAGGTGCATAAACTATGACCAACATCAGTGGCAGCTTTGTGGCAATTTGAAGGTTGTTGCTCTCTTGCTTGGTCTGCAAACCAGATACACAAAGTACTGCTGTTTTCTCTGCGAAGGGGGTAGTTGTGCAAGAGATTCCCACTACATCAAGAAAGATTGGCCACTCCGACAGTCATTGGAGCCTGGGAGGAAAAGTGTTCAGCATCCACCACTTGTTGAATCAAGGAAGATTTTGTTACCATGCTTACACATCAAGCTGGGTCTGATGAAGAACTTTGTCAAGGCCATTGACAAAACACAAGCAGCTTTCAAGTACCTCCGTTGAAAATTTCCAAGGTTAAGTGAAGCTAAGATAAAGGAAGGTGTCTTTGTTGGTCCTCAGATTCGTGAACTTATTCGAGATGATGCATTTGACCATGCACTGCGTGGCAAGGAAAAGACGGCATGGAAAGCCTTCCAGTTGGTGGCAATAAATTTTCTCGGAAACAAGGCAGACAACTACAGGTTGTTGGTGGAAAACCTCCTCAAGGCATACAAAAGCCTTGGTTGCAACATGTCACTAAAGATACATTTTTTGCACTCTCATCTAGATTTTTTTCCACCGAACTGCGGAGCAGCGAGCGACGAGCACGGCGAGCAATTTCACCAGAACATTGCAAAAATGGAGAAACGCTATCAGGGCAAATGGAGCCCATCAATGCTTGCAGACTATTCCTGGACAATGACAAGAGATGCTCCATTTAATGAATACAAGAGACAAGCCAAGAAGCGCTGAGTAGACACTGAATAGGACTAAACTATGTACACAATAGTTTTTTGCCTTTTGTTTCATAATAAATTTTATTTATATAACCCTTTTGCTGATTTTTAAAGTGTTACATAAACAGGACAGCTGAAATATTATCATGTAAAGCAACCATAAACACATGAAAAGACCTAGGTTTACAATTTATGATTAAAACTCTACTATCTACACAATATAGGTAGAGATAAAATGTAAAAACTTAAATATCTTAGAAACATTAGCCAATCAGTTGTTTTAATTGTCATATCTGAATTCAGCACATCAAAATACATAATAAATAGCACATTTTATCTCTGAAGCAGATGACTTCTCAAAAATTGTATACCAGTGTTACCCTCCACACATCCCTGCGCAAGGCTGTCATCCATCATTGGAACCCTGAGGAGACCCTCCTTCGGAAGCTGTCACCTGTTGGTGTAACCTTACAGGGAGCCTCACGAGGAAGCTTTGCCTGTCACTGGAAGCCTATTGGGGCCCTGCTGGTTGCCAGCTCCAGGTCTTCAGCCCCCGGGGCTGAAGCAAAGAATGTCATGGAGATCTCTGGAAGTTAGGGATTCCGTGACTTCCATCACCTCCCTGACATAAACAGTCTTAATAATGGCCAATGGCTCTGTAATCATATCAGCCAACTGCCTCAGTATCCTTGGATGCATTGCATCTGGCCCCATGAACTTGTGCATGTCCAGCTTTTCTAAATACTCTTTAACCTGTTCTTTCACCATGAGGGCCACTCACCTCCTCCATATACTGTGCTGCCCAGTGCAGCAGTCTGGGAGCTGACTTTGTCTGTGAAGACCGAGGCAAAAAAAGCATTCAGTACGTCAGCTTTTTGCACATCATCTGTCAGTAGCTTGCATCTCCCATTCAGTAAGGGGCCCACACTTTCCCTGAGCTTCTTCTTGCTGCTAACATACCTGTAGAACCCTTCTTATTATCTTTCTCATCCTTTGCTAGCTGCAACTCCAGTTGTGCTTTGGCCTTCCTGATTACACGCCTGCATGCTCAAGCAATATTTTTAAACTCTTCCCTAGTCATCTGTCCGAATTTCCACTTCTTGTAAACTTCCTTTTTTTGGTTAAGCTCATCAAAGATTTTGCTGTTAAGCCAAGCTGGTTGCTTGCCATATTTGCTATTATTTCTGCACATCAGGATGGTTTATTCCTGCGCCCTCATTAACACTTTTTAAAATACAGCCAGCTCCCTTGGACTCCTTTCCCCCTCATATAAACCACCCATGAGATCCTGCCCATCAGTTTCCTGAGGGAGTCAAAGTCTGCTTTTCTCAAGTCCAGGGTCAGTATTCTGCTGTTCTCTTTTCTTCCTTTTGTCAGGATCTTGAACTTGACCATCTCATAGTCACCGCTACCCAGGTTGCCACCTACTTCTACTTCCCCTACCAATTCTTCCCTGTTTGTGAGCAGCAGGTCAAGAGAAGCACGGCCCCTAGTCGGTTCCTCCAGCACTTGCACCAGGAAGTTGTCCCCAACACTCTCCAAAAACTTCCTGGATTGTCTGTACACTGCTGCATTGCTCTTCCAGCAGATGTCAGGGTGATTGAAGTCTCCCATGAGAACCAGGGTCTGTCATCTGGAAACTTCTGTTGTCTGAAGAAAGCCTTGTCTACCTCATCCTCCTGTTCTGGTGGTCTATATAGCAGACGCTCACCACAACATCACCCTTCTTGCTCTCACCTCTAAAGTTAACTCAAAGACTTTCAAAAGGCTTTTCTCCAGTTTCAGACTGGAGCTCTGAGCAGTCATTCTGCTCTCTTTCATACAGTGCAACTCCTTCACCTTTTCTCCCCCGCCTGTCCTTCCTGAACAGTTTGTACCCATCTATGACAGTGCTCCAGTTATGTGAGTTACCCCACCAAGTCTCTGTTTTTCCAATCACATCATAGTTCCTTGACTGTACCAGGACTTCCAATTCTTCCTGCTTGTTTCCCAGGCTTCTTGCATGCATGTACAGGCACCTAAGGTAACTAGCCAATTGCCCTACTTTCTCAGTGTGAATCAGGAGGCCTCCCCTGTTGCAACCTGCTCCTTGTGTTTCCTCCCAATATCCCACTTCCTCACTTACCTCAGGGCTTAGGTCTCCATCCCCATGTGAACCTAGTTTAAAGCTCTCCTCACTAGGTTAGCCAGCCTGCCTGTGAAGATGCTCTTCCCTCTCTCTGGTTGGAGAATCCCATCTCTTCCTTGCAATGCTTCTTCCTGGAACAACATCCCATGGTCGAAGGATTCAAAGCCCTCTCTCTGACACCTCCAGTGTAACCACACATTTATTTCCACAATACAATGTTCCCTACCTGGCCCTTTTTCTTCAACAGGGAGGGTGGATGAGAACCCCACTTTGCACCTCAAACTCCTTTATCCTGCTTCCTAGAGCCAAATAGTCTGCAGTGACTTGCTCAAGGTTATTCTTGACTGTATCATTGGTGCCCATGTGGAGAAGTAGGTAGGGGTAGCAGTCTGAGGGCTTGATCAGTCTTGGCAGACACTCCATCACATCCTGAATTCTACCTCCAGGAAAGCATCACACTACTCTTGTTTCCTGGTCTGGATGGCAGATGGGTGACTCCATCCTCGCTAGGAGGGAGTCTCCAACCACCACCACCGCCCGTCTTCTCCTCTTGGGAGTGATGGTCATGGAACCCCCATCTCTAGGACAATATAACCCATGCCTTCTGGTTGATGGGGGTCTCCCTCTGTTCTCTTCCCTCTGATGACTCTTCCATTCTCCGATATAATACCTGTACAGAGAACCTGAAAACAGTGTCTTGCCTCTTTGTGCATTGGGGGTACCTGGGTTCTCCTATTTCTTCTTCTGGAGGTCACATGCTGCCAATTTTCTTCCCTTTCTGCATGGCCCTCTCTGATTCTTCTGCATGCTGTGCCAGCAGTAACAAAAGCTCACTTCTTGCCATCAGGTAAAACTGGGATATTTGATTTCTTTACCCTCTAAACCAGGTCCTTTTCTGTCTTGGGGGAATCTCCCAATTGTCCCTCTATTTGAGCTGGGAACAACAACCCCATTTCTGCTAAATGCTTAAAAAACAGCAGCTGTCACAGGTCTACACTCACCTATCTCACGTATCACTACAAGCTAAGTTAGACAGGCTTCGCTCTGGAGATAGAGAAACAGAACTGGCCCAGCTTACATTCTTTTGGGAAGCCAAGGAGCTCTTGGGACCCGGACTAGTTTCCCTGTGTCTGTGAGAACATCTTCCCATCTGTTTGCCCCTTTCTTGTGGAAGCAGCCTTTGCTGAAACCTGTGTGAGCCTGTGCCCAGTCACCATTGTGCTCAGCTGAGGCCATGTTACAGGGTCAAGGTGTGAAGCTGACCTCTGCCCTCGACTGCTTTCTCCCAGACAGATCGTCAAGATGAAGCCCCCATGGCCATTATATTTATCCCTCTCTGAGGCAGGGCAGGCCTATTATCCATCTGTGCAGGGGCTCAGAGACAGCCAATGGATTGCCCATGGTCACACACAGCAATGGAATCAAATCCAGATCTGTTGAGTCACAGAGCAGTGCTCAGACCAGCCTTCCAGCCATCTGAGCAGGGAAAGGCCCGGCTGGATTCACTGCAGCACCAGCAGAGCTCCCCTTCACGGTGTGCTCTGTTGCAGTGGGTTCATTCTTGAGGCTGTTCTCCCCCTGCCACAGAGGGGTTTAGAGCATGTTGGGGGCTGGGCTGACCTCTGCCTGGTGGTAACGGCTTCCAAGAAAACATCCCACTCTGGCCAAGTCCCTGCGCATGGGTGCCACACCAGAGTGCCCCCTTGTGGCCTGAGTTAGCCCTGCAGGCGCCCAGCCCTTTCCTATAAGGTCATTGCAATGACTTATTCACAGACTGGAATACTTTATAAAAAGAGCCCCCTTTGTGAGGTCACATTAATTCAGTCGTCTCCAAAAGACGAGGTCTCCTAACCTACAGCCCCATCCTCCTCCTATACCCAGGAGCCACCCTGCATTCTGGCATCAGTATTGGTTCAGGATTGCTGCACCCTCTGCTCCTCCTTTTCCCCTGAGGCCAATCTCCCTTCCCCCTCTCTTCCCCTACGTCCCTGCCCCTTGCTCTCCCACGTCCCCTGAGACTCCGCCGCCCAGCCAGGCTAGTACTGGGCCATGGTAAGAGCTGCCCAGGAAGCCCAGGCCACTGTGGGGAGCCCCAGACTCTTATCTTCCCTGGGGGGTGCCTCCTGGGAAGCAGGAAAACAGGATTGGGGCTGCTCTTGGGCCCTTCAACCCCCTGACCAGCGCAGGTGGAAGGTCTGCGGCTCCTCACAGTGGCTCACTGTGCAGCTCTTATGATAGTCGGGATCTGGCTTCCAGCCGGGCCAGTGAGCAGAGCCTTGGGGGAAGCAGATGAGCAGGGGGCAGAGCCACGGGGAGAAAAGATGTGGCAGGAGCCTCAGGAGAAGAGGGGGAGCAGGAGTGTGGGTCACAGTGGGGGCTCCTGCCTCTGACTTACTTCTGTCTTGTGAAAAGGTGGTCACCTTACAGTGCATGGGCTGGGTGGGGCTAGGAACCAGGTGTGCCTCTGTGGGGGAGCTGAGGCCCGTTTCCACCACTTTGCAAGCAACTGGGGCCAGGGAGGGGACCTGGGTCTGCGTCTCTTGCCAGGACTCCTGTGTGTCAGTCCCTCATTCACACATCCAGCTCTGCTCTGCCTTGGGAGCATGACAGTTGGACGGGGGTGGGCTCAGTAGATGTGCAGTGTACAGAGCCATCAATGGGGGAGGGGCTGCCTTAATGGATTCTCTGCATTAATTATGTCTCTGACATGACTCAGTCACAAGCACCTGGCTGAGGGTGTAGGGGAAGGTGGGTGTCTGTGCCCAAATAATAGCCCCTGTCCACAGCTGGTGCAGCCCCATGGATCACGCAGCTCCCAGAGCGCTCAGGAAGGGCCAGGACTGCGACTGCAGAACAGCTCCACAGCTTTTTTCATGGGCTGTGGATGTTTAACCACAGACGGGACAGAGACAGGCCAGATGTAACGGAAACCAACGTCCGCATTCCTTCTCTTTATTGACTGTATCAACAGGAATTCTGAGGTCAGAGCAGCCACCGACATGGATCATTATGGGCCAACATCGCACCAGTCCCCTGGTTCTCCACAAACACAGTCACTCTGTAAATGCTGCTGCCTGGCTTGGTCTCCTTCCACCAATTCCCTGTCCTCCCTCATCATCCCCTCTCTTATTCCTCCAGGCCTTAGATCACTTCTGAACCTCTCTCTACAGCATTAAAATCAGTAGCTCATGTTGTCTCAGATGTAAGCATCCAGGATGGAATAGATGGTCTGTGTTTTTCATCTCCCGTGTCAACAGTGCTCGAGCCGGGTGACGAAGTTACACTTCACTTGATGAACACCCTAATTATCCTTGCACGAAGGTGTTTGCTTTTCACGCTGTACACGATTGGGTTCATAAGGGGCGGGACCAGCAGGTAGACATAGCCCAGGAGAATCTGAAGCAAGGGAGGAGAGCTCTTCCCAAATCTGTGTAACACAGAAAGGCCGATCATTGGTGTGTAGAAGAGCAGGACAGCGCAAATGTGGGAGACACAGGTGTTCAGGGCTCTGACCCGCTCCACATGAGATGCAATGCTCAGCACTGTTTTGAGGATCATCACATAAGAGAGGAGGATGAGCAGTGAGTCCAACCCCACTGTTGAGACTATTATGAACAAGCCATAGATGCTGTTGATTGTGATATCCGAACAAGCCATCTTCATGACTTCTTGGTGCAGGCAGTAGGAATGGGAGAGGACATTGGCTCGACAGTATTGGAACCGATTCAGGAGAAAGGGGAGTGGGAATATTAAGGCCACCCCTCTTAGCACACACACCAGTCCCATCTTGGATATTCTTGGCAGGGTTAAGATAGAAGCATATCTCAGGGGGTCACGGATCGCAACAAAGCGGTCAAAGGCCATCAACAAAAGCACGGAGGATTCAATGAACGAAAGTGTGTGGATGAAGAACAGCTGGGCAAAACAGGCATTGAGGCTGATCAACTTGGAGTTAAACCAGAATATGCCCAGTATTGTGGGTATGGTGGCTATTGATAAACCAAGGTCTGTGAGGGCCAACATGGAAAGGAAAATGTACATGGGTTCATGGAGGCTTTGATCTGTTTTTATAATGAAGAGAATGAGTGAATTTCCTACTATTGAAATAACATACATTAAGCAGAAGGGGATAGAGAGCCAGAGATTTTGGACTTCTTCCTGCCCAGGTATCCCTGTGAGAAGGAACACTGCAGATTTGAATTTGGTGTCATTGACAGCTGACATAATATATTGGGCAGGTCCAAGGAGTTTTGAAGTTTCTTTCCTAAAAGAAAACAAGAACAGGAGACTAGATTATATAGAATCATAAAAGATTAGGGTTGGAAGGGACCCGAGAAGGTCATCTAGTCCAACCCCCTGCTCAAAGCAGGACCAATCCCCAGCTAAATCATCCCAGCCAGGGCTTTGTCAAGCCTGACCTTAAAAACCTTTCAGGAAGGAGATTCCACGACCTCCTAGGTAACCCATCCCAGTGCTTCACCACACTCTTAGTGAAATAGTGTTTCCTAATATCCAACCTAGACCTCTCCAACTGCAACTTGAGACCATTGCTCCTTGTTCTGTCATCTGCTACCACTGAGAACAGCTGAGTTCCATCCTCTTTGGAACCCCCCTTCAGGTAGGTGAAGGCTGGTATCAAATCCGCTCTCATTCCTCTCTTCTGCAGACTAAGCAAGCCCAGTTCCCTCAGCGTCTTCTTGTAAGTCATGTGCCCCAGCCCCCTGATAATTTTCGTTGCCCTCCGCTGGACTCTCTCCAGTTTTTTCCACATCCTTTCTCTCCTGGGGGCCCAAAACTAGACACAATACTCCAGGTGTGACCTCACCAGTGCCGAATAGATGGGAATAATCACTTCCCCTGATCTTGTGGCAATGCTCCTACAAATGCAGCCCAATATGCCTTTAGCCTTCTTGGCAACAAGGGCTCACCACTGATTCATATCCACCTTCTCATCCACTGTAATCCCCAGGTCCTTTTCTGCAGAACTGCTACTTTGCCAGTTGGTCCTCAGCCTGTAGCAGTGCATGGGATTCTTCTGTTCTAAGCGCAGGACTCTGCACTTGTCCTTGTTGAACCTCATCAGATTTCTTTGGGCCCAATCCCTACCCTGCAGCATATCTACCTCTCCCCCCAGTTTAGTGTAATCTGCTAACTTGCTGAGGGTGTAATTTATCCCATCATCCAGATCATTAATAAATATTTAACTAGTGCAAGTCAAGAAAGTCCCAGGGGCTCAACAAAGATCAGCAAAAACCTAGTCTTGGATTAACAGCACTGATAGGAAGACAGGCATTGCCAGACTGGATCAGACCTGTAGTCCATCTATCCCAGTATCCAGTGGCAAGTTCCAAATGCTTCAGAGGAAAGTACAAGATGCCCTGCAATAGGCAGCTACGAGACAAGCTGCTCCCAAGGAAAGTCTCCCCCGACACCCACTAGTTGGACATATTCTGTGGTATAAAACAGGAAGGTTTAGAGCACTTCCAATACTTTTTTCAAGTAATCCTCACTACTGTAGTTCCATTTTCTGGTTACCAATATAAACATGCAGTTCCTCTTTGAATCCTGCTAAACTCTTGGCCCCGTTGATATCTTGTGGCTGGGAGTTTCACAGCCTACTTGAGCACTGTGTGATTTTACAATTATGACCTTCACACAGACTCGCTTTCTGGCCCTGCACTTCTGAGTGTGGCCCATTGTATCATGCCATGGCAAGTGAATAGTGGAAACAGTCATTGTATTTATCTTTGCAGCACTACCCAGTGGCCAGTTTCAGATGCTTCAGAGGAAGGAGGAAGAAGCCCTGCAATAGGCAGCTATGTATAACCTGCTCCTAGGGAAAGTTTCCCCCTGACACCCACTAGTTAGACATATTTTGTGGTGTGAATCAAGAATATGCATAGCCCTTCCAAGACTCTTTTTTTTTTAATCCTCCTGACTGTACTTTTCTGGTTACCCATATAAACATCCTGTCCCTCTTTGAATCCTGCTAAGCTCTTGGCCCCATTGATATCTTGTTGCTGGGAGTTCCACAGGCTACGTGAGCACTGTGTGATTTTACAGTTGTGACCTTCACACAGACACTCTTTCTGGCTCTTAATTTCTGAGTGTGGCCCATTGTACCATGACAGGTGTATAAACACATGGCAAGTGCATGGTGAAAGCAGTCATTATGTTTTTCTGTCCTGCACTGAAGCTGTTTATAAATGTGTTTCATTAGCTCATTATATATATTCTTTATTTGCTCCTTTGCAGTACATGGGATACATTCTTAGGGCCAGGTTCTGAATTCAATAACAGTGACTTCAATGGCGTCACTCCAGATTTACATGTGTAAATTCGATCAGAATCCGTCTTTGTTAATTTACCCTTACCAAATGCTACCGGTGTTACACTCTGACCCCAAAGAATCCCTCCAAGAGAAGCTGAAGTGATTTACCTGGGTAGCGTTGGCTGAATCCAGAGAGTTGATCATCCTATAGGTGTCTCTTCATCCTCACAGGACCTGCATCCTCTCCCCATGCAAGGGTCTGTAGGTATCTGGTAAGATACAAGCTCACACAGACTGTTACTTCAGCTGGGCAGGGGAAGGGTTGGTGTCACAAAAGGGTGAATAATGATGCAAACACTAATTTTGCACTTTAATACAGTTGAGTGTGCAAGTTACTTCAGCCATATTTGTGTATCAGGTGATTGAAGTAAATTATTTATAACCATTATTACACTCCCCTTTCCTGCACCTCAGCTCTACCCTTTCCTGAAACACAGACCACTGGTTCTGTTCTTGCAGGAGCAAATACGCCTGAGGTGATTTGGGAAGTATTTACTGATATTCCATGGGATCTCCTCTTATTCAGCCTCTGGCAGGATCAGGCCCAGAGCACTCGGCACCTCTAGAAACGGGAGCCCTTAAAAATCCGGACTCGGGGCATCCAGGTTTTAACACTCCAGGCTGACTTTGAATCTTAGATTTCTGTGCTGCTTGAGTAATCCAACAAGGACAATGGGGACACGTAGCGGAGGGTTTCCCAAGCTACCTAATGCTGCCTGCCCTCTACCCCCATCACTCCAACAGCCCAGATCTGTCACGGCACAGAACATCAGCAAATGGAAAAAGCTTGCAGCCTTTCCCCTTCACTTCGCATTTAAAAGATAGTGAAACCTGCCAACGTACCCAATTCCTGCTAGAAGAGGAGCCGCTGACACCAGAGGTCTTCACCTTAAAGGACAAGGAGTCATTGGAGAGGTTTCTCAGGCACCAGGCAGCAGGCAGTATCTGTTCAGATAGGAAGGGAACTGTCTTTATGAAGCATGTCTGCACATTCCCTTGGGAGCCACTTGGTCATCAGGGAACCTCAGCTACTTTGTTTAGTATGCAACATGTTTAATGCCCCTCACAGCCACTGGCAAACTGCAGGAGGCCAAATCGCAGCAGATGCATGGTGATGTTTCCCAATTGGACTGCAGCACCAGCCCTGCTGCAGGCTCTATTCCTGGAGTCTGGGCTTGGCATCATTGTTTGTATTGTTCCGATTAGTCACATGGCTACGTCGCGGACAGCCAAGTAGTAACGATGATCACAGCTGTGATCTTGTTGAAATAAAATAAAATAGAATAATAATAATAATATAGGAGCAGATTTCTCCCCGGCAGCCCCTTTTCCTGCATTACCAACCCAGGGCGGAGGCCATTGAAGGGAGATTCTTCAAGGCTCCGTACATTGAAATTTCCCTCTTCTCTTTTCTTGTCACCATTCTCTGAATGTTTTCAAATTCAAGTATAATTTTGTGAGATGGGGCAACCAGAACTGCACACAGTATTCAAGGTGGGGGTATACCATGGGTCTATATAGAGGCAATATATTTTCTGTCTTTTTATCTATGCCTTTCTTAATGGTTCCCAACATTCTGTTGGCTTTTTTGACTGCTGCGGCACATTGAGTTGATGTTTTCCGAGAAGTATCCACTTCTGATCCTTTGGGGTCACCTGCTTCAGGTTTTCTAGATTTTCTCCTATTCACTTTTTAAAAGAAACTTTTTAAAGAAAACTAAAAGCAGATTTTCATGCAGTGTCTTGATTTCAAAAGTTACAGCTAAGGAAGACAGGTTTTCTAATATTTAATCAATCTCATGGCTCTTCTCTGAACCCTCTCCAGTGTATCAACATACTTCTCGAACGGTAGCCACCAGAACTGGTCACAAAATTCCAGTAATGGTCACACCAGTGCCAAACACAGAGGTAAAATAACCTCTTTGCTTTTACTCGACATTCCCCTGGTTGGACATCCCAGATTGCACTACCTTTTTTGTCCATAGTGCTACACTGGGAGCTCATGTTCAGCTGATTATGACTCTCCAGTCTTTTTCAGAGTCACTGCTTCTGAGTTTTGGGTCCCCCATCCGTTAAGGCTGGCCTGCATCCCTTGTTTCAAGATGGAAACCTCTACATTGAGCCATATGAAAACACATATTGCTGCAGCAAAGAAGGACTAGGTGAGTTGCCCAAGGTCACAGAAGAAGTCTGTGGAAGAGCCTAGAACTGAAGCCACATTTTTAAAGTGAGGGTGCTTAACCAGTGGAAAAAACTCGCAAGGGAGGTGGTGGATTCTTCTGATACCTCCAAACCAAGACTGGATACGTTTTAGAGGAACACAAGTTATGCGTTAGTCCAGGGGTCGGCAACCTTTCAGAAGTGGTGTGCCCAGTCTTCATTTATTCACTCTGACTTAAGGTTTCACGCGCCAGTAATACATTTTAACGTTTTTAGAAGGTCTCTTTCTATAAGTCTATAATATATAACTAAACTATTGTTGTATGTAAAATAAATAAGGTTTTTAAAAAGTTTAAGAAGCTTCATTTAAAACTAAATTAAAACGCAGAGCTCCTCGGACCAGTGGCCAGGACCACGGCAGTGTGAGTGCCACTGAAAATCAGCTCGCGTGCCGCATTCGGCAGGCGTGCCATAGGTTGCCTACCCCTGCGTTAGTCAAACACAAGTCATTGGGTTCTGTATGGGGGTAAATGGGTGAAATTGTGCAGCGTGTGATATACAGGAGGTCAGACTAGGCCAGTGGTTCTCAAACTTATTTGACCACAACCCCACTTCTTTGTGTCTGTAAGATTCCCCGCCCCCGCACCATAGAAAAACATATACTGATATATGTGTGTGCAAGGTTTCACTGGTATCAGTTTCAGCTTCTTTATTTTTCACTTGACGTTTTTTGTTGTTGTTGTTGTTGCACAAATGAGCCAATGATCCATTGTAATAAGAGTGAAAGCAAAACTACGATTGTGGTCCGTGCTTTCAATGAAATGTGCACACGGTGCTGTAGCAAACTGCTTCACGTGCAGATAGCAACAACTTTGTATAAAGCTCCACAAGCTTAACCGAAATCCATCAAAATGCACAATGCCATTTAGAGTCAAATCCACAGCACCAGCTGAGGACTGGATCATTTTGGAGGAATCATCTTTGCAGTTTTTCATTGCTGGGGGTATAATGTGCACAGTAGGTTTTTTCCTGAATGCAACTCATGCCCCTCCTTCCTCCAAATACTCCCTCTCCCCAAGTTTGAGAACCTCTGGACTAGATGACCTAATGGTTCCTTCTGGCCTTATATTTTATGAATCTATTAATCTTTGTCTTGAGCAGATCTTTATCTTGGATACAACTTTAAAAAGTTGTTACTCTGAATACTTATGGGCACTCAAGAAGGATATATGCTGACCAAGAAGAATTGGGATTGTCACAGTAAAACCAGGATATATGGCCTCTTTACCCTTTAAGCCAGGTCCTTTCCTGTCTTGTGGTGGAATCTCACAATTATCCCACTTTTCCAGCTGGGTACAATACCCCATCTACGCTAAATGCTTATCACCAAGCAGATCTGACTGAACACCTCAGCCTCTTCCCTTTGAGTGCTTGTGACCAGAGCAATACAGTCACCACCAGTCTCCTTCTAAGAAAGAGGTTTATTAATAAACAGCACAAAGAAGTAGAGAAAATGGGCTTTTTATTTAATTATTATTCATTTACCTGAAGCTCCTTGAACAACTGCTATAGGAGGGTGAGTTCTTTCGGTTTGAGTTTGAATATAGCTATAGGCTTTAGACAATAAGTCCAGCACTTCTGCAAGAGTGCTCTCGGGGTTGACATGCATTATTACTTTACCCCAAACTGCTGTTAAAGAATGGTTAACAAGCAAATTAATATACGGTGGTTCTGTTTCCTTTAGGGGCATTTTATTAGATATGCAGGCTGCAGAAAGTTTTGTTACCAGCTTTGCCCGTTTCTTTGGGGTATGCTCATTTATTAGGGTTACTCTTCTGGTGGGGTGGGGGGCGGTCTGTACTTCTATCAATGTATTGCTTGTGTCCAAGGTCCACAGGGCTGGGATCTTCCAGCCCCAGAATCAGACAAACACACACACACACACACACATTAACAGAGTGTGTCTAAGAGGACTGGGTTAATCAGCACCCCCAGGCTGACCCCTTACTAAACACACCTTCAAGGGAGAGCGAGAGAAGCAACCAGCTTAATCATGAAAGTTATTTATTGCCGGTAATAACCACAGGGGAGCCAAACAAACAAAGCAGTTATAATGTTAAATCTAACTTAAACTTGATTATAAAAGTCAGGTTTAGAAAACTATAACTGATCACACACATCAGGGTCAGAAGGCTATACCTAGAGACAGAGGGCGCTCAGTTCTCCCATACTGGGAAGCATGAATCAATCAGGGGTCCCAGGTGGTGGTGGTAGCTGAGGGTTCAGAGTGCTGGAAACAGGCAGAGCCCCCAGCACAGTCAGTCTTGAGATGAAGTTCCAATAGAACTGATGCAGATTTTGGACCCAGGCATCAGAAAACTTTCCTGAGCATGGGTAGGGGTTTTTGTAGAGAAACAGCAATGGTTCAAGGGAGAACACTAGATTTGTTTATGTGTAAACTGATGGCTGAAGGGAGAATACCAAAGTTGTTTTGTTCAGGCTAGACAATGGGAGCTGATCATTCCTGGCTTTAGGTGGTGTTCCATGGAGGAAGCTCACAATGCAATTAGGTAGCTTCACTATTTTGGATACTAATAAAGGATTTATTACTATAATATATGGAGATATACCTATCTCATAGAGCTGGAAGGGACCCTGAAAGGTCATTGTGTCCAGTCCCCTGCCTTCACTAGCAGGACCAAGTACTGATTTTTCCCCAGATCCCCCCTCAAAGATTGAACTCACAATTCTGGGTTTAGCAGCCTAATGCTCAAACCACTGAGCTATCCTTCCCCCCCCCAACTGGTCTGATAACTCCAGAGCTGGCTGTGTGCAGGCGTGGGTTGATTAACATCTGAAGCAGAGATCCCCCATCATGCAGTGCTTCCCTGCTTTTCTGGTCCCTGAGTTCCGTGCGGTTCTTGCCTTGGAATCTCTGTTCTCCATTCTGTATGCTAATGGAGATGCCTCCTTGTCCCATCTTCGATGCAAATGAGGCTAGGGGAGTTTCCTTAGTCCTGTCACCCTTATCCCAGGAGTTTAGGTGCATTTCCCATGTCCTTTCATTGCTTTTTGGTAAGTTTTTCTTCTGATTGGTTTTGGTTCACGCAGAGGCTGGGCAGCAGGAAGGTCTTTCATGATTCAGACAGGTTGGGTACTGCACCCTGGTTCCCCAAGAACACAGAGCTGCTGGGTAACAGTCTGCTATGAAATTCATGCAGACTTGCTTCCCATTGCTTCATGATAGCAGATTGCGAGGCGCTCAGACGCTACAATAATTGAGGCCACAGTCAGTGCCTTAGGGAGATTTCAGTTCTGTGTGTCTCATAAGGATGATTTGGGGTATTGGGTGGAGAACCTGAACTCTCCCAACACCTCTTGGTGATGAGGCCTGTCATTAGCACAGCCCCCTTTGACGAGGGAGTTCTGGGCCCCTCCTGCAGCTCGGCAGCAAGAGGGGGAATCAGGACGTGCTTTCAGAGAGCGAAGGTTCTGGAGAGCATTGCCTGGCCGAACTGAGCCCTGCTGGGCAGCCCCTCACTCTGGTCCTGACCCCCATTCGCTCTAGAAGCACTGAGAACCGCTCTAGCGCTGGAGATAGACCTCACACCCTGCATTCAAATGTCCATCATCACCAAGTTTGGGGGTAGCTGGACCTGGGGGAGAGGGGTTTTGGGGTCCAATAGAGAGCTAGCAGCAGGTATTTGGAGCTGGGCTTGGGTCACACCAATTTCTATTAAGAATGTGCATGGCCTTGCTTCCTGTGTGTGCATTTCTATATATAAAATAATAACTGGGTCTGAAAAAGAATTAGATAAGTTCATGGAGGATAGGTCCATCAATAGCTATTTGCCAAGATGCGAAGGGACACAGACCCATGCCCCAGGTGTCTTTAAACCTCTGACTGCGAGAAGCTGGGAGCAGACGACAGGGGCTGGATCACTCAATAATTGCCCTGTTTTGTTCTTTCCCTCTGAAGAGTCTGAACTGTCCACTGTCAGAAGACAGGACACTGGGGTAAATGGACCATTGGTCTGACCCAATATGGCCGTTCTTATGTTCATAAATTGTTCCACTGATGGATGGGCTGCTGCAGACAGGCCTTTTCCAGGGATCCCTCTGTTATAGAGCTGGCATAGCCCCACCCTAGCGACATCCAGGGGTTCCTCAGTGTGGGAGGCTGAGGGGCGGTTACTGCTGCCACCTAGAGGTGTGGTTCTGTAGCACAAGTAATAGAGGATCAAGGTTTGCGCTAAATCTGGGCTGGAAAAGAGAGTTTCCCCCCCCACACACACAACATTTTATGACTCAAATTAAAATGTTTCCTTTTCACTCATTTTTTTCGGGTAAGTTTTCAAAGAAAACTGATCATTTTTCTGAGTGCTCAGTTCCCATGATGCTTCCTAGCTGCAGCTGCCTGGATCCCCAAGAGAAATTGGAGGCTTCTCATCTGGCTGCACTCTGTGTATTGAAAGGTCAAAATGTCCTGCCCAGTCTATGACCGGGGTATTGTGCCCATCAGCTACTCTAACCAGCCTTCTCATCTCTGTGCAGCCCCCTCCTCCCAGTACATCTCCCCCTTCAGCACATGACAAGAAATATGTTTGGAATTTCTGCTATCCCTCCAAAATCGAATGCCCACCCTACCAACATCTAGACAATCTGTCACAGCGAGCTGAGTTACAGTATCACCAAGCCTCATTCAAAAGTACAAGCTGCACCCCCCAAAAACAAGATTGGATTAAAAATAATGGGATATAAATATACACTAATGTGGGGTTCGTTTTCATGTGTCTTTGGTTTCTCAGCCTTTTGGGGTGCAATTGATTCAGGGTTTCTAGATTTTCTGCAACTCATTTAAAAAAAAATTCTTTGGAAAACTGAAAGCTGAGATTCCTGCACAGTGTCTATATTCCAGAAGTTGGGGCTCTAAGAAAGAGAGGAAATAGTGTGAGAAGCCCAATAAAATCCCAGTTGCTGGCACAAACACGGAGCCTTAGTGATGACAAGCCCGGATTCCAGGAATAGAGCCTGCATCAGGGCTTGTGCTGCAGTCCAGGTGGGTAAGATCACCACACGTCTCCTGTGATTTGGCCTCCTGCAGTTTGCCATTGGCCGTGACGGGGGGTAAAGCTGGTGCACACTAAGCCAAGCAGCTGAGGTTCCCTGATGGCCAAGTGGCCCCCAAGGGAATGTGCAGGCATGCTTCATAAAGACAGCTGCCTCCCTGTCTGAACAGATACTGCCTGCTGCCCGTGTAACCTACCTGATGACACTTGTCCTTTAGGGTGAAAACCTCTGGTATCAGCAGCTCCCCGTCTAGCAGGAATTGGGTACGTTGGCAGGTTTCACTATCTTTAAAATGCAAAGTGAAGGGGAAAGGCTGCAAGCTGTTTCCATTTGCAGATGTTCTGTGCAGCGGCAGAGGACTCAGCTGGGCTGTCGGGGTGACTCAGTGACGGGGCTGGAGGACAGGCAGCGCTAGGTAGCTTGGGAACCCCTCCCCTACATCTGCCCATATTCCAAGGTGGGTTATTCAGGCTACACAGAAATCTGACACGCAAAGGAAACTTGGAGTGTTAAAACTCCAGTGCCCCAAGTCAGGATTTGTCAAAGAGTCACATTTCTAGAGGTGCCGTGTGCTCTGGGCCCGATCCTGCCAGGGGCTGAGCAAGAGGAGACGCCACGGAATATCAGTGACTAGTTCCCAAGTCACCTCAGGTGTATTTGCTCATGGAAATTTAATCAGCAAACGCATTTTCAAAGGGTTTATTCTCCGGGTTGATTGTGAAGGTAGGAATTCAGATTGTGTTGCTCTGTGGCAACAGGTCAGATGAGGCATATTTCTGTTTCCTGACTGGCTGAAGGCTCCAGCACTTCTACACGGTAGGTACTCTTCACAGTTACAGGGCTACCTGCATCTCTGCCCCCTCTCTGGTTTCTGAGTGAAAGACATCAGGAATCGTACCCTGCCCTTTCATGAGGCAGACTTCCACCATTCTCCCACCCTCAGACTGGGCCCTGGGCTACAGCACATTCTGGGGGGGACTGTGTTTGGCCAGCAGGTCCCAGTGGGTTCGGGACCTGCGGTTCTTCCCTTTGTGAGCATGTGACTAATGCTGAGTAGAGTGATCTTGAACCAGACACTCTTTAATCTGAACAGTAGGAATAAAGCATAACATGGGGGAATAAGAGGGTTTTTTAAACACTAGTCAGTACATGTCTGTGACCCCAAGCCCTCCCACTCTGATGGGGTCACAGGCAGTCAGAGAGGCTTCATATTTCCCCAGCAGTGTCCATGTAAATCAGTCTGAACAGCCTCTCAGCAACAGCTGCCCCACATCTGGACAGACTCCCAGCGCCGGCAAAACAAGCTGTGTAACATGGCTGGAGCCTGGAAATAACCAGGTATTGGTGTTACTATGTACTAGAAAGTGATATATATACTGATCCCAATGCCTGTAACTACTTCAGACACAGCCTTCAGACTGACAGAACTGAACCCGAGGAGAACCCGTCAGCTATTAAGCCAGGGACAGAGGACCTACTAGGCTTTTGTTTGCTGACAAGTGACTGAATGAGGGTGGAGACGCTGTGATCTTTTCAGGTTGTGAAGAAATCTAGATGACAGATGGTATATTTTATGTCCCACTTTAACCTGAGAAATCATCTCTGAAAGAAGATCACAGGGGAAATGATTCGTGGACATGTGTTTACTAAAGTACAGATGTGTAGATGTCATGCCAAAACTTTTCATTCTAATACAAATATTAGAAACCAAACTTTAGTGAAATGAATGAGTACACTGCTCTACAGCCAAAATGCTTCTGAAATAAATGTAGTCAAACTTTACTAATTCTGGGTTACTGAGAACGAAAATTATGCTTAAAATTGTTGATTGGCTCTAGTTTTCAAGATATGCTATTGGGTCAGTATATACGACCCTTGACTTGGGAATGGCGGAGGATAAGTGAATTATAAAGGGAAGGGATCTCAATTTAAACCAGAAATGACTAAAATACATCTTTGACTGGATCTATGAATAAATCTATGACTGGGTTTGGACAGTACTTGCTTTTTAGACACAACAATGAATGATGCAATCTGAAGCTGGTATTGTGTCATACATGATATGAATTGCATCATGTTATTCCTAGAAGTCATGGATGATGCAATCATAACGAAGCTTACATCATTCTGCTGAACAAATTGCCCTATATCAGCTCTAGAAATCATACAGTGTCGTGCTCTCTTATTTGTCAATGTTTGATTTTGCAAAGGGACACATTTCTGTTTAGCCAAAGTGAGCAGAGATTCCTCGTACTTGTGTGAACAGTGCAGATAACTTCTCCTTTGTTTGTGGTGAAGGGACTTTTGCATCACAAAAGCACAGTATAACTACTATGGTTAAGAAAGCCTATCATCTTTATTTTGGCTGCAAAATTGGAGATCAGGACAAGAGGTGGGCTCCACACATATGCTGCAACACTTGTGCAACAAATCTTCACCAGTAGTTGAACAGGAAAAGGAAATCTATGCCTTTTGCAGTGCCAATGATTTGGAGAGAGCCAACAGATCATACCAGCAATTGTTACTTCTGCATGGTGCCTCCAGTTGGGAAAGGTGTTAAAGAAGAAGAAGTGGACTGTGCATTAGCCAAACATTCCATCAGATATACACCCAGTACTCCACGGAGAAGGACTGCCGGTTCGTGATGCACCAGAATCATTCTCACTTGAGTCAGACGAGGAAGAGAAAGAGGATAAAACTTCTGGTCCTGAACCATCAATGTCACAGGACCTACATTTTCTCCCATCCTCCTCTTCTGAACCACACCTCATAACACAAGGTGAACTGAATGACCTTGTCAGGGATTTGGAACTACCCAAGAGTAAGGCAGAGCTGTTGGGCTCCAGACTACAGCAGTGGAATCTCCTGGCAGGTGATGTTAGGGTTTCCATGTTCTGTGACCGTCAAAAGGATCTTGTCCCATTCTTCTTCATGGAAGGTGATCTTGTAGCCTGCAACAACATCGATGGTGTGATGGCAGCCCTCAACATTGTTCACAATCCAGATGAGTGGAGACTGTTCATTGATTCATCGAAGACGAGTCTTAAAGCTGTTTTACTGCATAATGGCAATGTTTTGTTATCAATTCCAGTTGGTCATGCAGTCCATATGAAGGAAACCTATGACAACATGAAACACCTTTTGAGGTGCATAAACTATGACCAACATCAGTGGCAGCTTTGTGGCAATTTGAAGATTGTTGCTTTCTTGCTTGGTCTGCAGATTGGATACACAAAGTACTGTTGTTTTCTCTGCGAATGGGATAGTCATGCAAGAGATTCCCACTACATCAAGAAAGATTGGCCACTCTGACAGTCATTGAAGCCTGGGAGGAAAAGTGTTCAGCATCCACCACTTGTTGAATCAAGGAAGATTTTGTTACCACCCTTACACATCAAGCTGGGTCTGATGAAGAACTTTGTCAAGGCCATTGACAAAACACAAGCAGCTTTCAAGTACCTCCATGGAAAATTTCCAAGGTTAAGTGAAGCTAAGATAAAGAAAGGTGTCTTTGTTGGTCCTCAGATTCGTGAACTTCTTCGAGATGATGCATTTGACAATGCACTGCGTGGCAAGGAAAGGACGGCATGGAAAGCCTTCCATTTAGTGGCAATAAATTTTCTCGGAAACAACAAGGCAGACAACTACAGGTTGTTGGTGGAAAACCTCCTCAAGGCATACAAAAGCCTTGGTTGCAACATGTCACTAAAGCTACATTTTTTGCACTCTCATCTAGATTTTTTTCCACCAAACTGCGGAGCAGTGAGCTACGAGCACGGCGAGCGATTTCACCAGGACATTGCAACAATGGAGAAATGCTATCAGGGCAAATGGAGCCCATCAATGCTTGCAGACTACTGCTGGACAGTGACAAGAGATGCTCCATTTAATGAATACAAGAGACAAGCCAAGAAGCTCCGAGTAGACACTGAATAGGACTAAACGATGTACATAATAGTTTTTTGCCTTTTGTTTCATAATAAACTTTATTTATATAACACTTTTGCTGATTTTTAAAGTGTTACATAAACAGGACAGGTGAAATATTATCATGCAAAGCAACAATAAACACATGAAAAGACCTAGGTTTACAATTTATGATTAAAACTCTACTATCTACACAATATACATAGACATAAAATGTAAAAACTTAAATATCTTAGAAACAGTAGCCAATCAGTTGTTTTAATTGTCATATTTGAATTCAGCACATCAAAATGCATAATAAATAGCACATTTTATCTCTGAAGCAGATGACTTCTCAAAAATTGTAGACCAGTGGTATTGAAAGCCAGCAGCAGAGTTGTTGGAATGTCTACAGGAAGGAGCAGTGGTAACTTTATTGCTTAATGGCTTTTGCTTTAGAAAGTATTTCAGAAGTACTCCACATACTGTTTGCAATGGGTTTGTGCTATTAACCCTTTGTTCAGTGAACAATTGTATGATTCCATCACCTGGTAACTAACCAGTAGCTGTTTCTAACACTTACATTCAGGGTCAAGAACACAATCCCTCTGCAATACCTGCGCAACACTTTCCAAAAAGTAAAGTCATGAGAGAACAGAACTGCTGGTCTCTGTTTCAGCAGAGTACAGCTCAGGTGCAGAAAAGGGGAGTGTAATAGTGGCTGTATGTAATTTACGCCCATAATTGCTTACACAAGCATGGCTGAAGAAATTTGCACACTCAACCAGATATTAGTGCAAACCTAGTGTTTTCACTATTCGCCCATATGTGATGCTAACCCCACATCTGCCCAAATGAAGTAACTGTCTGTGTTAGCTTGTAACTTTCCAAATATCTACAGACCATCGCATGGGGAGAGGATGCAAGTCCTGTGAGGATGAAGAGAAGGATGTAGGATGATTGAACTCTCTGGATTCAGTCAACATAGGCCAGGCAAAGCACTTCAGCTCTTCTTGGAGGGATTTTGGGGGTCAGAGTGTATCACCGGGAGCATTTGGTAAGGGAAAGTTAACAGAGCCCACTTCTGATTGAATGTATACATGTAAATCTGGAGCGATGCCATTCAAGTCAATGTTATTGAATTAAGAATTTGTGCCTAAGAATGTATCTCATGTCCTTCAAAGAGGCAGTGGCTTAATTTGGACTCTCAGGAGTGAAGAAAATTAAAAAGTGTATAGAATGAGACAATGGAACACGTTTATAAATAACTTCAGTGCAGGACAGATAAATACATTGACAGTTTAACCCATGCACTTGCCATGTGTTTACACACATCTCATGATTCAATGGACCACACTCAGAAGTGGACGGCCAGAAAGAGTACCTATGGGAAAGCCACATAGAAAAATCACACAGGGCTCAAGTAGGCTTTGGAACTCCCAGCCACAAGACATCAATGGGGCCAAGAGTTTAGCAGGATTCAAAGAGGGACTGGATGTTTATATAGATAACCAGAAAATACAATTAGAGTAGTGAGGATTGTTTCAAAAACTCTTCGATGGGCTCTAAACCTTCCTGATTTGCGCCACACAATTTGTCTAAATTTGTTATAAATTTGTTAGTCTCTAAGGTGCCACAAGTACTCCTGTTCTACAATTTGTCTAATTAGTGGGTGCGGGTTATTTCAAAGCTGGCTATTGTAGGGCGTCTTCCACTTCCTATGAAGGATCTAGAACTGGCCACTGGATACTAGGCTAGATGGACTATGGGTCTGATCCACTGTGGCAATGCCTATCTTTCTATTTGTTGTGTAATTCAAAGACTATGTTTTTGCTGGTTTCAGAGTAGCAGCCGTGTTAGTCTGTATCCGCAAAAAGAACAGGAGTACTTGTGGCACCTTAGAGACTAACACATTTATTTGAGCATAAGCTTTCGTGGGCTAGTCTCTAAGGTGCCACAAGTACTCCTGTTCTTGTTATGTTTTTGCTGATCTTCCTTGAACTCCTGGGAGTCTCTAGATTTTCATTGAGAGCAGAAAGATGTCTCGTTAAATATCATCTAGTATCCTGTCCTTTTTTCTTTTAGGAAGGAAAGTTCAAAACTCCTTGGACCTGCCCAGGACATTATGTCAGCTGTCAATGACACCAAATTCAACTCTGCAGTGTTCCTTCTCACTGGGATACCAGGTCAGGAAGATGTCCGTCTCTGGATTTCTATCCCTTTCTGCTTCATGTATCTTATTTCGATAGTAGGAAATTCAGTCATTCTGTTCATTATAAAAACAGATCCAAGCCTCCATGAGCCCATGTACATTTTCCTATCCATGTTGGCCGTCACAGACCTCGCCTTATCAATATCCACCATGCCGACGACACTGGGTATATTCTTGTTTAACTCTAGAGAGATCAGCCTCAATGCCTGTTTTGCCCAGTTGTTCTTCATCCACATGCTTGAATGCATTGAGTCCTCTGTGCTCTTGTTGATGGCCTTTGACCGCTTTATTGCAATCCGTGACCCACTGAGATATGCTTCCATCTTAACCCTGCCGAGAATAGGCAAGATGGGACTGGTGTGTGTTCTAAGAGGGGTGGCTGTAATACTCCCACTCCCTATTGTCCTTCAACGGTTCCGATATTGTCAATCCAATGTCCTCTCCCATTGCTACTGCATAAACCAGGATGTCATGAAGATGGCTTGTTCGGACATCAGAATAAACAGCATCTATGGCTTGTCTGTTGCACTCTTGACGGTGGGGCTGGACTCGCTGCTCATCTTCCTCTCTTATGTGATGATCCTCAAAACAGTGCTGAGCATCACGTCCCACGCGGAGTGCCTCAGGGCCCTGAACACCTGCGTTTCTCACCTTTGTGCAGTCCTGCTCTTCTACATGCCAATGATCGGCCTGTCTGTGGTACACAGATTCGGGGAGGGCTCTCCTCCTTTGCTTCAGATTCTCCTGGGCTACATCTACCTGCTCGTCCCGCCCCTGATGAACCCAATTGTGTACAGCGTGAAAAGCAAACACCTTCGTGCAAGGATAATCAGGGTGTTTGTCAAGTGAAGGGTCAGTTCATCATCCGGCTCCAGCTATGGTGACACGGGAGACAAATAACATGGGCCACCTATTCCATCATAGACCCTTAAATCCGAGACGACATAAACTATTGATCTCCACTATGTAGAGACAGGTTCAGATGGGGTCTAAGACCTGGAGTAATTGGAGAGCGGCTGGTGAGGGAGGACAGTGCACTGGGAGAAGGAGACCAAGGCAGGCAGCAGTATTTAAAAAGTGACTTTGCTCATGGTGAGCTATGGGACCGGTGGTATGTTGGCCCATAAAGAGCTGCATCGGTGGCTGCTCTGACCCCAGAATTCCTCTCAATACAGTCAATAAAGAGAAGGGCTGTGAAGGTTGTTTCCCATTACACTTGGCCTGTCACTGTCCCGTCTGTGGATAAACATTCACAGGCCATGAAAAATACTGCAGAGCTGTTCTGCTGTCACTATCCTGGCCCTTCCTGGGCGCTCTGGGTGCTATGTGATCTATGAGAACTGCACCAGCTGTGGACAGGTGCTATTCCAGGAGCACGGGCACCAACCCTCGCCCTACGCCCTCAGTCAGGTGTTTGTGACTGTATCATCTCAGACACATGATTAACACAGGAGCTGCAGGAGAAGCCATTCAGGCAAAACCCTTACCCGAGGCTCTGCACACAGCACACCTCTGAGCCCAGTCCCCACCGAGGCAGAGCAGAGCGGTGTATGTGAGTGAGGGCCTGACATACAGGAGTCCTGGCAAGAGACTCAAGCCCAGGTTCCCTCCTCCTGCCCCCATTTGTGCTGCCCCAGATTGAAAAAGAGTGGAAATGATCCTCATCTCCCCAACATTGGCACAGTTAGCTCCTATCCCAGAGCAGTCCATTCACTGTAGGGTGACCACCTTTGCAAAATCAAGAGGGACAGAGGCAGGAGCCCCACCCCATCTCTGGCCCACCCCTCTTCTTCCCCCATGAGGCCTCACCCTCTGCTCCTCCTTTTCCCCCAATGCTCCACCCACTCTCCAGGCCAGAAGCTATAGCTGGGCCATGGTAAAATTTGTCTGGGGAGCTAGAGCCTCTGTGAGGAGCACCAGATCCTCCACCTGCCCTGGACAGAGGGCTGGAGGGCCCAAGAGAAGCCCCCAGCCTGTGTCCCTGCCTCCCAAGATGCACACCAGGGAAGATGGAGAATCTGGGGCTCCCCACGCCAGCCTTGGTTCCAGGGATAGCTCTTACTACAGTCCAGCTGGTGGCCTGGCCAGTGGGGCGGAGCCTCATGGGAAGTGGAGGAGTAGGGGGAAGGGCCTAGTGGGAAGAGATGGGGTAGGGGGTGGGGCCTCTGCAGAAAAGGAGTGGGGGTTGCAGCAAGCCTGAACCAATGCTTACCCCAAAAAGGAGTTTGGTGGGGGGTTCCTGAGGAAAGGAGGAGGGTGGGGCTGGAGGATAGGAGATCTTATGTTTTAGAGAAGACTGAATTAATGCAACCCCACAAAGGGGGCTCTTGTCTGCAGGGCTACCTCAGGCCACTAGGGGGCACTCTGGGGTGGCCCCCATCCCCAAGGACTTAGCAAGAGTGAGCTGTGTACTTGAAAGCTGTTACAAGTGGGCGGAGTTTAGCCCAGCCCCTCGGCTGCTCTAAACCCCACTGATGCAGGGAGGAGAACAGGTCAGGGAATCAAACCTCTGTAACTGGCTCCTTGCCATCTCTGCTCTCTACAGCGAAGGCGGGAGCTCTGCTGGTGCAGCAGAGAATCCAGCCGTACTTCTCACGGCTCAGATGGCTGGAAGGCTGGGCCTGTGTTCTGGGCACTGATCTGTGACTCCAGACAGCTGGGTTTGATTCCCGTGCCATGTGTGACCATGGGCAAGCCATTGGCTGTCTCTGAGCCCCTGCACAGGTGGATAATAGCCCTGCCATGCCTCAGAGTGGTGGCAGGAGGATACATACATTCATGGTGCTCAGATACTCTGAGACCGTAAGATTGGGGCTATGTCAGAGTTCCACAGAGCCGTGGCCCACCCATTTAGCATCCAGGCCCATCCAAATCGGGGCAAAGCCCCCCAATCCACTGGCTGGGACTCCCAACCGCAGCTCGGTGTCCAGCTGTGTCCCGCTCCTGCCAGCCCCACGCAATGATGCCCTGGTCACCCAGCCCAAATGGGGTGTGCCTGGTGGGTGTGGTCTGGGCCAATAGCAGATTAGCCACTGGGTCTGGGCCAACGGGGCCGCCCCAATCTGCTCCACCTGCCCAGCGCTCCTGCGGAGAAGCAGGGTCCAAGCACAGGGGCTTGCCCTACTCCCCCCGCCCGGCGCTCCTGCCCAGAGTAGGTCGTGGTGTGGGAAGAGCACCCGGGGGGGAGTGGGAGAAGCCCCCTCACCCGGACCCACTCGCAGGCAGGATTGTTGGACAGGGGAAGTGGGTCACTCCCGTGCACCCCAACCCTGCTCCCGTGCAGGAGTGCTGGGCAGGGGAAGTGGGGCAATCCCCCCTGTTCGGACCCCACTAACCTTCAGGAGCACTGAGAGCAGCAAGCCCCATACACCAAACCCACTGTCTGGTAGGAGGGGGGCTGCAGAAGGGGTGGGGAGGGAGCCCCAGTTGTCCTGGCCCAGTCAGGGCCCCACAAATCCTAATCTGCCTCTGTGGGGAGAGACAGGCCCCCTGTCATTGCCTGCCCAGCTGAAAGCTAGGCCCAGCCAGTTTTCCTGTTCTAGCTACACCACTGGTCCCTAGAGATCCCTGGCCTCACAGTAGAATGTAAGTTGGGCCAGTTCTGTTTCTCTATCTCCAGAGCAAAGCCTGAGTTACTTGTAGTGATACGTGAGATAGTTGAGTGTAGGTGTGTGACAGCTGCCTGGTATTTTAAAATCATTTTCTCTAATGCTTTATATCGTTTGTTAATAAAGCTACTACTTTTAAGGAGGTTGTGGGTGATTGTATAGCTCTGGTCACAAGCACCCAAACAGAAGAGACCGAGGTGTCCAGTCGGACCTGCTTGGAGATAAAAGTTTAGCATAGATGGGGTGTTGTTCCCAGCTCGAACAGTGGGACAATTAAGAACAGAAGAACATAAGAATGTCAATACTGGGTTAGACTAAAGGTCCATATAGTCCAGTATCCTGTCTTCCTTCAGTGGGCAATGCCAGGTGACCCAGGAGGAATGAACAGAATAGATAAACATCAAGTGACCCATCCCCTGTCGCCCAGTCCCAGCTTCTGGCAAACAGCGGATAGGGACACCATCCCTGTCCATTCTGACTAATAACAATTAATGGACCTATTCTCCATGAAAGCACTCAGGCAGCTCAGTTGGATGTGTGGCACCACCTGCTGTCATGCTGGGTGATAACAGAGATTGCACAGGCTGGCCGTGTTACCAAGAAAGCAGTGTAAGATTGGCCAGACAAGTTGTAGGGTTGAGGGGCACAGCAGTTCCCATGGCTCCTGGACTACACTCCTGGGGTGACAATCTGTCACAGTGCTCTGTGTTACTAAACTTCTTGCATTCATCAGTAATCTACATGGACTCCAGGGAGATTACTGATGAACCCAGGAAGATGAGCACCACATACTGCTTCCTCAGCCACACTGGAAAATGCAGAGTGCATAATAATAAGCTAAAACTTCCCAAGGCAAACCCCACAACTGGCGGCCAGCGATCACAGCTGGACCAGGGGAGACTTAGGGCTGGTCTACACTGGGGGCGGGGAGGATCGATCTAAGATACGCAACTTCAGCTACGCTATTCTTCAGCTTAGCGTAGCTGAAGTCGAAGTATCTTAGATTGAATTACCTGGCCGTCCTCATGGCGGCAAGTCGACCGCCGCGGCTCCCCCATCAACTCCTCTTACTCCTCCTGCCGTGGTGGAGTATGGGCGTTGATTCAGGGATCGATTTATCGCTTCTAGATGAGACACGATAAATCAATCCCCGATAGATCGATTACTACACGCCGATCCGGCGGGTAGTGTAGACGTGGCCTCAGCGTGTCCTGGCCAATTATATCTGCCACCCATGGTTCCCAAAATTCTATTCGCTTTTTTTG
Organism: Trachemys scripta elegans; assembly: GCF_013100865.1. Taxonomy (NCBI): domain Eukaryota; kingdom Metazoa; phylum Chordata; order Testudines; family Emydidae; genus Trachemys; species Trachemys scripta. The sequence continues at coordinate 339,414,309 of NC_048298.1, forward strand.
ACTACTGCTGCACATTGAGTGGATGTTTACAGAGAACTATCCACAATGACTCCAAGATCTCTTTCCTGAGTGGTAACAGCTAATTTGGAAACATCATTTCACAGGTATAGTTGGAATTATGTTTTCTAATGTGCATTACTTTGCATTTGTCTACACTGAATTTCATCTGCCATTTTATTGCCCAATCACTGAGTTTTGTGAGATCTCTTGCTTTGGATTTAAGTATATTGAATAATTTTGTCTCATCTGCAAATTTTGCCACCTCACTCCTTACCCCTTTTTCCAGATCATTTATGAATGTGTAGTACAGCACTGGTCCCAGTATGGACCTCTGGGGGACACCACTAGTTACCTCTCTCCATTTTGAAAACTGACTATTTATTCCTACCCTTTGTTTCCTATCTTTAAACCTGTTACTGACCCAGGAGAGAACCTTCCTGCTTATCCCATCACTGCTTAATTTTCTTAAGAGCCTTTGGTGAGAGACCTTGTCAAAAGCTTTCTGAAAGTCCAAGTACATTATAGCTTCTGGATCACCCTTGCCCACATTTCTGTTGACCAGCTCAAAGAATTCTTATAGATTGGTGAAGCATGATTTCCCTTTGCAAAAGCTATGCTAACTCTTCCTCAATAAATGTATTTGTCTGATAATTCTCTTCTTTAATATAGTTTCAAACAATTTGTCTGATACTGAAGTTAGAATTACTTGCCTGCAATTTCTGGGATCAACTCTGGAGCCTTTTTAAAAAAACAGCCTCACATTCGCTATTTGCCAGTCACCTGGTAGAGAGGCTGATTTAAGCCATTGGACACGTAGCACTTTTAGTAGTTCTGCAATTTGATATTTGAGTTCCTTCAGAACTCTTGGGTGAATATCATCTGGTCCTCGTGACTTATATTGTTCAATGTATCAGCTTGTTCTCAAACCTCTGTGATGGGTTGTCACCCCTGGGTTGCAGTCTAGGAGCTGGTGGAACTGCTGAGCCCCTTAATGCTTCAGCTGGGCTGTCCTCTCTCGCACTGCTCTGCTGGTGACACAGCCAGGCTATCCAGGCCCTGATATCACCCAACAAGACAGCAGGTGGTGCTGCACACCCAACTGAGCTACCTGAGTGCTTTACCTAAGCCACTCAAGGACAAATAGGATACAACAGCCAATTTCCCAGCTCCTCAGCCTTGCACCCTTTCTGGGGAATAAACACAGAATCATACCAGCTTCAACTGCATGGAGATCTGTACAATGCAAACTCTTTAATATAGGTCACTTTCCCCTCAATGTGGGATAGATACGCTGCAGCCTTTGTTTACAGAGTGACATTTTGGACCCCCAAGAGAAATTCTCATCTTCCTTTCCTAAGTAACATAAACAAAGGTTTCACTGACTGACTCTATGGCTGTACTATAGGTATAGAATGGTGTAAACCTCCCTTACAGTCCATGGCTGGGCTATTGTGCCCTTGAATTACACTAACCAGCCTTCCCATCTCTGTACAGCCCCCTCCACCCTTTAGAACAGCCCCTTAAGCAGATCCTGTGGGCAGCGGCTACTCTTTCAGCCCTTGGTAGAACATCTCTAATGAATCTGTGCTACCACAAACCTGAAGAGTGTCCAAAAGCACTTGTGGAGGCAGAAAGATTGTGGGTGGGCCGAGCTACCAGTGGATCACTGAGATCTGTGCATAACTTTGGGAATCCCTGGATCCTGGGTCCTCCTTTTCATTCTTTTATTCTTCTCCTATTGGAACGATCCACGGAATATTTCCATGTAGGGAACCTTGTGGAATCCCCCTTCCCTGGCCTGCACCCTGGGTTTCTAATGCAGTAAAGGGGGCTGCTGGGGAGAAATATAGTCCCATATTATTATTTTTTTCATTTCAGGAAGATCACAACTGTGATAGCATCATTGTTACCACTCAGCCGCCCCCAAGGAATCCATGTGACAAATTGGAACCATACAAAAAGCCTGGATTCCAGGAAAAGATTCTGTAGCAGGGGTTGCGCTGCAATCCAGGAGCGTAACATGACAATGCATCCCCTGTGATTTGGCCTCCTGCAGTTTGTTATTGGCCGTGACGTGATAAAAGCTGGTGCACACGAAGCCAAGCAGGTGAGGTTCCCTGATGGCCAAGTATCCCCCAAGGGAATGTGCAAGCACACTTCATAAGGACAGTTCCCCCCGCGTCTGAACAAATACTGTCTCCTGCCTGTGCAAACTGTCTGATGACTCCTTGTCCTTTAGGGTGAAGACCTCTGGTATCAGCGGCTCCCCTTCTAGCAGGAATTGGGTACGTTGGCAGGTTCCATTATCATTAAAATGTGCAGTGAAGGGGAAAGACTACAAGCTGTTTCCATTTGCCGATGTTCTGTGCAGCAGCAGAGGACTCAGCTGGGCAGTGGGAGTGTCTCAGTGACCGTGGCCGGAGGGCAGGCAGCACTAGGTAGCTTGGGAACCCCTTCCCTTACTTCTGACCATTGTCCTTGGTGGGTTGTTCACGCTACACAAAAATCTCAGATACAAAGTGAGCTTGGAGTGTTAAAACCCCTATTCCCCAAGTCAGGATTTCTCAAGGGGTCCCACTTCTAGAAGTGCCATGTGCTCTGGGCCCGATCTTGCGAGTGGCTGAGCAAGAGGAGACCCCACAGAATATCAGTGACTAGTTCCCAAATCGCCCCATGTTTATTTGCTCCTCGAAATTTAATCATCAAATGCATTTTCAAAGATTTTATTCTCCAGGTTAATTGTGAATGCAGGAATTGAGAGTTGATTGCTCTGCGGTAAAAGGTCCAATGAGGCATATTTCTATTTCCTCACTGGCTGAGAGCTCTAGAATTTCTGCCCTGTAGATATCCCTTAGAGTTCCCGGGCTACCGGCATCTTTTATCCGTCTCTGATCTCCTCTCATGGGAGAGCATTCCATGATCCTCCCACCCTCAGACAGACCCCAGGGGTACAGCACACTGTGATTTCACTGTTCTTGCCCTGCAGATCAGAATGGGTTCAGCACCTGTGGTTCTTCCCTTTGGAAGGCTGTGAGTAGTGGTGAGACAAGTGACCAGCCAAAGTGGTGTTGAATGTGAACTGTAGGAATAAAGCGTAACATGGGAGAGTAAGAGGGTTTTCAAAAATCAGTATGTACACGTCTTTTACTCCCAACCCTCCCACTCTAACAGGAACCCAGGCAGGCCGAGGGCCTTCAGACTTTCCAGCTGTGTCTGTGCCTGTCAGTCTGAAGAGTTTCTCAGAAACAGCTGCCCCACCTCACTACAGACTTCCAGCCTGGCATAACAAGCTGGGTAATGTGGCTAGAGCCTGGGAATAGGCTCTTCCCAGCTTGTAGCTTTGGTGTTGTCTCTCATACTCCATGAAGTGCTTACTGAGAGATGGCTTTTCTTGAGCTCTTGCTTCCCTTCGAGTTTGTTTTCCAGCCGCCTGCTATTAATTTAAGAACAGCCATACTGGTTTCACCCAATAGAGCCATAACAGAACCATCCCAGTAGTTAACCCAATATAGCTATAAGCAAACATCCCAAGAACTAGGTTTGACCTACACATTCCTTATGGCATCTCAGCTCCATATCTGTCCCCATACCGTTTTAGGGTGCTACGTATATTAGGAATACAGGACAGAGACAGTCATAGAGAAACAGTCATTATGGCATCTCAGCTCCACGTCTGACCCAATGCCGCTCCCGGGTACTACGTATTTTATGCACACAGGACATAGACAGAAAGAGAGAGGGAGAGAGAGCAATAGACAACTTTCATGTGGGAAATGATGTTCCATTTCCATGAATACTCATGCATTTGACTTTGAAATCCACTTCCTGCAAATGCACATCGTGCCTGTTTAACAAGTGTTGGGGTTACTCTGTACCAGAGAGTGACAGCTCAGGGAATTAATATTTTCTATCCTAATCCCAATGCCTGTTACCACTCTGGATACAGGCTGCAGACTGACAGAACAGAACCTGAGGAGAACCAGTCAGCTATTAACTCAGGGACAGAGGAGCTACAACACTCCACATACGGATAGCAGTGGGTTTGTGCTATTAACCCTTTATTCAGTGAACAGTTGTATGATTTCCGTCACCTGGTAACTGAGCAGTGAGCTGTTTCTAAAACTTACATTCAGGGTCAAGGACACAATCCCTGTACAATACCTTTGCAAGACTTTCCAAAAAGTAATGAGAGAACTGAACCACTGGCCTGTGTTGCAGCAGAGTAGAGTTGAGGTGCAGGAAAGGGGAGTATATATAATAAATGCCCATAACCGTTTGCACGAGCAAAGCTGATGTAACTTGCACACTCAACCGGATATTAGTGCAAACCTAGTATTTTCACTATTCACCCATATGTGATGCTAATCCCACACTTGCCCAACTAAAGTAACTGTCTGTGTTAGCTTGTAACTTGCCAAATATATACAGACACTTGCATGGGGAGATGATGCAGGTCCTGTGAGGATCGAGAGAAACCTGTAGGATGATTAAACTCTCTGGATTTAGTCAATATAGGCCAGGCAAAGCACTTCACTCCTCTTGGAGGGATTTTGGGGGGTCAGAGCGTATCACCAGGAGCATTTGGTAAGGGAAAGTTAACAGAGCCCAGTTCTGATTGAATTTATACATGTAAATCTGGAGTGATGCCGTTCCAGGCAATGTTATTGAATTAAGAACTTGTGCCTAAGAATGTATCTCATGTACTAAAAAGAGGCAGTGGTTTTATTTGGACTTTCAGGAGTGGAGAAAATAAAAAAAGTATATATAATGAGGCATTGAAATATGTTTATAAATAGCTTCAGTGCAGGACAGATGAATACAATGTCAGCTTTTACCCTTCTCTCACCATGTGTTTACACAGATGTCATAATAAAATGGGCCACACTCAGAAGTGGAGGGCCAGAAAGGGTGTCTGTGGGAAAGTCACAATTGTAAAATCACACAGCGCTCAAGTAGGCTGTGGAATTCAAAGCCACAAGATACCAATGGGGACAAGAGTTTAGCAGGATTCAAAGAGGGACTGGATGTTTATATGGGTAACCAGAAAATCCAATTAGAGTAGAGAGGATTGTTTCAAAAACTCTTGGATGGGCTCTAAACCTTCCTGATTTGCGCTGCAAAATTTCTCTAATTAGTGGGTTGAGGTTATTTCAAAGCTGCCTATTGCAGGACATCTTCCACTTCCTCTGAAGTATCTGGAACTGGCCACTGGCTACTAGTGTAAATGGACCATGGGTCTGATCCACTCTGGCAATGCCTATCTTCCTATTTGTTGTGTAAATCCGAGACTATGTTTTTGCTGATCTTCCTTGAGCTCCTGGGAGTCTCTAGACTTACAAGGAGAGCAGAAAGATGTCTCGCAAAATGTCATCCAGTCTCCTGTCCTTTTTTCTTTTAGGAAGGAAAGTTCAGAACTCCTCAGACCTCCCCAGTACATTATGTCAGCTGTCAATGACACCAAATTCAATTCTGCAGTGTTCCTTCTCACTGGGATACCTGGGCAGGAAGACGTCCATCTCTGGATCTCTATCCCCTTCTGCTTAATGTATGTTATTTCCATAGTAGGGAATTCAGTCATTCTTTTCATTATAAAAACAGACCCGAGCCTCCATGAGCCCATGTACATTTTCCTTTCCATGTTGGCCATCACAGACCTTGCCTTATCGATATCGACCATGCCGACAACACTGGGCATATACTTGTTTAACTCTAGAGAGATCAGCCTCGATGCCTGTTTTTCCCAACTGTTCTTCATCCACATGTTTGAATGCATTGAATCCTCTGTGCTCTTGTTGATGGCCTTTGACCGCTTCATCGCAATCTGTGACCCGCTGAGATATGCTTCCATCTTAACCCTGCCAAGAATTGACAAGATGGGACTGGTTTGTGTGCTAAGAGGGGTGGCTACAATGCTCCCACTCCCTTTTCTCCTTCAACAGTTCCAATATTGTCAATCCAATGTCCTCTCCCATTGCTACTGTATAAACCAGGATGTCATGAAGCTGGCTTGTTCAGATATCAGAATAAACAGCATCTATGGCTTGTCTGTTACACTCTTGACGGAGGGTCTGGACTCGCTGCTCATCTTTCTCTCTTATGTGATGATCCTCAAAACAGTGCTGAGCATCACCTCCCATGTGGAGTGTCTTAGGGCCCTGAACACCTGCGTCTCCCACCTCTGCGCCGTCCTGCTCTTCTATACGCCAATGATCGGCCTGTCTGTGATACACAGATGGGGGAAGGGCACTTCTTCCTTGCTTCAGATTCTCCTGGGCTACATCTCCCTGCTGGTCCCGCCCCTGATGAACCCAATCGTGTACAGCGTAAAAAGCAAACACCTTCGTGTGAGGATAATCAGGATGTTCATCAAGTGAAGGGTCAGTTCATCATCTAGCTCCAGTGCTGATGACATGGGAGATGAAAAATATGGGCCACCTATTCTATACTGGACCCTTAAATCCAAGACGACATGAGCTACTGATCTCCACTATGTAGAGACAGGTTCAGATGTGGTTTATGGCCTGGAGCAACTGGAAAGCGGATGGTGAGGGAGGACAGTGCACTGGGGGAAGGAGACCAAGGCCGGCAGCAGCATGTAAAAAATGACTTTGTTTGTGGATAGCCAGGGGACGGGTGGGATGTTGGCCCATGAAGAGCCATATCAGTGGCTGATCTGACCTCAGAATTCCTCTTTATACAGTAAATAAAAAGAAGGATTGTGGATGTTGTTTCCCATTGCCCTGGCCTTTCACTGTCCCGTCTGTGGTTAAACATTCACAGGCCATGAAAAATGGTGCAGAACTGCTCTGCTGTCACAGTCCTGGCCCTTCCCAAGCTCTCTGGGTGCTGTGTGATCCATGGGGGCTGCAGCAGCTGTGGTCAGGGGCTATTCAAGGGACCTGGATAGCCAACCTTTCCCTACGCCCTCAGCCAGGTGTTTCAGACTGAGTCATGTCAGACACATGATTAACACAGGAGCCCCAGGAGAAGCCATTCAGGCAAACCCCCTGCCCCGATTCATGGCTCTGCACACAGCACACCTCTGAGCCCACTCCCCACTGAGGCAGAGCAGAGTGGCGTGTGAGGGTCTGACACACAGGAGTCCTGGAAAGAGACTCACGCCCAGGTTCCCTCCCTCCGCCCCACCATTTGTGTTGCTCCAGCAATGAATCGGAGTGGAAATGTCCTCATCTCCCCAACAGAGGCACAGCTAGCGCCTGTTCCAGTGATGTCCATTCACTGTAGGGTGAGCACCTTTTCAAAAGGGAAAAGCGGGACACAGGCAGCTGTCTTGCCCCTTCTGTGGCCCCACCCATTCCCCTCTTCTTCCCCCTGGAGGCCCCACATCCTATTAATCCTCTTCCCGCTTGAGGCCCCACACTCTGCTCCTCCTCTTCCCTGAGGCCTTGCCCCCTGACCAGACTGGAAGCCAGAGACTGACCATTTTAAGAGCTGTCCAAGGAGCCAGAGTCAATAGGAGGTCCCTCAGAGCCTCCACCTGCCCTGCATGGGGGACTGGTCATCCTGAGAGCAGCCCCCAGCCTATGTCTCCATCCCCTAGGATGAATCACATAGGGAAGGTGGAGAGTCCAGGGCTCCCCATGGCAGTCTGAGATCCCTGGGTAGCTCTTACCACAGCCCAGTTCTGGCCTGGACCAGAGGGGAGCCTCAGTGAAAGTGGAGGCGCAGGTGGCGGGGCTTCAACGGGAGAAATAGGGCAGAGGGTGTGGCCAGCCTGAACCAACACTTACCACAGCAAGCAGGGCGGTGGGAGGCCCCTGAGTTAAGGAGGAGGATTGGGCTGGAGGGTAGGAGAGCCTGCGTTTTAGAGAAGACTGAATAAATGCAACCCCACAAAGAGGGGGCTCTTGTTTTAAGTATTGCAGCCTGAGAGTAGGCCATTGCAAGGACCTTAGGGGGATGGGCAGGGCACCTCCAGGGGTACCTCATGTCACAAGTGGGCACTCTGGGGTGACACCCATGTGCAGGGAATTGGACAGAGTGTGCGGTGCTCTTGGAAGCTGTTAGGAACAGGCAGAGTTCAGCTCTGCTGACATGCCGCTCTAAAATCTGCTGAGGCAGGGGGAGAACAGGCCAGCGAATCAAACCCCCGTAACTGGCTCCTTGCCATCCCTGCTCTGCAGCACAGGGAGGGAGCTCTGCTGGTGCAGCAGAGAAGCCAGCCAGTCCTGTCATCACTTGGAAGGCTGGTCTTGTGGTCTGGACACTGCTCTGTGACTCAAGAGATCTGGATTTGATTCCTTTTCCATGTGTGACCATGGGGGAGCCATTAGCTGTCTCTGAGCCTCTGCACAGGTGGATAATTGCCCTCCAGTGCCTTAGTGGCAGGAAAATAAATACAATATCCTTGGAGACCTTCATCTTAGATGGTCTGGCTGGGAGAAAGCAGTTTGAGTGCAAAAGTCAGCTTCACGTTTAGGCCTTCTAACACGGGCACGGCTGAGCACTATGGTGACAGGGTCCAGGCTCACCCAGGTTTCAGCAAAGGCCTTTTCCACAAGAAAAGGGCAAACAGATGGGAAGATGCTCTCACAGACACAGGGAAAGTAGGCTGTGTCCCAAGAGCCTCTTGGATTACCAAGAGAATGTAAGTTGGACTGGTTCTGATTCTCTGTTACCAGAGCAAAGCCTGTCTAACTTAGCTTGTAGTGATACGTGAGATAGATGAGTGTAGACTTGTAACAGCTCCCTGTTATTTTAAAACCATTTTATCTAATGCTTTGTGCTATTTGCTAATAAACCTATTTGTTTTAAGGAGGCTGGGGGTGACTGTATAGTTCTGGTCACAGGCACTTGAAGGAAAGAGACTGAAGTGTCTAGTCGGCCAGGGATGGTGATAAGTGTTTAGTGGTGGCAGAAGGAGAAATACATCCACGGTGCTCAGATACCCTGAGACCCTAAGATCAGGGCTATGTCAGGGTTCCACAGAGCAACACCTCTGACCTTTGTCTATAATAGGCCTGTTACTACATCCTCCTGTGACAGCCGGCTTCTGGGAAAACCCATACCTCCAGCACCGGGGTTTCTGTGGCAGATGTGAGGGTGCTCAGGGGTGACGGTGAGAGGTAGGTAGTGGATTTCTGAAGGGAGTGTTGGAGTGTCATGGGGTTGCCAAGGGGACACATGTCCCCTGGAATGGTCGTTGAAGCATGAAGAGACATATGAATCTTTAGCGCATCTGGCACATAAATATCCTGCGACGCTGGCTACAACAGTGGCATGCGAACGCCTCTTCTCACTTGCAGGTGACATTGTAAACAAGAAGCAAGCAGCTTTATCCCCTGTACATGTAAACAAACTTGTTTGTCTAAGCGATTGGCTGAACAAGAAGTAGGATTGAGTGGACTTGCAGGCTGTAAAATGTTACATTGTTCTATTTTTGAATGCAGGTTTTTACACAGAATTCTACATTTGTAAAGTCAACTTTCATGATAAAGAGATTGCACTACAGTACTTGTATTAGGTGAATGTAAAAATACTATTTATTCTTTTATGGTGCAAATACTTGTAGTCAAAATAAATATAAAGTGAGCACTGTACACTTTGTATTCTGTGTCGTAATTCAAATAAATATATTTGAAAATGTAGAAAACATGCAAAATATTTAAAGAAATGATAGTCTATCATTGTTTAACAGTGCAACTGATTGTGTGATTATTCACAATTATTTTTAATTGCATGATTAAATCACAATAGTTTTTTACTTGACATCCCTTTAGAAAACCTAAAGCAGCTACCCCAAAGGTTCATACACCAAGGTCAAATTAAAATGAACCCCACATTAATGTATCTCATTATTTTAAAACCAATCTCATGGTTTTGGGGGGAGTGACCTATACTTGTTGAATGGGGCTTCCCAATACTGTGTAACAAGTTCAAGAGATCTGAAAAGCAACTACCGAATGAAACAAAAAGTGACAGCAATTTTTTTTTCAAAGTATGTGAGAAGCAGTAAGACTGTCAAACAATCAATGGCGTCACTGGACGATTGAAGAGGTAAAGGAGCAGTCAAGGAAGATGAGGCTGTTGAAGAGAAGTTAAATGAAACCTTTGGATTGGTCTTCACTGCAGAGGATGTGAGGGAGATTCCCAAACCTGAGCCATTCTTTTAGGTGACACATATGAGGAACTGTTCCACATTCAGGTGTCAATAGAGGAGGTTGTGATGATTATGACATAATTATGAAGCATCTAGTACAAAATATGGCTTGTGAGGTGTCATTTGAAAAGTTATGATTTGCTGAATATGATTATCCTATATGTGTGCATGTTTCATTTTTGTACCTGAAGTTACGTAAATTAGGAACAGACTGTGTGACACTGAACTCCATTTTGGTACCTATATTTTTCCACAAACTGGGCTGGGAACTTGGCTTGAAACAAACGGTTCCTGCTATATTGAAAAAATATACAAGTCAGGGAGTGACATCCTCTCTTGCCCTCACTCCCCACACATGAAAACTCCTGGAAACACCTGAGGAACAATGAGTGAACTGGGGGAAGTTTTGGTCCCACGCTAAAGGGATTTCAAGCCTGTGTATGAAAACATTGTGGGCTGCTTATATCATCAGTCAGGGTGACAAACTGCCAATTCATATCCTATCTTTCTAGTTAATTAGGCTCAGATGGCAGCTCTGTTTATTTGCTAGGTAATCTGCTTTGATCTGTTTGCTATCACTTATAATCACTTAAAATATCTTTCAGTAGTTAATAAACTTGTTCTATGTTTTAACATAAACAGTGTGTTTTGAATGATGTGTTTGGGAATAATTCAGCTCTGTAAACAAAATCTGTTGCATATCTCTCCCATATTAAGCAGAAAGCGACCTATATTAATGAGTTTGCATTTTACAGATCCCTGTGCAGAGCAAGATGGTTTCATTCTGGCTTTATACTCCAGGAAGGGTGCAAGTCTGGGGAGCTGGGAAATTAGCTCTTTTCTTCTGTTTGTCCTTGAGTGGCTTAAATAAAGCACTCAGGTAAATCAGTTGGGTTTGCAGCGCCACCTGCTGTCATGTTGGATAATAACAGGGCCTGGAGAGGCTGGTTGTGTCACCAGAAGAGCAGTGTGAGAGAGGCCAGCCCAGCTGAATGGTTAGGAGCTCAGCAGTTCCAATGGCTCCAGGACTGCACCCCAGGGTTGACAACAGATCACAGTAGCACAGCAAGCAGTGTGGATTGCATAGCTTGCTGTTCTGAGTGAGATTTGCACCTCATATAGTGGTGGAGATTTTATGTGAGGTGGCTTGAGATCTGTCAAAGAGGTTACCACTTTGTTATTATCTGTTTGCTTATTTCAGAAAAGGGAAGTAGGGACAAAAAAGCTGGAAAATGAGTAAGAGTGAAACTGTTGTGAAATTGGAGCTGTGCAGATTGCAGGCAGAAGAAAGAGAAGAGGAACATAAAAGACTTTTGGAGGTAAAAGAATTACAGATAAAAGATATGGAAGCTGAAACAGCTGCACACCAGAGAATTTTGGAACTCAGAGAGCAAGAAATTGAGTAAAAGAAACTAGCCATGGAACTGCCAGGCAAAGAAATGGAGGGGAAGGAAAGAGAGAGAAAGCATCTGGGCCAGTAACAGCAGTAGCAGTTTTGGTATGTGGGAATGGGCTCAGGGCTAGGGGCAGGGGGTTGTAGTGCGGGGTAACTCTTACCTCGGGGTGGGGGGAAGCCTGTCTTCCACTGTCCAGGGGGTTCCGTGTGCTGCTTGCACCCACAGACCCCACCCCCGCAGCTCCTATTGGCTGCAGCTCCCGTATGTGCAGGAGCTGCAGGGACACATGCAGGTGGGTAAGTAGCCTGCCAGCCCTACCAACCCCTGAACCCCACCACCAGCGCGGCGCTTTCTTCCCCCCCCCAGCACCAGCAGTGCTCCAGAACCACGTCCGTAGGACACCAGGAGCTCTCCGCCCAAGTTTTAGGCAGGGATACATAGTAAAAGTCATGGACAGGACACTAGCCATGAATTTTTGTTTATTGTGAGAGATCTGTCCATGACTTTTACTAAAAATACCCGTGACTAAAACATACCCTTTCTGATGGCTCATAAACAAAGACAGTGGACCATGTAAGAGCTTAGCCTTCCTGTGAACATTTCAGCCAGCCTATCAGTAATGGATGCTATGAGTCAGCAGGGCATCCAAGGACATGGGACCAGACCAAGTCATACTTAACTCCATTTTGGTACCTGTATTTTTCCACACACTGGGCTGAGAACTTGTCTTGAAACAAAGGGTCCCCACCCTATGGAAAAACTATATAAGGTTGGGAGTGACATCATCTCTTGGCCTCACTCCCCACACAAGAGACCTCCTTGAAACACCTGAGGAAGAAAGACTGACGTGATGGAAAGGATGGTCCCAGGCTAAAGGGATTTCTAGCCTATCCATGGAAACTTGGTGGACTGCTTGTATCATCAATCAGGGTGAGAAATTGCTAATTCATACCCAATCTATCTAGTGTGTTGGGCTTAGTTAGCATTTTTATTTATTTTCCAGGTAATCTGTTTGATCTGTTTGCTATCACTTATAATCACTTAAAATCCATGTTTTTTGTAGTTAATAAATTTGTTCTATCCTTTATCTTTACTAGCATGTTTTGAGTAACATGTCTGGCAAATATCTCAGCTCTATGTACAAATGCTGTTGCATATATTTCCCACATCGATGGGAAAGTGACCTTTATTAGTGAGCTTACACTGTACAGACACCTGTGCACTGGAAGACGGTATAATTTTGGGTTATACTCCAGCAAGGGTGCAAGGCGGGGGAGCTCGGAAAGTGGCTGTTCTCTCCTACCTGTCTCTGGGTGGCTTAGATAAAGCACTCAGGCAGCTCAGTTGGGTGTGTGGCACAACCTGGTGTCATGCTGGGTGATAACAGAGATTGAGGAAGCTGGCTATGTTACCAAGAAAGCAGTGTAACATAGGCCAGCAAAGTTGGAGGGGGGGAGGGTTAGCTCAGTGGTTTGAACAATGGCCTGCTAAACCCAGGGTTTTGAGCTCAATCCTTGAAGGGGCCACTTAGGGATCTAGGGCAAAATCAGTACTTGGTCCTGCTAGTGAAGGCACGGGGTGGACTTGATGACTTTTCAGGGTCCCTTCCAGTTCTATGAGATAGGTATATCTCCATATATTGAAAGTTAAGGTGCACAGTGGTTCCCATGGCTCCCAGACTACACCCCTGTTACTAAGCTTCCTGAGTTCATCAGTAATCTACATGGACTCCACGAACATTACTGATGAACCCAGGAAAATGAGTACCACATACTGCCTCCTCAGCCACACTGGAAAATGCATGGCACATAATAATAAGCAAAAACTTTCAAGGGCAAATGCCACACCCTGTGGCCAGCGGTCACAGCTGCGCCAGGGAGATTCACCTTGTCCTGGCCAATTATATCTGCCACCCATGGTTCCCAATATTCTATTAGCTTTTTTTTTGACTGCTGAAGCACATTGAGTGGATGTTTACAGAGAACTTTCCACAATGACTCCAAGATCTCTTTCTTGAGTGAAAAGCAACAGAGGGTCCTGTGGCACCTTTAAGACTAACAGAAGTATTGGAGCATAAGCTTTCGTGGGTAAATGCCCACTTCATCAGACGCTCTTGCGATTTCTGTTAGTCTTAAAGGTGCCACAGGACCCTCTGTTGCTTTTTACAGATTCAGACTAACACGGCTACCCCTCTGATACTTTCTTGAGTGGTAACAGCTAATTTGGAAACATCATTTCACAGGTATAGTTGGGATTATGTTTTCCAATGTGCATTACTTTGCATTATTATCTACACTGAATTTCATCTGCCATTTTGTTGCCCAACCAATGAGTTTTGTGAGATCCCTTTGTAATTCTTTGCAGTATACTTTGGATTTAAGTATCTTGAATATTTTTGTCTTGTCTGCACATTTTCCCACCTCACTCCTTACCCCTTTTTCCAAATAACTTATGAATGTGTGGTACAGCACTGGTCCCAGTACAGACTCCTGGGGGACACCACTAGTTACTTCTCTCCTTTTTGAAAACTAACCATTTATTCCTACCCTTTGTCTCCTATCTTTAAACCTGTTACTGACCCAGAAGGGAACATTCCTGCTTATCCCATGACTGCTTAGTTTTCTGAAGAGCCTTTGGTGAGTGACCTTGTCAAAGGCTTTCTGAAAGTTCAAGTACATTATAGCCTCTGGATCACCCTTGCCCAGATTTCGGTTGACCACCTTAAAGAATTCTTATAGATTGGTGGGGCATGATTTCCCTTCGCAAAAGTTGTGTTGACTCTTCCTCAACAAATTTATTTGTCTGATAATTCTCTTCTTTAATATAGTTTCAAACAATTTGTCTGATTCTGAAGTTAGAATTACTTCCCTGCAATTTCTGGGATCACCTCTGGAGCCTTTTTAAAACATCAGCATCACATTCACTATTTGCCAGTCATCTGGTAGAGAGGCTGATTTAAGCCATACGTCACATAGCACATTTTGTAGTTCCACTATTTGATATTTGAGTTCATTCAGAGCTCTTGGGTGAATATCATCTGATCCTGGTGACTTATATTGTTCAATGTATCAGTTGGTTCTCAAACCGCTGTGATGGGTTGTCACCCCTGGGTTGCAGTCTAGGAGCTGGTGGAACTGCTGAGCCCCTAACACTTCAGCTGGGCTTTCCTCTCTCGCACTGCTCTGCTGGTGACACAGCCAGGCTATCCAGGTCCTGATATCACTCAACATACAGCAGGTGGCAAGACAATCCCAGCTGAGCTACCTGAGACCTTTACCTAAGCCACTCAAGGAAAAATAGGATACAACAGCCAATTTCCCAGCTCCTCATCCATACACCCTTTCTGGGGAATAAGCACATAATTATACCTTCTTTAACTGCACGGGGATCTGTACAATGCAAACTCTTTAATATAGGTCACTTTCCCCTCAGTGTGGGATAGATACGTAACATCCTTTCTTTACAGAGCTGAAATTTTGGTTTCTCATCTCCCTTTCCCTTGTAACATAAACAAAGGTTTCACTGACTGAGTCTATGGCTGCACACTGGGTATGGACCGGTCTAAACCTCCCGACCAGTCCGTGGCTGGGCTATTGTGCCCATGAATTACACTAACTAGTCTTCCCATCTCTGTACAGCCCCCTCCTCCCTGTACAATGCCCCCTTAAGCAGATCCTGTGGGCCGTGGCTACTGGTGCTGGCCTGGTAGAACATCTCTAATGAATCTGTGCTACCACAGACCCGAAGAGTGTCCAAAAGCACTTGTGGAGGCAGAAAGATTGTGGGTGGGCCGAGCTACCAGTGGATCACTGAGATCTGTGATTAACTTTGGGAATCCCTGGATCCTGGGTCCCCCTTTTCATTCCTCAGGGAGAAGAGAACGGACCTTTTCTATTGGAATGATCTGAGGGATATTTTCTTGTAGGAGCCTTCTGGAATCTCCCTTCATTGGTCTGCACCCTGGGTTTATAATGCAGGAAAGGGGAC
>NC_048298.1:339469051-339530555 GCF_013100865.1 Trachemys scripta elegans
GAGGATGTGAGGGAGATTCCCACACCTGAGCCATTCTTTTTAGGTGACACATATGAGGAACTGTCCAACATTGAGGTGTCAATAGAGGAGGTTGTGATGCTGCACCATATTCATCATAGTGGTATGATTATGACATAATTATGGTGCATCTGGTACAATATATGTCTTGTGAGGTGTCATTGGAAAAGTAATGATTTGTTGAATATGATTATCATATATCTGTGCGTGTATCATTTTTGTACCTGATGTTATGTAAATTAGGACCAGACCACATGGCACTGAACTCCATTTTGGTACCTGTATTTTTTCACAAACTGGGCTGGGAACTTGGCTTGAAAGAAAGGGTTCCCGCTTTATGGAAACACTATATAAGGTGTGGAGTGACATCATCTCTTGGTCTCACTCCCCACACAAGATAACTCCTGAAAATACCTGAGGAATGAAGACTGAGCTGGGGGAAGTGCTGTTCCCAGGCTAAAGGGATTTCTAGCTGGTGTATGAAAACTTTGTGGCCTGCTTGTATCACCACTCAGGGTGACAAACTGTCAATTCATATCCTATCTATCTAGTTTGTTAGGCTCAGTTCACAGTTCTGTTTATTTGTTAGGTAATTTGCTTTGATCTGTTTGCTATCACTTATAATCACTTAAAATATATATTATATATATATAACTGATCAGTTTGTTCTAAAACTTTGATGACAGGTTGTCAACCCCAGGATGCAGTCTGGGAGCCAGTGGAGCTTCTGAGCCCACTAAATATTGAGCTGGGTTGGCTTCTCTCACACTACTCCACTGGTGACACATCCATCCTCTCCGAGTCCTGTTTTCACCCAACATGACAGCAGGTGGCGCCACACACCCAACTGCGCTACCTGAGTGCTTTATCTAAGCCACTTAAGGACAAATAGGAGACAACAGGTAATTTCCCAGCTCCCCAGCCTTGCACCCTTGCTGGAGTTTAAACCCATAATTCTACCATCTTGCAATGCACAGGGATCTGTACAATGCAAACTCGTTAATACAGGTCACTTTCCCCTCAATGTGGGATAGATAGGAAACAGACTTTGTTTACAGAGCTGACACTTTGGATCCCCAAGAGAAATTGGAGGCTTTTCATCTGCCTCTCCCTCATAGCATAAATGAAGGTTGCACTGACGGAGTCTATGGCTGCACTCTGGGTATGGAAAGGTTGAAACCTCATGACCAGTCTATGGTTGTGGTATTGTCCCATCAGCTACTCTAACCAGCCCTTCCAACTCTGTGCAGCCCCCCTCCACCCTGTACAAAGCACCCTTCAGCAGATGCTGCAGGCAGTGGCTACTGTGCCATGCCCTGGTAGCACATCTCTGATGAAACCGTGCTAGCAGTGAGCTGCAGAGGTTCCTAGAGCAGTTGTGGAGGCACAGAGATTTTGGATGGGTGGGCCTAGCTACCAGTAGACCACTGAGATCTGTGCATACTTTTGGGGACCTGGGGACCCCTGTTATTCCTCAAGGAGAATTGTAGAACTGGAAGGGACCTCAAGAGGTCATCTAGTCCAGACCCCTCTGCTCATGGCAGGACTAAGAATTATCTCAACCATTCCTGGCATGTGTTTTTTTTAACCTGCTCTTAAAAATCTCCAATGATGGAGATTCCACAAGCTCCCTGGGCAATAACGATCTGAGGGAAATATCGATGTATAGTCAATTCTTAACAACCCTGACAGATAGGAAGGTTTTCCCATTCTGGAATGATCCAAGGGAAATTTCCATGTACAGAGCCCTGTGTAATCTCCCTTTCTGTCCTGCAGCCTGAGTTTATAATGCAGGAGAGGGGGCTGCCGTGGAGCAATCTGGTCCTATATTATTATTAATAATAATTTATTTATTTATTCATATTTATTTCAGCAAGTTCACAGCTGTGACAGCATCATTGTTACCGCTCAGCTTCCCAAGAGGGAGAAATGTGACTGATCGGAACCATATGAACAGTGATGACAAGCACAGATTCCAGGAATAGAACCTGCAGCAGGGCTGGCAATGCAGTCCAGTTGGGTAGGATCACCATACGTCCCCTGTGATCTGGCCTTCTGCAGTTTGCCATTGGCCATGACGGGAGTTAAAGCTGATGCTCACGAAGCCAAGCAGCTGAGGTTCCCTGATGGCCAAGTGGCCCCCAAGGGAATGTGCAGGCATGCTTCATATAGACAGTTGCCTCCCTATCTGAACAGATACTGCCTGGTGCCTGTGCAACCTCCTCTATAACTCTTTGTCCTTTAGGGTGAAGACCTCTGGTGTCAGCGGCTCCCCTTCCAGCACAAATTGGGTACGTTGGCAGGTTCTGCTATCTTTAAAATGTGAAGTGAAGGGGAAAGGCTGAAAGCTGTTTCCATTTGCAGATGTTCTGTATACCAGCAGAGGACTCAGCTGGACTGTCGGAGTGACTCAGTGATGGGGCTGGAGGACAGGCAGCGCTAGGTAGCTTAGGAACCTCTCCACTATATCTGCTCATGGTCCTCAGGATTTCTAAAGGGGTCCCATTTCTAGAGGTGCCGTGTGCTCTGGGCCTGATCCTGCCAGGGGCTGAGAGAGGAGACCTCAAGGAATATCAGTGACTAGTTCCCAAATCGCCTCAGGTTTATTTGCTGCTGGAAATTTAATCAGCAAAAACAACAAGGAGTCTGGTGGCACCTTAAAGACTAACAGATTTATTTGGGCATAAGCTTTCGTGGGTAAAAACCTCACTTCTTCGGATGCATAGAGTGAAAGTTACAGATGCAGGCATTATATACTGACACATGGAGAGCAGGGAGTTACTTCGCAAGTGGAGAACCAGTGTTGACAGGGCCAATTCAATTCAGGGTGGATGTAGTCCACTCCCAATAATGGATGAGGAGGTGTCAATTCCAGGAGAGGAAAAGCTCCTTCTGTAATGAGCCAGCCACTCCCAGTCCCTATTCAAGCCCAGATTAATGATGTTAAATTTACAAATGAATTTTAGTTCTGCTGTTTCTCTTTGAAGTCTGTTTCTGAAGTTTTTTTGTTCAATGATAGTAACTTTTAAATCTGTAATAGAATGACCAGGGAGATTGAAGTGTTTACTTACTGGCGTATGATACCATTCCTGATGTCCGATTTGTGTCCATTTATTCTTTTGCGGAGGGACTGTCTGGTTTGGCGAATGTACATGGCAGAGGGGCATTGCTGGCACATGATGGCATATATAACATTAGTGGATGTGCAGGTGAATGAGCCCTTGATGGTGTGTCTGATGTGGTTGGGTCCTCTGATGGTGTCGCCAGAGTAGATATGGGGACAGAGTAGGCAACGAGGTTTGCTACAGGGATTGGTTCCTGGGTTGGTGTTTCTGTGGTGTGGAGTGTAGTTACTGGTGAGTATTTGCTTCAGGGTGGGGGGTTGTCTGTAAGCGAGGACTGGCCTGCCTCCCAAGGTCTGTGAGAGTGAAGGATCATTTTCCAGGATAGGTTGTAGATCGTGGATAATGCGCTGGAGAGGTTTTAGCTGGGGGCTGTATGTGATGGCCAGTGGTGTTCTGTTATTGTCCTTGTTGGGCCTGTCCTGTAGTAGGTGATTTCTGGGTACCCGTCTTGCTCTGTCAGTCTGTTTCCTCACTTCCTCAGGTGGGTATTGTAGTTTTACGAATGCTTGATAAAGATCTTGTAGGTGTTTGTCTCTGTCTGAGGGCTTGGCTGTAGACAATGGATCGTGTGATGTGTCTTGGATAGAAGCTGGAGGCATGTAGGTATGTATAGCGGTTAGTGGGTTTCCGGTATAGGGTGGTGTTTATGTGACCATCACTTATTTGCACTGTAGTGTCCAGGAAGTGGATCTCTTTTGTGGACTGGTCCAGGCTGAGGTTGATGGTGGGGTGGAAATTGTTGAAGTCCAGGTGGAATTCTTCAAGGGCTTCCTTTCTGTGGGTCCATATGATGAAGATGTCATCAATGTAGCGCAAGTAGAGGAGGGGCACTAGGGGACGAGAGCTGAGGAAGCGTTGTTCTAAGTCAGCCATAGAAATGTTGGCATACTGTGGGGCCATGCGGGTACCCATAGCAGTGCCACTGACTTGAAGGTATAAGTTGTCCCCAAATCTGAAGTGGTTGTGGGTGAGGACAAAGTCACAAAGCTCAGCCACCAGGCGTGCTGTGGCCTCATCAGGGATACTGTTCCTGACAGCTTGTAGTCCATCCTCTACATTGGTGTAAAGTGCTTCTACATCCATGGTGGCCAGGATGGTGTTTTCAGGAAGAACACTAATGCATTGTAGTTTCCTCAGGAAGTCGGTGGTGTCTCGAAGATAGCTGGGAGTGCTGGTAGTGTAGGGTCTGAGGAGAAAGTAACCTTCCCTCTAATGGGGTGGCAGAAGTGGTGGGCCAGAGAAGGTGTCTGTGTGAAGATCACAATTGTAAAATCACACAGTACTCAAGTAGGTTGCAGAATCCCCAGCCAGAAGATATCAAAGGAACCAATAACTTAACAGGATTCAAAGAGGGACTGGATGTTTATATGAGTAACCAGAATATCCAGTAAGAGTAGTGAGGATTTAAAAAAAAAAAAGTCATGGAATGGCTCTAAACGTTCCTGATTTACAACACAAAATATGTCTAACTAGTTGGTGTCAGGACGAAACTTTCCCTTGGAGCAGATAATCTCATAGCTGCCAGTTGTGGGGTTTCTTTCACCTTCCTCTGCGGCATCTGGAACTGGCCACTGGATACTGAGTGCATGCAGGTCTGATCCAGTCTGGTAATCTTTTATCTTCCTATCAATGCGGTAAATCTAAGACTATGTTTTTGCTAATCTTCCTTGTGCTCCTGGTAGTCTGTAGACTTGCACTGAGAGTAGAAAAATGTCTTGTTAAATATCATCTAATCTCCTGTTCTTTTTCCTTTCAGGAAGTAAAGTTGAAAACTCCCCAGACTTGTCCAATACATTATGTCAGCTGTTAATGACACCAAATTCAACTCTGCAGTGTTCCTTCTCACCGGGATACCTGGGCAGGAAGACGCCCATCTCTGGATCTCTATCCCCTTCTGCTTAATGTATCTTATTTCGATAGTAGGAAATGCAGTCATTCTGTTCATTATAAAAACAGATCGAAGTCTTCATGAGCCCATGTACATTTTCCTTTCCATGTTGGCCATTGCAGACCTTGGTATATTGATAGTCACCATACCAACGATACTGGGCATATACTTGTTTAACATTAGGGAGATCAGCCTCAATGCCTGTTTTACCCAGCTGTTTTTCATCCCCTCGCTTCAATGCATTGAATCCTCCGTGCTCTTGTTGATGGCCTTTGACCGCTTCATCGCTATCCGTGACCCGCTGAGATATGCTTCCATCTTAACCCTGCCAAGAATAATCAAGATGGGACTGGTTTGTGTGTTAAGAGGGGTGGCCGTAATACTCCCACTCCCCTTTCTCCTGAAACGTTTCCGATACTGTCGAACCAATATCCTCTCCCATTCTTATTGTGTGCATAATGAGGTCATGAATATGGCTTGTTCAGATATCACAGTCAATAACATCTACGGCTTGTTTACTAAACTATTAACGATGGGGTTGGACTTACTGCTCATCTTCTTCTCTTATTTGATGATCCTCAAAATAGTGCTGAACATCGCTTCCCACTCAGAGTGCCTCAAGGCCCTGAACACCTGCGTCTCCCACCTCTGCGCCGTCCTGCTCTTCTACACACCAGCGATCGGATTGTCTGTGTTACACAGATTCGGGAAGGGCTCTTCTCCCATACTTCAGATTATCCTGGGCTACATCTCCATGCTGGTCCCGCCCCTGATGAACCCAATTGTGTACAGCGTGAAAAGCAAACACCTTCGTTTGAGGATAATCAGGGTGTTCATGAAGTGAAGGGTCAGTTCACTACCTGGCTCCAGCGCTGGTGACCTCGGAGACAAAAAACATCGGCCACCAATTCAATCCTCGAACCTTATATCCAAGACTAGATGAGCTACTGATCTCACTGTAGAGAGAGGTTCAGACGGGGTCTAAGGCCTGGAGCAAGGGGAGAGGGGCTGATGAAAGAGGACAGCGCACTGGGAGAAGGAGACCAAGGCAGGCAGCAGCATTTACAATGTGACTGTGTTCATGGAGAGCCAGGGGACTGGTGGGATGTTGGCCCATAAAGAGCCATATCGGTGGCTGCTCCAACCTCAGAATATCTCTCTATTCAGTCAATAAAGAGAAGGGTCGCGGGTGTTGTTTCCCATTACACTTGGCCTGTTACTGTCCTGTCTCTGTTTAAACATCCACGGGCCATGAAAAAAGCTGCAGAGCTGTTCTTCAGTCACAGTCTTGGCTTTTCCTGAGCGCTCTGGGCGCTGTGTGATCCACAGGGGCTGTACCAGCTGTGGACAGGGACTATTCCAGGGACACGGACACCCACCCTTCCCCTACACCCTCAGCCAGCTGCTTGTCACTGAGTCGTGTCAGAGACATGATTAATGTTGTTGCCGGCCCAAAGGGCCCGAGGGGGGCAACAGCGGGGTTCGTTGCCCGGTGTGCTTCACACCAATGAACACACCGAGGTGGAGGAGCAATCCAAGTTTATTCAAGAGCTCTGAGTAGGCACTAGGAGACCAGCCTGTCTCAAATCAAGCGCAGCACCTACAAGCAAGTTTTTCCCTTTTATATTCCAAGCTGTTTCTGTGCAGGCTTTGTCTGTTTCTCCCCCACTACCCCTCCCTGCCCGAGCAGTTACAGTTAGAAAGATTCCCGTCCGTATGCTTATCTTCGACCTTGTAGGTTCATGCGCACGCAGTCTTTCCCTCCCCCTTTCCCCCCGCATTATCACTAAAAGTTTTGCTAGTGTGAACGAAACTGCAGCTGTCTGCTAGAAAAGCTGACCATTACATTTCTGCTACAGCATGTAAGCAGTTAGCATGGAGGTAGGTCAAAGTTCACAAGATGGAGTTACTGTGGCTCACCTAGACCCAGAGCAGGGGAGTTTCATCGGCACTTATGGCCTTCCACTCCCCCGAGTTACCTGGTAGCTATGCCTAGTGACACCAACAATGTAGGACCCCAGAAAAATCCTTTCATTCAATCCTTGCATGCCCCCCACACCTCATGGATGGCTCTGCACACAGCACACCTATTGCGTTCACCCCAAGCCGATTGTAATGCCCCTGATACAGAACAGAGCGGAGTGTATGAGTGAGGGTCTGACACACAGGAGTCCTGGAAAGAGACTCAGGCCCAGATTCCCTTCTCCTCCCTTCTGTTTGTGCTTCCCCAGGTGATTGCTAAGGGGTGGAAATGGTTCTCAGCTCCCCCACAGAGGCAGAGCTAGCCCCTATCCCAGCCTAGTCCATTCACTGTATGGTGACCACCTTTTCAAAAGGCAAAAATGGGACACAGGAAGGAGCTCTCTCCCATCTGTGACCCTGCCCCTCTTCTTCCCATTTGTGGCCCCACCCCCCTCCTCCTCTTCTACATGGGCCACTCCCTCTCCCTTATCTCTTCCCCCAAGACCCAGCCCCACTCCTCTGCTTCTCCTGAGGCTCCACCCTCTCCCCTGGCCAGAAGCGAGAGCTGGGCCATGGAAAGAGCTGCACAGATATCCAGAGCCACTGTGAGGAGCCCTAGATCCTCCACCTGCCCTGGGCAGGGGGTGGGGGAGCCGGAGAGGAGCCCTTAGTGTGTCCCTCACCCCCAGAATGTAGGTCCCAGGGAAGGTGGAGAGTCTGGGGCTCCCCACAGTAGCCTGGATTAACGTGGTATCTCTTATCACGGCCTGGCTCCAGCCTGTCTGGGAGACGGAGCCTTGTTAGAAGTGGAGGAACAGTGGGCAGCGACTCAGGGAAAGAGATGGGGCAGGAGGCGGGTCTCAGGGGAAAAGGAGGAGCAGGGGTTGTGACAATCGAGGACAACCCTGACCCCAACAAGCAGGACAGTGGGGGGCTGCTGAGTAAAGGAGGAGGATATGGCTGGTGGGTAGGAGAGCCTGTGTTTTGGAGAAGACTAAATTAATGTGACACCCCAAAGGGAGCTCTTGTTTTAGGTATTCCAGGCTGAGAGTAAGTCATTGCAAGGACCTTAAAGGGCAGGGCAGGGTGCCTGTATGGCTGCCTCAGGACACAAGGGGGCACTCTGGGGTGGCCTCCATCCACAGGGACTTGGCAAGAGTTGGCTGTGCTCTTGGAAGCTGTTACCACGGTGTGGAGTTCAGCTCAGCATCCAGGCTGCTCTAAACTCCGCTGAGGCAGGGGGAGAACAGCCCAGCGAATCAAACCTCTGTAACTGGCCCCTTGCCATCCCCATGCTCCACAGCACAGGGCTGTCACAGCAGAGAATCCAGCCAGGCCTATCACCATTCAAATGAGTGGAAGGCTAGCCCTGTGGTCTGGGCTCTGCTCTGAGACTCAAGAGAGCTGGATTTGATTCCCTTGCCATATGTGACCATGGTCAAGTCATTGGCTGTCTGTGTGTGACGTTCGAGCGGTGTTATCTGGACCGGTGATCTGCTAGGTCACTCCAGTCCTCGACTCTGGGAGCCAGCCTGACCCTGCTCTGCTGTGAGAACCCCCACTCCCGAGCTGTTCATACACAGCCTCTGGCATGTAAGCTGCTCCCAGCTATATGAGTGAGCACTTTTGGCCAGCCGCTGCTTGGATTGTGCAACCGAATGACACTAGCCAATATCTCCGGTCCCAGACACAACCCTAGGAACCTCCATCTTGCAGTGTCCAGTTATGCCCACTGGACACTGCAAGCTTATATGAGTTCATCAATTTAACAAAGAAATTGATATGCAACAGGCTTGTTATCCCCTGGGGAGTCTCTGACACACTTCAAACCAAACGCACTGCTTCAGGTAGACTAAACAAACAGATTTATTAACTACAAAAGGTAGATTTTAAGTGATTATAAGTCAAAGCACAGCAAGTCAGATTTGGTTAAATGAAATAAATGCAAAATGCACTCTAAGCTGATCTTAACACTTTCAGTGCCCTTTCAAACTTAGATGCTTCTCACCATAGGCTGGCTGGTTGCTCTTCAGCCAGGCTTTCCCCTTCGATCAGTGCTTGAATCACTTGGTGGTAGTGTCTGTAGATGGAGGTGGAAGAGAGAAGAAGAGCATGGCAAACGTCTCTCCCTTTTATCATATTCTTTCTTCCCCCTTGGCTTTGTCCCCCCCTTTCAGAGTCAGGTAAACATTACCTCATCACAGTCCCAAACTGACCAAGGAAAGGGGGGTGACTTACTCGAGAGTCAAACAGACCCTTTGTTGCTGCCTAGGCCAGTGTCCTTTGTTCCTGTGAGGCTGGGCAGGGTTTGTCCCATACATACCCTGATGAGGTGTGAACTCCCCCTCTGTTCCTGGAGTGTTTTTCCTGGGTTTATATTAAGCTATGAGGACACATTTTCAGTTTCATAACAATATACATGAAATTACAACCTATTATATTACTATAACAACAATTACTATAACATCAATGCTCGGTGCATCATGAGCCTTCCGAAGACACCCGACATAACAAACTTTGCATTGGATACCACACCATCATATTATAAGGATGAAAATGGGGGTGCAGGGTGATCCCCCGAGGTCAAGAGTGTTATACTCTGAGCCTCTGTATAGGAGGTGGATAATAGCCCTGCCCTGCCTCACAGCGGTGTCGGAAAGATAAATACATTCCAGGTGCTCAGATACTCTGAGGCCCTAATATCAGGGTTATTTCAGGGTTCCACAGAGCAACACCTCTGACATTTGTCTATAAAGGCTTCTTACCACAGTCTCCTGTGACAGCTGCTTCTGGGAAGCCCAGTGACTCCAGCACCTTGGTGTCTGTGGCAGATGTGGGGGTGATCGGGGGTGACAGTGCGGGGTAGATACTAGATTTCTGAGGGGAGTTTTGGACAGTCCCGGGGATGGCATGAGTTTCAACACAGTCACTGGACCGGTGTTTGCAAGCCTGTGGAGGCTGAATGGGTCTAACTGCCAAAGTGTGGGGCAACAGCCATGGAGGCGTCATCTTAGACGGTCTGCCTGAGAGGAAGCAGTCTCAGGACAAAGGTCAGCTCCACAGCTTGGCTCTTTAACACAGACACGTCTGAGCACTATGGTGACTGGGCCCAGGCTCACACAGGTTTCAGCAAAGGCTGCTTCCACAAGAAAGGGGAAAATAGATGGGAAGATGCTGTCAGGGACGCAGGGGAAAAAAGTCTGGGACTGAAGCAGGGACATAGCCACAGGTGGGTCTGGGTGGGCCACGGCCCACCCACTTAGCATCCAGGACCACCAAAATCGGGGCAGAGTCCCCCAATCCAGTTGTGTCCCCCTTCTGCCTGTCCCGTGCTGTGTTGCCCTGATCTCTCGCCCCAGATGGGTGTGTGCCTCATGGGCCAACAGGGCCACCACAATCTACTGCGCTCAGACTGCACTCCTGCCGGGGCAAGGAGAGAGTGCTGGGTGGGGGAAGCGGGACAAGCCCCCACACTGCAACCGCAAACCCCAGCAGGATACCGGGTGTGGGAAGCAAGGGAAGCCCCTGCGCCGCAACTTCACTCCCCCTCAGGAGCACCGGGAAGGGGAAGTGTGTCAAGTCACTGCACCCTGACCCCCCTTCCCCATAGGAGTGCCAGGTGGGGGAAGTGGGGAAAGCCCCTGCACCCTGACACCGCTTCCCACTAGGCGCACCAGGCAGGTGGACTATGCAAACCGCTATGCCCTTGACCCTATTTCCCCGGCAGGACGGGGCTGCGGAGAGGTGGGGATGGAATCCCAGTTGTCCTGGACCAGCTAGGGCCCCACAAAACCCTCATCTGCCTCTGAAGGGGGAAGTGGGTCCCCTGTCATCGCCCGCTCATCTGAGAGCTGGGCCCACCCAGTTTTCCTCTTCTAGCTATGCCACTGCTCCCAAGAGCTCCCTGGCTTCCCCAAAAAATGTAAGTTGGGCCAATTCTGATTCTCTATCTCCAAAGCAAAGCCTGTCTAACTTAACTTGTGAAACATGAGATAGATGAGTGACAGCTGCCAGTTATTTTAAAACCATTTTCTCTGATGCTTTGTGCTGTTTGCTAATAAACCTATTACTTTTTACAAGGCTGGGCGTGACTGGATAGCTCTGGACACAAGCACCCAAAGGGGAGTGACTGAGGTGTCGACTTGGATCTGCTTGGTGATAAGTGTTTACCATAGATGGGGTGTTGTACCCACTCAAACAGTGGGACAATTAAGAACATAAGAATATAAGAACGGCCACACTGGATCAGACCAATGCTCCATCTAGCCCAGTATCCTGTCCTCCAACAATGGCCAATGCCAGGTGCCCCAGAGAGAATGAGCAGAACAGACAATTATCAAGTGATCCATCCCCTGTAGCCCATTGACAGCTTCTGACAAACAGAGGCTAGGGACACCATCCCTTCCCATCCTGGATAATAGCCATTAATGGACCTATCCTCCATGAAATTCTCTAGTTGGTTTCTGAACCCTGTTTTACTCTTGGCCTTCACAACATCCTCTGGCAAGGAATTCCACAGGTGACCGTGTTGTGTGAAGAAATACTTCCTTTAGCATGTTTTAAACCTGCTGCCTATTAATTTCATTTGGTGCCCCCGATTTCTTGCTATGAGAAGGAGTAAATAACACTTCCTTATTTACTTTCTCCACACCTGTCATGATTAACTTGTGAGATTCCTCCCAAGACAGGAAAGGATCAGGTTTAGAGTGTAAAGAGACCATATGTTCTGGTTTTATTGTGACAATCGTAATTCATCTTGGCCAGCGTGTATCCTTGTTGAGTGCCAATCAGCATTCAGAGTAGAAACTTGTGCAAGTTGCATCCAAAATAGTGATCCATTCAAGACAATGATTCATAGATTCACAGAATTTAAGGCCAGAAGGGAATATTATATCATCTAGTCTGACCTCCTGCAGAATTTCACCCAAAAATAACCTCTTTGCTCCTACTTGAGATTCCCCTGGTTGTTCATCTCGGATTGCACTAACTTTTTCAGATGTAGTGACACGGTGTCAGGGTGCGGGTAGTATATTTTAAAATCTCATTATTTAAAAAAAATCTCATGATTTTTTTGCGGGTGTGACTCATACTTTATGAAGGGGGGTTGACTATACTGCATGCCTAGTTGAAAAGATCTGAAGAGCAACTAGCAAATGACACAAAAAGTAACAGTATTTTTTTTCAAAGCCGGAATCAGAAATCTGCCAAACAATGAGTGAGACCACTAGACAACTGAGGTGCTAAAGGAGCGTTCAAGGAAGATGAGGCTGTTGCAGAGAGGCTAAGTGAATTCTTTGTATGTGTCTTCACTACAGAAGATGTGAGAGAGATTCCCACACCTGAGCCATTCTTTTTATGTGAAATCTGAGGAACTGTCCCACGTTGAGTCATCAATAGAGGAGGTTTTGGAACAAACTGAGAAATTAAAGGGTATTAAGTAATCAGGGCCAGATGGTATTCACCCAAGAGTTTTGATGAAACTCAGTTACCAAATTGAAGAACTTCTAACCATCGTATGTGACCTATGGCTTAAATCAGCCTCTGTACTAGATGACTGGCACATAGCTAATGGGATGCTGTTTTTTATGATTTTTGTAAAAAAAGGCTTCAGAGGCGATCTTGGCAATTCAGGCCAGTAAGCCTAACTACAGTACCAGGCAAATTGGTTGAGACTATAGTAAAGAAAAGAATTATCATAAATGTGGATGAGCACACTGTTGGGAAAGAATCAACACATCTTTTCAAAGGGAAATCATGCCTCACCAATCTATTAGAATTCTTTGAGCGCGTCAGCAAACATGTGGGCAAGGGTGATCCAGGTCATATAGTGTACTTGGACTTTCAGAAAGCCTTTGACAAGGTCCCTCACCAAAAGCTCTTAAGAAAAGTAAGTAGACATAGAATAAGAAGGAAGGTCCTCCCCTGGATCACTAACTGGTTAAAAGATAGGAATCAAAGGGTAACAATAAAAGGTCAGTTTTCAGAATTTCCCACAGAGATCTGTACTGGGACCAGTTCTGTTCAACATATCTGTGATACTATATGGAATTGTGGTGGGGGGGCACTTTAGGGTATTATGAATACCAATATTATAAAATTGTAATGAGTTATGCCAGATGCGCCATATAATGTATCTGCAGAAATGTTATAATTTGCCAGATATGATAATCTCATTTATGTGTTTGTATCACCTTTGTATGGTAAGTTATAGGTATGGTATGTCTGTAGTTTCAAACTTGTGCCATGCATCTGGGTGATACCCCCAGACAGATTGGCATTAGCACTGCCTAGCCTGCTTGACGGCCCATCAATGGACATCAGCTATACAACTGACCCATTGAGAGAAGGCAGATACACCTTATGACTCAGCAAGGCATGCAGGGACATGCCTATGGACAGAACTCTAAGGCTTCCAGGCCATATGCTGGGCAGCCTGTGTTTGAAACAAAGGAAATCAAGCTGCATGGCAAAAGACTATAAAAGACAGCTGTTTCTTCTCCATTTTGTCTTCACTCCTGCTTCTTGTCTTCATTCCTGCTTCTTACCATCAGAGTAACCTTTCTACAAACAAAGCTCTGAACAAAGGACTGAATGACCTATTGAAGTTGCGGAGGTGTTCCAAAGGGACTTTCAAGACAGGAAATGCACCAGTACTGCTAGGAACCTGATGGATTCTGGAGTTTTTGTATATATGTTTCTGTTTAGTGTTTAACATCTCTCTTGTTCTTTCTTTTTTCTTTATAATGAACCTTTAATTTTAGACATTAAAGATTGGCTGGCAGTGCGGTATTTTGCGTAAGATCCAAACTTATACTGACCTGGTAATGTGGCTGACCCCTAGGGGTCAGAAGAACATTTTATATATGTGAGCAAATTTTTTAAACTAATGCCTCACTGTACTGGACCTAGGGGCTGATTGGGAGCCAGAGACTGGAAATCAATAAAGGGGGCTGTGTGATTTCTTTTTTTCTTCTTGATAACCAGTGTGGGGGATCACAAGCACAATTCGTGACATCCTGGGGAGTTTAACTTCAGTGTTATTCACCAGTCTTTGGAGTATCTGCTCCCCTGTTTGCAGCCTGCCCTGACCTTGGCATTTCCAGTGAGGGCTAACCCAGGCACACTGGGTCACAATATTCATAAATGATCTGGAACGGGGGTAAAAATGAGATGGTAAAATTTGCAGATGATACAAAACTACTCAATATACATAAGTCCAAAGCAGATTATAAAAAGTTACAAAGGAATCTCACAAAACTGGGTGATTGGGCATCAAAATGGCATATGAAATTTGGTGTTGATATGTGCAAAGTAATGCACATTGGAAAACACAATCCCAACTATGCACACAAAAAGATGGGATCTAAATTAGCTGTTACCACTAAAGAAAGAGACCTTGGAGTCATTGTGGATAGTTCTCTGAAAACATCCAGTCACTATACAGTGGTAATCAAAAAGCTAACAAAATATTGGGAACCATTAAGAAAGGGATTGATAATAAGACAGAAAATATCATCTTGAATACCACATGATTGACTCGTAGCCCCATTAAAAAAAAAAAAAAAAGATCAATTTGATTTGGAAACTTACAGAGAAGAGCGACAAAAATGTTTAGGGGTATGGAATAGCTTCCATATGAAGAGAAATTAAAAAGAATAGGACTGTTCATCTGGGAAAAGAGACAACTAATGGTGGATATGATAAAGGTCTATAAAATCATGAGTGGGGTGGAAAAAGTGAATAAGGAAATGTTATTTACCTCTTCACAAGAACCAGGGGTCACCCAATGAAGTTAATAGGCAGAAGTTTTAAAATAAACAAAAGAAAGTACATTTTCACATAATGCAGTCAACCCGTGGAACTCATTGCCAGGGGATGTTGTAAAGGACAAAAGTATAACTGGGTCCAAAAAAGAATCAGATAAGATCATGGAGGATAGGTCCATCAATAGCTGTTTGCCAAGATGTCAGTGATGTAGCCCCGTGCTCTGGTGTCTCTAAACCTCTGACTGCAAGAAGCTGGGAGCAGACGACGGGTTGGATCACTCGATAATTTCCCTGTTTTGTTCTTTCCCTCTGATGCGTCTGCACCGTCCACTGTCTTAATACAGGACACTGGTCTAGATGGACCATTGATCTGACCCAATATGGCGATTTTTATGTCCCAGTGCAACACTATGGCCAAAAGTAGAACCAGGGGAAGCTTGAGTAGAAGCAGAGAGGTGATCTTACCACCGTGTTTGGCACTGGTGCGAACACTACTGGAATACTGTGTCTGGTTGTGGTGCCTAGAGTTCAGGAAGAATGGTGATAAATTGGAGGGTGGTCAGAGAAGAGCCACCAGAACGTGTAAAGGATTAGAAAACCTGCTTTATAGTGTGAGGCTATGGCCAAAAAAGTTAATGCAATCCAGGAGGTACAACCATGGGAATCTTGAGTAGGAGCAGAGGGGTTATTTTACCTCTGTTTTGAGACTGGTGCGACCACTGCTGGGATATTGTCTCCAATTCTGGTGATAGAGTTCAAGAAGGAAGTTGATAAATTGGGCGGGAGTCAGAGAATAACTACAGGAATGATTAAAGGATTAGAAAACCTGCCTTATAGTGATGGACACAAGGAGCTCGATCTATTTAGCATAACAAAGAGAATGTAAAGGGTGACTTGATCACAGTCTGTAAATACCAGCATGAGGATCAAACATTTAACAATGGGCTCTTCAATCTAACAGAGAAAGTTATAACAGGATCCAGTGGTTGGAAGCTGAAGCTAGACAAATTCAGACTGGAACTAAGGTGTAATTTTTTAAACAATGAAGGTAATTAGCCAAGGGAACAATTTACCAAGGGCCGGGGTAGATTCCCCATCACTGAAAATTGCTAAATCGAGACAGGACGTTGTTCTAACAGCTCTGCTCTAGGAGTTATTTTGGGGCAGTTATCTCACTTATCTATAGGAATCATTTCTGAGCTGTGCTGTGCAGGGGGTGAGACTAGGTGATCATATTCATGCCTTATGGCTTTGGGATCTGCCCAGTGGTGTTAGTAGCACTGCCCTACTGCATGGGGTCTTGCACTGATTAAATATGTTACAGATTGTGAGGCACTTGGACGTGTCAACAATTGGGACCAGCCCTAAGTGCCTTAGGGAGATTTCAGCTCTGTGTGCCTCAACAAGATGATTTGGGGCACTGGGTGGAGAACCTGAACTCTTCCCAACACCCCTTCCTCATGAGGCCTGTCATTAGCACAGCCCCCTTTGATGAGAGAGTTCTCAGCCCCTCCTGCAGCTTGGCAGTAAGAGGGAGATTTAGGACATGATTTCAGAGAGCGAAGGATCTGGAGAGAATTGCCTGGCCAAACAAAGCCCTGCTGGGCTGCCCCTCCACCTGTTCCTGACCCCTACCAGCTCCATGAGCACTGAGAGCAGCTCTTGCGCTGGAGATAGACCTCACACCCTGCATCCAAATTAACAACAACGCCAACCTTGGGGGTAGCTGGATCTGGGTTGGGGGATTGTTTGGGTCCAAGAGAGATCTAGCAGCAGGCAATGGAGCTGGGCTTGGGTCATCATGCCCCTTCCTATTAAGAATGTGCACGGCCTTGCTTACTGGGTGTATGCATGTCTTATGCATGAACAAGAGACCCTCTGAGCTGTTCCTAGGGAACCAGTGACTCTGCAAGCCAGTCATTGTTATTTCCGGATGTCTGTAATGTAGCCCTTTCCTTACAACTGGGGTCTCTGTAGCCCATTGCAGAGGGAAACAGCATCTCTGTCACTGACAGACTGTATGACCAGAAATTACCACTAACTAACCTTCAGTGCCTTCATTTGTGGGTGCTCCGCTTGAGATACGGCCAGCAGCACCCCCTCTTGGGATGCTAATAGGGTGATCAGACAGCAAATGTGAAAAATCGGGATGGGGGTGGGGGGTAATAGCAGCCTATATAAGAAAAAGACCCAAAATCGGAACTGTCCCTATAAAATTGGGACCTCTGGTCACCCTAGATGTTAATGGGACTCGTACTAGTTCCAATAATTCCTAAAGCTCCAACTTCTGGAATCCAGAGAATATTCAGGAATATCAGCTTTCAGTTTTCTTAAAAAAGTTTCTTTAAAAAAGTGAGTTGAAGAAAATGTTGAAAACCTGAAGAAGGTGACCCCAAAGGTTCAGAAACAAAAGGCAATTGAAAAATAAACTCATATAAGTATATTTTTAAATCTCAGTATTTTTAAACCAAAGTCATAATTTTTTCAGGGTTTGACTCATACTTGTTGAACACGGCTAGGCGTTACTGCGTACCTAGCTCAAAAGATCTCAAGGGCATGAGCAAATTAAAAAAAAAAATTAACAAGTTTTTTTCAAAATACATCAGAGGCAGTAAGCCTGCCAAACAATCAGTGGGGCCACAGGACAATTGAGGTGCTAAAGGAGCGCTTAAGGAAGGTGAGGATCAATGAATTCTTTGCCTTGGTTTTCAATGCAGAGGATGTGAGGAATATTCCTACACCTGTGCCATTCTGTTTAGGTGACACACATAAGGAACTGTCACAGGTTGAGGTGTCGTTAGAGGACATTTTGAAACAAACAGATAAATTAAAGAGTATTAAGTCACCAGGACCAAATGGAATTCACCAAAGTGTTCTGAAGAAACTCAAATACCAGATTCCAGAAGTACTAACTGTGATATGTGACTTATAGCTTAAACCAACCTCTGTACCAGATGACTGGCAAATAGAAAATGTGATGCTGATTTTTAAAAAAAAGGGTTTCAGAGGCGATCCTGGCAATATAGGACAGTAAGCTTAATTTCAGTACCAGGCAAATTGATTGAAACTATAGTAAAGAACAGAATTGTCAGTCACAAAGATTAACACACTTTGTTGGGGAAGAATCAACACAGCTTCTCCAAGGGTAATCATGACTCATCAGTTTTTTTAGAGTCACAATAGAGTGTGATTTGTCTGAGCGTATGGCAGAAACGTTTACAGTGTACTTTATCTGTACTGGAATATGTGCACTAGTGGTTTTGTCCACACTCAGCACAGTAACATCTGGTATTGTAACTGCATGCACCTGTTGATTGAACTGGCCACTGTGACATTCTTTAGCAAAATGCCCAATCTTTTTGCAATGATTGCACTGAGCTACTTTTGCTGGACATCCTGTGTAGCTTGCAAGATGTTGTGGGGATCCACAGCGAAAGCATGCTTTTACTGTATTTTGCGTTTGCTGATTCAGTGGCTTTTTATTAGTTTTCCTCTTGCAACTGTTTGTCTGCAGCGATAATGAACTTTTCTGCAGAGGAGTCACAGCCAGGACTGTGCCTCCTGTATCTTTGCTCATTATTTTGGCTTCAGCTGTAGCTGACTCAATCTGAGTAGCAATGGTTATTGCTTTTTCTAGTGTGAGTTGTGGTTCTAGAAGTAAGCGTTCACTTACACGAAGCATGGGTGATTTCTCAATGAGTTGGTCTCTAGTCATCTCATCTGCCATATTCCCAAAGTCACAAGTTACAATTAGACTCCTCAGGGAAGCAATATACTGCATTATAGTCTCCCCTGGTTTCTGCTCATGCTGGCAAAATCTGTAGCGATTAGATACTACATTCACTTTTGGCACAAAAATGTTCTTTAATGCATTCAGTGTGGTCTCATATTTATCATCTGCAAGGGGAAAAGTGTAAAATATACGCTGCCCTTCTGCTCCAAGACAGTGGATTAGCAGAGCACGCTTTCTTACTTCAGAAATCTCCGTAGCACTGATTGCGAGCAGATAAGTCTCAAACATATGGTTCCAGACGGTAAAAACAATTGGAGGCTCACCTGGGCTTTGCAGAAAGGGTGCAGGTGGGTGTAGAGGCAGAAGATCCATCCTTGTCGCCAAAATGTTGTATCAAGCAGGCAAGGTACTAACGAGCTTCAACAGGACTTTATTTTTTCAGTGGAAACCTCTTTACCAAGCTGAAGCTGCACACCCTGTCACTCTCACTCAGCCTCCTCAGCTCCCCCCTCCTTCCTGTTTCCTGTCCTTTCAGACTCCCAACAGCCAGTGCTCCCAGTTCTAATAATCACAAGCAGCATCGAAACACCACAACCGGCAGCCCCCCTATCAGCTCCCCGCTCCCCTAAGTTCCCTGTGCAGCAGCTACTCAGCAGGCTAGCAATTCCAGCTGTCCCTCCCCCAACTGCCATGCGCTGCTCCTGCCCTCTGCCTTGGAGTTGCTCCCTGAGACTCCTGTATGCTGTGCGGGGGGGGGGGGAGGAAGAGGAAGAGGGGGGCTAATGTCAGGCGGTCCTCCTCCCCCCTGCTCCTGCACCCCACTTACCCCATCTTCCATAAAGCAGGGGCAACACATGACAGGGCTCAGGATGGAGGGAGCTTGCTGGCAGCAGCTGAGTCTCAGCAAGCTGATCTAATTAGCAAAGCAGAGTACTTAAATGGGAAATGTGCATCTCTCTCTCTCACACACACGGTGTGTGTCTCTGTCTGCGATGCTGTCTCCCCTCCCTCCATTCCTGCTGCCTTGTAGAGTGTGAGAGTTAAGCCTTGAGGGCTCAGCCAATTGCTAGTTCATCATTTAGCAGTAAGGTATTCCCTGGGAAATATCCCACCCTCTGACTCCACCACCTCAACCCAGCTTCACAATCATCATCACTGTGTAGCAGTATTCAATTGTTTGTTTAAAACTTATATAGATAGTATTTTGTCTGGTGAAAAAAAAACCCTGGAACCTAACCCCCTCATTTACATTAATTCTTATGGGGAAATTGGATTTGCTTAACATGGTTTCACTTAAAGTCGCATTTTTCAGGAACAGAACTGACAATGTTAAGTGAGGAGTTACTGTAGTTTCAAACAATTTGTCTGGTACTGAAGTTAGCACTAGTGGCCTGCAATTACTGGGATCACATTTGGAGCCTGTTAAAAATCAGCATCACATTAACTATTTTGCCAGTCATCTGGTAGAGAGGCTGATTTAAGCCATAGGTCATATACCACATTTAGTAGTTCTGCAATTTGATATTTTAGTTCCTTCAGAACTCATGGGTGAATATCATCTGGTCCTGGTGAATTATGTTGTTGAATGTATCCGTTTGTTCTAAAACCTCTGTGATGGGTTGTCACCCCTGATTGGAATCTAGGAGCTTGTAGAACTGCTGAACCCCCTAACACGTCAGCTGGGCTGTCCTCTCTCACACTGCTGTGCTGGCGACACAGCCAGACTCTCCAGACCTGTTATCACCCAACACAACAGCAGGTGGCACCACAAGCCCTTCTGAGCTACCTGAGTGCTTTACCTAAGCCACTCAAGGACAAATAGGATACAATAGCCAATTTCCCAGCTCCTCAGCCATACACCCTTTCTGGGGAATAAACACATAATTATACCATCTTCAAATGCACGGGGATCTGCAGAATGCAAACCCATTAATATAGATCACTTTCCCCTCAATGTGGGATAGATACGCAGCAGCCTTTGTTTACAAAGCTGACATTTTGGATCCCCAAGAAAAATTGGAGGTTTCTCATCTGCCTTTCCCTTGTAACATAAACAAAGGTTTCACTGAGTCTGTGGCTGCACCTCCCGACCAGTCCATGGTTGGGCTACTGTGCCCATTAGTTTGACTAACCAGCCTTCCCATCTCTGTACAGCCCCCTCCACCCTGTACAATGCCCCCCTTAAGCAGATCCTATGGGCAGTGGTTACTCTTGCAAGCCCTGGTAGAACATCTATAATGAATCTGTGCTGCAAGAGACCTGAAGAGGTTCCTAGAGCAGTTGTGGGGGCACAGAGATTGTGGGTGGGCCTAGCTAGCAGTGGATCACTGAGATTGGGGCATAACTTCGGGAATCCCTGCAACCTGGGTCCCCCTTTTCACAGGAGGAAGGGAAGGGACTTTTTCTATTGGAATGATCCAAGGGATATTTCCATGTACGGAGCCTTGTGGAATTTCTCTTCCTTGGCCTGCACCCTGGGTTTGTAATGCAGGAAAGGGGGCTGCTGGGGAGAAACCTTGTATATTATTATGATGATGATTTTATTATATATATATTTCATTTCAGCAAGATCACAGCTGTGATAGCCACCCCCAAGTTATCCATGTGACAAATCAGAACCACACGAACAGTGATGACAAGCCTGTATTCTAGGAATAGAGCTTACAGAAAGGCTGGCACCGCAGTCCAATTGGGCAGCATCACCACACATCCCCTGTGATTTCACTCCTGCAGTTTGCAATTGGCTGTCACGGGGATTAAAGCAGGTGCACAAGAAGCCAAGCAGCAGAGATTCCCCGATGGCCAAGTGGCCCCCAAGGGAATGTGCAGACATGCTTCATAAAGACAGTTGCCTCCGTATCTGAACAGATTCTGCCTGCTGCCCGTGCAACATCTCTGATGACTCCTTGTCCTTTAGAGAGAAGACCTCTGCTGTCAGCGGCTCCCCGTCTAGCAGGAATTGGGTACGTTGGCAGGTTTCACTATCTTTAAAATGTGAAATGAAGGGGAAAGGCTGCAAGCTGTTTCCATTGGCTGATGTTTTGTGCAGCTGCAGAGGATTCAGCTGGGCTGTTGGGGTGACTCAGTGACAGGGCTGGAGGGCAGGCAGCACTAGGTAGCATGGGAACCCCTCCCCTATATCTCCCCAGGGTCCTCAGTGAGTAGTTCAAGCTACACAGAAATCTGACATTCAAAGTGAGCTCAGAGTGTTAAAACTCCGAAGACCTGAGTCAGGATTTCTCAAGGGCGCCCATTTCTAGAGGTGCCGTGTGCTCTGGGCCCGATCCTGCCAGGGGCTGAGCTTGAGGAGACTGCACAGAATATCAGTTCCCACATCACCTCTGGTGTATTTACTGCTGGAAATTTAATCAGGAAAAACATTTTCAAAGGTTTTATTCTCCAGGTTAATTGTGAATGCAGGAATTCGGAGCTGATTTGCTCTGCAGTAAAAGGTCCAATGAGGCATATTTCCATTTTCTCACTAGCTGAGGGCTCTGGAATCTCTGTCCTGAGATACCCCTCAAAGTTACTGGGCTACCGGCATCTCTTCCTCCCCTCTGATCTCCGAGTGCCACATGTCAGGCTTCGTACCCTGCCCTCTCAAGAGATGGCATCCCATGATGCTCCCACCCTCAGACAGGCGCGAGGGGTACAGCACATTGTAGTTCAACTGTGCCTGCCCTACAGGTCCGGGTGGGTTCGGCACCTGTGGTTCTTCCCTTTGGGAGGCTGTGAGTAGTTGTGAGATGAGAGACCAGCCAGCCTTCTTGAACCAAAGTTCTGTTTAATATCAACTTCGGGAATAAAGCGTAACATGGGAGAATAAAGCAACGGAGGGTCCTGTGGCACCTTTAAGACTAACAGAAGTATTGGGAGCATAAGCTTTCGTGGGTAAGAACCTCACTTCTTCAGATGAGGTTCTTACCCACAAAAGCTTATGCTCCCAATACTTCTGTTAGTCTTAAAAGTGCCACAGGACCCTCTGTTGCTTTTTACAGATTCAGACTAACACGGCTACCCCTCTGATGGGAGAATAAGAGGGGTTTCAAAAATCAGTCTGAACGTGTCTGACTCCAAACCCTACCACTCTAACGGGGATCCAGGCTGGCTGAGGGCCTTCAGACTTCCCCAGCAGTGTCTGTACCTGACAGTCTGAAACATTGCTCAGCAACAGCTGCCCCACCTCTCTACAGACTCCCAGAACTGGGAAAACAAACTGGGTAATGGGGCTAGAAACAGAAAATAGGCTCTTTCCAGCTTGTCGCTCCGGTGTTGTCTCTCATTTCTAGAGGTGCCGTGTGCTCTGGCCCCGATTCTGCCAGGGGCTGAGCGCGAGGAGACTGCACAGAATATCATGACTAGTTCCCAGATCATCTCAGTGCTGAAGTGCTTAATGAGATATGTTTTTCTTCAGCTGTTGTTTCCCTTCCTTCTTGTTTTCTAGCAGCCTGCTATTAAATTAAGAAAAGCCATACTGGTTTCACCCAATAAAGCCATAAGAGAACCATCCCAGTAGTTAACCAAATATAGCTATAAGCAAACATCCCAAGAACTCCGTTTAACTTACACATTCATTATGGTATCTCAGCTTAATATCTGTCCCAATACTATTTTAGGGTGCTACGTATTTTAGGAATACAGGACAGAGACAGTCAGAGAGAGAGAGAGAGAGAGAGAGAGAGAGGAACAATAGATTACTTTCCTGTGTGAAATGAATTTCCATTTCCATGAATACTCATGAATTTGACTTTGAAATCCACTTTCTGCAAACCCTCATCATGGCTGAATAACAACTGTGGGTTACAATGTACCAGAGAGTGAGAGCTCAAGGAATGTAAATTTTCTATACTGATCCCAATGCCTGTTACCACTTCAGATACAGGCTCCAGACTGACAGAACAGAACCTGAGGGAAACCATTCATCTATTAACTCAGGGACAGAGGAGCTACAATACTTCACATACTGTTTGCAATGGGTTTGTGCTATTTACTCTTTGTTCAGTGAAGAGTTGTATAATTCCATCACCTGGTAACTGACCTGTAGCTGTTTCTAACACTTACATTCAGGGTCAAGAACACAATCCCTCTGCAATACCTGTGCAAGACTTTCCAAAAAGTGATGAGAGAACAGAACCACTGGTCTGTGTTTCAGCAGAGTGGACCTGAGGTGCAGGAAAGGGGAGTGTAATAGTGGTTGTATGTAATTTACGTCTATCAACCCTTACAAAGCATGGTAAAGTAACTTGCACATTCAACTGGATATTAGTGGAAACTTCATGTTTTTACTGTTTATGCATATGTGATACTAACCTCACACCTGCCCAAATGAAGTAAATGTCTGAGTTAGCTTGTAACTTTCCAAATATCTACAGACTGTCGCTTGGGGAGAGGATGCAAGCGCTGTGAGGATGAAGAGAAGGTTGTAGGATGATTGAACTCTCTAGATTCAGTCAACATAGGCCAGGCAATGCACTTCAGCTGCTCTTGGAGGGATTTTGGGGGGTCAGAGTGTATCACCGTCTGAATTTGGTAAGGGAAAGTTAAAGAGCCCAGTTCTGATTGAATTTATACAAATAAATCTCGAGTGATGCCATTCAAGTCAATGTTACTGAATTAAGAACTTGTGCCTAAGCATATATCTCATGTACTGGAGAGAGGCAGTGGCTTAAATTGGCCTCTGAGTACTGGTCTACACTGGGGGGGGGGGATGGATCTAAGTTATGCAACTTCAGTTACGTGAATAAAGCTGAAGTCGACGTACTGAGATCTACTTACCATGGTGTCTTCACTTTTATAAGTTGACGGCTGACACTCCCCCGTCAACTCCACCTACGCTTCTCGCTCCGGTGAAGTACCAGAGTCGACGGGAGAGCGCTCGGTGGTCGATTTATCATGTCTAGACTAAATGTGATAAATGGAACCCCGCTGGATTGATCGCTGCCCATCGATACAGCGCATAATGTAGACATGCTCTCAGGAGTGGAACAATAAAAATGTATAAACAATGAGGCAATGAAACACTTTTATAAATAGCTTCAGTGCAAGAAAGATGAATACAATGACAATTTTCCCCATGGATTTCCCATGGATTTACAAACATCTCATGATACAATGGACCATACTCAGAAGTGGACCACCAGAAAGAGTGTCTGTGGGAAGGTCACAATTGTAAAATCACAGAGCACTCATTTAAGCCGTGGAACTCCCAGCCACAAGATATCAATGGGGACAAGAGTTTAGCAGGATTCAAAGAGGGACTGGATGTTTATATAGATAACTAGAAAATCCAATTAGAGAGGATTGTTTCAAGAACTCTTTGATGAGCACTATACCTTCCTTATTTACACCGCTAAATTTGTCTAATTAGTGGGAGTAGGTTATTTCAAAGCTCCCTATTGCAGGGTGTTTTCCACTTCCTCTGAAGCATCTGGAACCGGTCACTGGATACTAGTCTAAATGGACTATGGGTCTGATCCACTCTGGCAATGCCTATCTTCCTATTTGTTGTGTAAACCCAAGACTATATTTTTGCTGATCTTATTTGAGTTACTGGGAGTCTCTAGACTTGCATTGAGTGCAGAAAAATGTCTCATTAAATATCATCCAGTCTCCTGTCCTTTTTCCTTTTAGGAAGGAAAGTTCAGAACTCCTTGGACCTGCCCAGGACATTATGTCATCTGTCAATGGCACCAAATTCAACTCTGCAGTGTTCCTTCTCACTGGGATACCTGGGAAGGAAGACGTCCATCTCTGGATTTCTATCCCCTTTAGCTTAATGTACGTTATTTCGATAGTAGGAAATTCAGTCATTCTGTTCATTATAAAAACAGATCCAAGCCTCCATGAGCCCATGTACATTTTCCTTTCCATGTTGGCCATCACAGACCTTGCCTTATCGATATCCACCATGCCGACGACACTGGGTATATTATTGCTTAACTCTAGAGAGATCAGCCTCGATGCCTGTTTTGCCCAGCTGTTCTTCATCCACTTGCTTAAATGCATTGAATCCTCTGTGCTCTTGTTGATGGCCTTTGACCGCTTTATCGCGATCTGTAACCCGCTGAGATATGCTTCCATCTTAACCCTGCCAAGAATAGGCAAGATGGGACTGGTGTGTGTGCTAAGAGGGGTGGCTCTAATACTCCCACTCCCTTTTCTCCTTCAACGGTTCCGATATTGTCGATCCAATGTCCTCTCCCATTGCTACTGCCTAAACCAGGATGTCATGAAGATGGCTTGTTCAGATATCAGAGTAAACAGCATCTATGGCTTGTCTGTTTCAGTCTTTACGGTGTGGATGGACTCGCTGCTCATCTTTCTTTCTTATGTGATGATCCTCAAAACAGTGCTGAGCATCACGTCCCATGTGGAGTGCCTCAGAGCCCTGAACACCTGCGTCTCCCACCTCTGCGCCGTCCTGCTGTTTTATACGCCAATGATCGGCCTGTCTGTGATACACAGATTCGGGACGGGCTCTTCTCCCTTGCTTCAGATTCCCCTGGGCTATATCCATGTGCTCGTCCCGCCCGTGATGAATCCAATTGTGTACAGCGTGAAAAGCAAACACCTTCGTGTGAGGATAATTAGGGTATTCGTCAAGTAAAGGGTCAGTTCATCATCTGGCTCCAGCAGTGATGACATGGGAGATGAAAAATATGGGCCACCTATTCTACCATGGACTGTTAAATTCAAGATGACATGAGCTAGTGATCTCCACTATATATATATATATATATTAAAAAAACAAAAAAAAACGAGGAGTCCTTGTGGCACCTTAGAGACTAACAAATGTATTTGGGCATAAGCTTTTGTGGGTTAGAACCCACTTCATCAGATGTATGAAGTAAAAGATACAGGAGCAGATATAAATACATAAAATGTTGGTGGTTGCTTTACAAAGCGTTAGGTCAATCTAGCAAGATTAATCAATTAACAGCAGAAAACGAGGAGAAATAACTTTTGAAGTGGTAAGAGAGTGGCCCGTTTCAGACAGTTGACAAGAAGGTGTGAGTAACATGAAAAATTAGTGCTGGGGAAATTAAGTTTAGGTTTGGTAATGACCCAACCACTCCCAGTCTTTATTCAGGCCTAATCTGATGGTATCTTATTTGCAAATTAATTCCAGTTCTGCAGCTTCATGTTGGAGTCTGTTTTTGAAGTGTTTTGTTGAATAATTGCCACTTTGAGGTCTGTCATTCAGTGACCAGAGAGATTGAAGTGTTCTCCTACTGGTTTTTGAATATTATGATTCCTGATATCAGATTTGTGTCCATTTATTCTTTTGCATAGAGACTGTCTGGTTTGGCCAATGTACATGGCAGAGGGGCATTGCTGGCACATGATAACATATATCACATTGGTAGATGTGCAGGTGAATGAGTCCCTGATGGTGTGGCTGATGTGTATGGGTCCTCTTATG
Source organism: Trachemys scripta elegans (assembly GCF_013100865.1). NCBI lineage: Eukaryota > Metazoa > Chordata > Testudines > Emydidae > Trachemys > Trachemys scripta. The sequence continues at coordinate 339,495,966 of NC_048298.1, forward strand.
GTGTCTTTTTAATATATATGTGGACAGAGTTGGCACCGGGGTTTATAGCAGGGTTTGGTTCCTGGGTTGGTGTTTTTGTTGTGTGGTGTGTAGTTGTTGGTGAGTATTTGCTTCAGGTTGGGGGGCTGTCTGTGCTTCAGGTTGGGGGGCTGTCTGTAAACGAGGACTGGCCTGTCTCCCAAGGTCTGTGAGAATGAGGGTTTGTCCTTCAAGGTGCATTGTAGATCCTTGATGCGCTAGAGAGGTTTTAGTTGGGGGCTGTAGGTGATGGCTAGTGGCGTTCTGTTACTTTCTTTGTTGGGCCTGTCTTGTAGTAGGTGACTTCTGTGTTCCCTTCTGGATCAGCCAATATGTTTCTTCACTTCACCAGGTGGGTATTGCAATTTTAAGAATGCTTGATAGAGATTCTGTAGGTGTTTGTCTCTGTGTGAGGGATCTGAGCAAATGTGGTTGTATCTTAGAGCTTGGCTGTAGACAATGGATTGTGTGATGTGATCTGGAGGCATATAGGTAAGTATAGCGATAAGTAGGTTTCCGTTATAGGGTGGTGTTTATGTGACCACTGCTTATTAGCAGGGCCGACAAGGGGCGGGGGGGAAGCCGGTACAAATTACCAGGGCCCGGCGGTCCAGAAGGGGGCCTGGGATCCGGTCTCCCCGGCTGTTTAGCCCTCCGCCCTTGCCGGGGGACCCAAAATTTTTTTTTAACCAGGGCCTGTACCCACTCTCAGCGGCCCTGCTTATTAGCACTGCAGTGTCTAGGAAGTGGACCTCTTGTGTCAACTGGTCCAGGTTGAGGTTGATGGCAGGGTGGAAATCGTTGAATTCCTCAAGGGCTTCTTTTCCATGGGTCCAGATGATGAAGATGTCATCAATGTAGCGCAAGTAGAGTAGGGGGCGTACGGATACGAGAGCTGAGGAACCGTTGTTCTAAGTTATCCATAGAAATGTTGGCATATTGAGGGGCCATGCAGGTACCCATAGCAGGCCTGCTGACTTGAAGGTAGGTTCAGACAAGGTCTAAGGCCTGGAGCAATTGGAGAGCGGCTGGTGAGGGATGACAGTGCACTGGGGGAAGGAGACCAAGGCAGGCAGCAGCATTTAAAAAGTAACTTTGTTTGTGGAGATCCAGGGGACAGGTGGGATGTTGGCCCAAAAAGAGCTGCATCAGTGGCTGCTCCAACCTCAGAATTCCTCTCGATACAGTCAAGAAAGAGAAGGGATGTGGATGTTGTTTCCCATTACACCTGGCCTGTCACTGTCCCGTCTGTGGTTAAACATTCACAGGCCATGAAAAAGTCTGCAATGCTGTTGTGCAGTCACAGTCCTGGCCATTACCGAGCGCTCTGGGAGCTGTGTGATCCATGGGGGCTGCACCAGCTGTGGACAAGGGCTGTTCAAGGGACATGAACACCCACCCTTCCCCTACGCCCTCAGCCAGGTGCTTGTGACTGAGTCATGTCTGAGACATGATTAACACAGGAGCCCCAAGATAAGCCATTCTCACAGCCCCCCATCCCCATTCATGGCTCTGCATACAATAAACCTCTGAGCCCATTCCACACCGAGGCAGAGCAGAGCTGCGTGTGTGAGTGAGGGTCTGACACACAGGAGTCCTAGGAAGAGACTCAGGCCCAGGTTCCCTCTTCCTCCCCTCCATTTGTGTTACCCCAGCAATGGTCCTCATCTCCCCAACAGAGACACAGCTAGCTCCTGTCCCACCCATCCCTTTCACTGTTAGGTGACCACCTTTTCAAAATCAAAAGAGGGAAAGAGGCAGGACCCCACCCTCTCTGTGATGCTGCCCCTCACCCTCTTCTTCCCCTGTCAGGATCCACCCGCTTCTCCTCCTCTTCCCCCAACACTCCACCCTCTCCCCAGGCCAGAAGCTAAACGTGGGCCATTTTAAAAAATGCCTGCTGAGCTAGAGCCACTGTGAGGCGCACCAGATCCTCCAGCTGCCCTGGACAAAGGGTGTGGGGGCCCAAGAGAAGCCCCCAGCCTGTGTCCCTGCCCCCCAGGATGCCCGCCAGAGAAGATGGAGAGTCTGTGGCTCCTCACAGCAGCCTGGGCTCCTGGGGTAGCTCTTTCCATGGCCCAACTGGTGACCTGGCCCCGGGGCATGGGGAGGGGAGCATCAGGAGAAGTGGAGGAGGAGGAGTAGGGGGAAGGCCTTAGTGGGAAGAGATGGGGCAGGGGGTTGGGCCGCTGTGGAAAAGGAACATGGATTGTGGCAAGACTGCACCAATGCTCACCCCAAAAAGGAGTTTGGTGGGGGGGGGGGCTCCTGAGTAAAGGAGGAGGATGTCCTTGTGTTTTAGAGAAGACTGAATTAATGTGAACCCTCAAATTGGGCTCTTGTATTAAATATCCCAGGCTGAGAGTAAGTCATTGAACGGACCTTAGAGGGAAGGGCAGGGTGTATGGAGGGCTACCTCAGTCCACAAGGGGACACTCTGGGATAGCCCCCATCTGCAGGGAGTTAGCAAGAATGAGCTGTGCACTTGAAAGCCGTTACCACTGGACAGAGTTTAGCTCAGCCCCCAGGCTGCTCTAAACCCCACTGATGCAGGAGGAGAACAGGACAGTGAATCAAACCACTGTAACTGGCTCCTTGCCATCTCTGCTCTCTACAGCGAAGCGGGGATCTCTGCTGATGCAGCAGAGAATCCACACATACTTCTGACTCCTTAGATGGCTGGAAGTCTGGTCCTGTTGTCTGGGCACTGCTCTGTGATTCAGGAGAACTGGGTTTGATTCCCTTTCCATGTGTGACCATGGTCAAGCCATTGGCTGTCTCTGAGCCTCTGCACAGGTGGATAATAGCCCTGCCCTGCCTCATAGAGATGGCGAGAGGATAAATACGTACAAGGTGCTCAGATACTCTGAGACCCTGGGATCGGGGCTATGTCAGTTTCCACAGGCCACCTCAGGAGTGACAGCAAGGGGTAGCTAGTAGAATTCTGAGGGAAATGTTGGAGTGTCACGATGATACTGAGCCTTTCAGCACAGTCACCAGACCGGTGTTTGCAGCCATTAAGGCTGAGTGGGTCTAACTGCCAAATAATGGAGCAACAGCCACAGAGGGCTCATCTTAGACTGTCTCATTGGGAGAAAATGCAGCCTGCAGCTGTTAGGGGATGTGGTTCAGACCTGGGTCTGGGTTTGAAGCAGGCTAGCTGGTCAGGGCAGGAAAGCCAGGGCAGAAGTAGTCTTAGCACATCAGTTGGCAGTTCCCAAGGGCTTTTCTGTGATCCAACCCATCACAGGTCCATCTAGCCCAGTATCCTATCTTCCTACAGTGGCCAATGCCAGGTGCCACAGAAGGAATGAACAGAATAGTTAATCATCAAGTGATCCATCCCCTGTTGCCCATTCCCAGCTTCTGGCAAACAGAGGCCAGGGACACAATCCCTGCCCATCCTAGCTAATAGCCATTAATGAACCTATCCTCCAGGAATTTATCTTGTTCTTTTTTGAACCCTGGTAAAGTCTTGGCTTCACAACATACTCTGGCAAGGAGTTCCACAGGTTGACTGTGCATTATATGAAGAAATGCTTCCTTTTGCTTGTTTTAAACCTGCTGCCTATTAATTTAATTTGGTGCCCCCTATTTCTTATGTTATGCGAAGACGTAAATAACACTTCTTTATTTACTTTCTCCACACCTGTAATGATTAAATTGTGAGATATCTCCCAAGACTAGAAAGCACCAGGTTTAGGATGTAAATAGATGATATATCCTGGTTTTATTGTGACAATCCTGATTCTTCTTGGCCAACATATATCCTTGTTGAGAGCCTGTCAGCATTCAGATTAGCAATTTGTTCAAGTTCTATCCAAGATATTGATCCACTCAAGACAACAATTCATAGATTCACAGAATTTAAGGCCAGAAGGGAATATTAGATCATCAAGTCTGACCTACTGCAGAATTTCACCCAGCTACCCCTGAACTGAACCCAGTTACTTGTGACTGACTAATGCATAACTTGGCTTCATCTAAAGCGCATCTTCCAGGAAGGCATCCAGTTTTGATTTGGAAATATCAGGAGAATCCACCACCTCCCTTGGGAGTTTGTTCCATTGGTTAAGCACCCTCGCTGTTAAATATGTGTGCCTCATTTCCAAATGTAATTTGTATGGTTTCAGTTTCCAGCCATTCGTTCTTGTTATACCTTTTCTTGCTAGATTGAAGAGCCCATTAGTAGCTGGTATTTTGTACCTGTGAAAGGGCTTGTTTACTGTCAACAAGTCAGCTCTCAATCTTCCCTTCTTCTAGTCACTACACCCCTGTGTATACAGCTGAGGCAAACTTGTAAATGACAGAGGAGGAGAAAGTCCTTGGTGTATTTGTCAGTCTCAGGATAACTGTGAGCCACCGATATGATGTCTCTGAACCAGGCAAATGAGATCCTAAAATGTGTCAGGTGAGTTAGGGAAGTATTAATATCCTTACACAAGGTACTGGTGAGACCTCCTCTGGCAAACTGTGTAAAATTCTGGTCATGTGTATTCCAGAAAGAAGAATTCAGGCTGGAACAGGTGCAGAGATGGGATCCTACGATGGTCAGGGCAATGGAGGATCTCTATTATGAGGAGACTGGAAGAGTTTATCAGGTTTAGCCTAACAATGCAGGCTGAGTGGGGATCAGATTGCTCTATAAATACATTGGGGAAGGGGGTTTAAACACCAGGGAGGGAGACAAGCTCCTGACAGCGTTGGCACAAGAACAAAGGAGGATAAACTGGCCAGGAGTAAAATGAGACTGGAAAGGAGGAGATATATGACCATCCAAGGAGGGAGGCTTTGGAAGAGCCACCCAACAGGAGTAGTGGCAGATCTACAACCAGGTGCTTTTAAGATGGAATTTGACCAGTTTATGCACCAGACGATATGTCAATCTCTCCTTCTATAATAGGGCACAAGGCTCATTGTCACAGGAGGTCCTTTCCAGGCCTATGTCACTATGGCTCACACTAGCCCATTTTGTGTCACACTGGGAGCTAATTATCAGAGGGGTAGCCGTGTTAGTCTGAATCTGTAAAAAGCAGCAGAGGGTCCTGTGGCACCTTTGAGACTAACAGAAGTATTGGGAGCATAAGCTTTCGTGGGTAAGAACCTTACTTCTTCAGATGCAAGTAATGGAAATCTCCAGAGGCAGGTATAAATCAGTATGGAGATAACGAGGTTAGTTCAATCAGGGAGGGTGAGGTGCTCTGCTAGCAGTTGAGGTGTGAACACCAAGGGAGGAGAAACTGCTTCTGTAGTTGGATAGCCATTCACAGTCTTTGTTTAATCCTAATCTGATGGTGTCAAATTTGCAAATGAACTGGAGCTCAGCAGTTTCTCTTTGGAGTCTGGTCCTGAAGTTTTTTTGCTGTAAGATGGCTACCTTTACATCTGCTATTGTGTGGCCAGGGAGGTTGAAGTGTTCTCCTACAGGTTTTTGTATATTGCTATTCCTGATATCTGACTTGTGTCCATTTATCCTCTTGCGTAGTGAATGGGAGCTAATGTGGACTTAGAATCATAGAACTACACCAGCACCAACTAAATCATCCCAGACAAGCCTTTGCCAATCCGGGCCATAAAAAACCTCTAGTATGAACATTCCACCACCTCCCCAGGTAACACATTCCAGTGCCTCACCACCCTTCTAATGGAATAGTGTTTCCTAATATCCAGCCTAAATCCATCCTCTTTGGAACCCCCCTTCAGGTAGTTGAAGGCTACTATCAACTCCCCCCTCACTCTTCACTTCTGCAGACTAAATAACCCCAGTTCCCTCAGCCTATCTTTGTAAGTCATGTGTTCCAGCCCCCTAATCATTTTTGTTGCCGTCCGCTGGACTCTCTCCAATTTGTCCACATCCCTTCTGTAGTGGGGGGACCAAAACTGGACACAATACTCCAAGCGTGGCCTCACTAGTGCCGAATAGAGGGGAATAATCACTTCCCTCTATCTGCTGACAATGCTCCTACAATAACAGCCCAAATAAGCCATTGGCCTTCTTGGCAACAAGGCACACTGCTATCTCATATCGAGCATCTCGTCCACTGTAATTCCCAGGTCCTTTTCTGCAGAACTGCTGCTTAGCCAGTCAGTCTGAAGCCTGTAGCCATGTATGGCATTCTTCCTTCCTAAGTGCAGGACTCTGCACTTGTTCTTGTTGAACCTCATCAGGTTTCTTTTGGCCCAATCTCCCAATTTGTCTAGGTCACTCTGGACCCTACCCCTACCCTCCAGCATATCTACCTCTCCCCCAGCTTAGTGTCATCTGCGAACTTGCTGAGAGTGCAATTAATCCCATCATCTAGACCATTAATGAAGATGTTGAACAAATCCGGCCCCAGGACCGACTCCGCTTGATACTGGCTGCCAACTAGACATCGAGCCGCTGATCACTACCCATTGAGCCTGACAATCTAGCCAGCTTTCTATCCACCTTACAGTCCATTCATCCAATCCATAATTTTTTAACTTGCTGGCAAGAATACTGTGGGAGACCATGTCAAAAGCTTTGCTAAAGTCAAAATATATCACATCCACCACTTTCCCCTTATCCGCAGAGCCATTTATTTCATCATAGAAGGCAATCAGGTTGGTCAGAAATGACTTGCCCTTGTTGAATCCATGTTGATTGTTCCTGATCACCTTCCTTTCCTCCAAGTGCTTCAGAATGGATTCCTTGAGCACTTGCTCCATGACTTTTCCAGGGACTGAAGCGAGACTGACCAGTCTGTAGTTCCCTGGGTTCTCTTTCTTCCCTTTTTTAAATATTGGCTCTATATTTGCCTTTTTCCGATCATCCAGGACCTCCCCCGATCACCACAAATTTTCAAAAATAATGGCCAATGGCTCTGCAATCACATCAGCCAACTCCCTCAGCACACTCAGATGCATTAGATCTGGACCCATGGACTTGTGCATGTCCAGCTTTTCTAAATAGTCCTTAATCTGTTCTTTCACCACTGAGGGCTGGTCACCTCCTCCCCATACTGTGCTGCCCAATGCAGCAGTCTGGGAGCTGAACTTGTCTGTAAAGACCAGGCAAAATAAAACATTGAGTACTTCAGCCTTTTCCACATCATCTGGCACTATGTTGCCTCTGCCATTCAATAAGGGCCCCACACTTTCCCTGACATTCTTCTTGCTGCTAACATACCTGTAGAAATCCTTCTTGTTACCCTTCACATCCCTTGCTAGCTGCAACTCCAATTGTGACTTGGCCTTCCTGATTACACCGCTGCATGCTTGAGCAATAGTTTTATTCTTCTCCCTAGTCATCTGTCCAGATTTTCACTTCTTGTAAGTTTCCTTTTTGAGTTTAAGTTCACTGAAAATTTCATGGTTAAGTCAAGCTGGTTGCCTGCCAGATTTGCTATTCTTTCTACACATCGGGATGGTTTGTTCCTGTGCCCTCAATAAGGCTTCTTTAAAATACAGCCAGCTCTCCTGGACTCCTTGCCCCCTCATATTAGCTTCCCAGAGGATCCTGCCCATTAGTTCCCTAAGAGAGTCAAAGTCTGCTTTTCCGAAGTCCAGGGTCCGTATTTTGCTGCTCTCCTTTCTTCCTTTTGTCAGGATCCTGAACTTGACCATCTCATGGTCACTGTTGCCTAGGTTGCCACCCACTTCTACTTCCCCTACCAATTCTTCCCTGTTTGTGAGCAGCAGGTCAAGAGGAGCACGGCCCCTACTTGGTTCCTCTGGCACTTGTACCAGGAAGTTGTCCCCAACACTTTCCAAAAACTTCCTGGATTGTCTGTGCACTGCTGTATTTCTCTTCCAGCAAATGTCAGGGTGATTGAAGTCCCCCATTAGAACCAGAGCCTGTGATCTGGAAACTTCTGTTAGTTGTCCTTCTGATCCGGTGGTCTAAAGCACATGCCCACCACAACATCACCCTTGTTGCTCTCGCCTCTAAACTTAACCCAAAGACTCTCAACAGGCTTTTCTCCAGTTTCAAACTGGAGCTCTGAACAATCATACCCCTCTCTTACATAGCCATCTTTAAAGCCCTCCTCACTAGGTTAGCAAGCCTGCCTGAGAAGATGCTCTTCCATCTCTTCGTTAGGGAAGCAGTCCTTCTTTCTGGAACGACATCCCATGGTTGAAGAATCCAAATCCCTCTCTCCGACACCACCTGTGTAACCATGCATTCACCTCCATAATTCAATGGTCCCTACCTGGGCCTTTTCCTTCAACAGAGAGGATGGAGAAGAACACTATTTGTGCCTCCATTTCTTTTATCCTTCTTCCCAGAGCCACGTATTCTGCAGTGATCCTCTCAAGGTCATTCTTGGAAGTATCATTAGTGCCCACATGGAGAAGCAGGAAGTTGTGTGTCCACTATGTCCCTGCTCTAGGACCTGGCTGATGGATTTTCCTCTCAATAGATTCAGGAAAAAGCATGACTCAGAGTTATCGTCTGGAAAAGGAATTGGTTTTGGGTTCACAGGATTTTAATTCCCTGGTTTCTGGTAATATCATCATGCTGAGCTGCCAGCTGCCTCCTACCCAGGAACTAGCCTCAGAGAGGAATTATTATTATATATATTATTATATTCAGCAGTAATGCAAGGAACCTACAGGCTTGTATCCTGTAAAAGATATTGACTAAAATTCATTTGAAAATTTAACACTATTAATCTGGGCTTGAATAGGAACTGGGAGTGGCTGGCTCACTACAAAAGCAGCTTTGCCTCTCCTGGAATTGACACCTCCTCATCTATTATTGGGAGTGAACTACATCCACCCTGATCAAATTGGCCCTGTCAACACTGGTTCTCCACTTGTGAGGTAACTCCCTTCTCTTCATGTGTCAGTATATTTATGCCTGTCTCTGTAATTTTCATTACATGCATCTGAATAATTGGGTATTTTACCCATCAAAGCTTATGCCTAAATAAATCTGTTAGTCTTTAAGGTGCCACCAGACCCTTTGATCAGTTCTTCAGTTGCTTGGTGGTGGTGTCTGTAGATGGAGGTGGAAGAGAGAGACCATGGCAAACGTCTCTCATTTTTATCATGTTCTTTCTTCTCTCTTGGCTTTGTCCCTCCCCTTCAGAGTCGGGTAAGCATTACCTCATCATAGTCCCAAACTGACCAAGGAAAGGAGGGGGTGACTCCCTCAAGAGTCCAAAAGATCCTTTGTTGCTGCCTAGGCCAATGTCCTTTGTTCCTATGAGGCTGGACTGGGTTTGTCCCATACATACCCTGATGAGGTGTGAACTGCCCCTCTGTTCCTGGGAGTTTTGCCTGGGCTTCTATTAAGCCACTAAGACACATTTTCAGCTTCATAACAATATACATGAAATTAAAACCTATTATATTACTATAACAACAATGCTTAGTGCATCATGAGCCTTCCCAAGACACCCAACATGACAAACTTTGCATTGGATACCACACTGTCATATTATAAGGACGAATATGGGGGTGCAGGGTGTTGCCATGAGGTGCAGAGCGTCACAGTAATGTCAGCATAATATATTATAAAAGTGGCATCCCAGGGCAGTAGGGAAAAGAGATGTAGCCCTTGGGAGGGCCCAGAAGGTGATGGCTAACATTTCAGGTTGTTCTGCAAGGGATGGTGTGAGTATGGATGTTCAGATGAACTTTTTGTATTATCTCTATCTACATTACTGAGTAGTTAGAGTGTATGTGACTTTGCTAAATGTATTAAGAACGTATCTATTTGTAAATATAAAAGAGTTCCTTTAGTGTGAGTGTAACCCCGTTCCTTACCACAGGGGGCTCTGTAACCCACTGCAGACGGAAACAGTGTCTCTACCACCAATGGATTGTGTGACCAGAAATATCCACTAGCTAACCCTCAGTACCTTTGTTTGTGGGTACTCACCAAATTTGGGCATAGATGGACCTGGGGGGCAGGAGGGGATTGTTTGGATTCAAGAGAGATCTAGCAGCAGGCAATGGAGCTGGGCTTGGGTCATGCCCCTTTCTATTAAGAATGTGTATGGCCTTGCTTACCGGACGTATGCATTTCTTATGCATGAACAAGAAGAGGAGACCCTCTGAGCTGTACCTAGGGAACCAGTGACTCTGCGAGCCCATCACTGTTATGTCCGGCTGTCTGTGGTGTAACCCTGTTCCTTACAGTTGGGGGCTCTGTAGCCCAGTGCAGAGGGAAACAGCGTTTCTGCCACTGACAGACTGTGTGACCAGAAATGTCCACTAACCAACCCTCAGTGCCTTCACTTGTGGGCGCTCTGCTTGAGATACAGCCAGCAGCACCAATTCTTGGGATGTTAATGGGACTCTCGCACTAGTTCCAATATTTCCTAAAGCCCCAACTTCTGGAATCCAGAGATTATGCAAGAATATCAGCTTTCAGCTTTCTTAAAAAAGTTTCTTTAAAAACTGAGTTGCAGAAAAGGTAGAAAGCCTGAAGCAGGTGACCTCAAAGGTTCAGAAACCAAATGCAATTGGAAAAGAAACTCATATAAGTATATTTTAAAATCTCAGTATTTTTAAACCCATCTCATAATTTTTTCGGGCTTCGACTCATAGTTGTTGAACGGGGCTTGGCGATACTGCCTACCTAGCTCATAAAATCTCGGCAATTAGCCAAAGTAAAAAAAAAATAACAGCAAGTTTTTTTCAAAGTACATCAGAAGCAGGAAGCCTGCCAAACAATCAATGGGGCCAGGGGAAAACTGAGGTGCTAAAGGAGCACTCAAGGAAGGTGAGGATAAATGAATTCTTTGCCTTGGGCTTCATTGCAGAGGATGTGAGGAATATCCCCACACTTTTGCCATTCTGTTTAGGTGACGGACATAAGGAATTGTCCCAGGCTGAGGTGTAATTAGAGGACGTTTTGGAACAAACTGATAAATTAAAGAGTATTGAGTCACTGGGACCAGATGGGATTTACCCAAGTATTCTGAAGAAACTCAAATACCAGATTCCAGAACTACTAACTGTGATATGTGACCTATAGCTTAAATTAGCCTGTGTACCAGATGACTGGCAAATAGCTAATGTGATGCAGATTTTTTTAAAAGGCTCCAGAAGTGATCCTGGCAATACAGGACAGTAAGCCTAATTTCAGTACCAGGCAAATTGGTTGAAAATATAGAAAATAATAGAATTATCAGACACAAAGATTAACACATTATGTTGGGGGAGAGTCAACACAGCTTCTCCAAGGGAAATCATGACTCACCAGTTTTTTAGGTGACCAATCTGCAGAACTGTCCCAGATTGAAGTGTCATTAGAGGAGATTTTGGAAGAAATTGACAAACTAAACAGTAAGAAGTCACCAGGACCAGGTGGTATTCACCCAAGAGTTCTGAAGGAACTCAAATGTGAAATTGCAGATCTACTAACTTTAGTCTGTAGCCTATCATTTAAATTAGCTTCTGCGCGAAATGATTGGAGGATAACTAATCTGAAGCCCCTTAAAAAGAGCTTCAGAGGTGATCATGGCAATTACAGGCTGGTAAGCGTGATTTCAATGCCTGGCAAACTGGTTGAAACTATAGTAAAGAACAAAATGTCCGACACATAGATGAAAATAATGTGTTGGTGAAAAGTCAACATGGCTTTTGCAAAATAAAATCATACCTCACCAATCCACTAGAATTCGTTGAGAGGGTCAATATTTGACCCAATTTCTTGCCAGCAGCCCACTTTCCCGCATTACAAAACCAGCATGCAGAACAGGGAAGAGACATTGCACAAGGTTTCATACATGAATGATCAAAGGGAAATTTCCATGTAGGGAGCCTTGTGGAATCTCCCTTCCCTGGCCTTCACCCTGGGTTTGTAATACAGGAAAGGGGGCTACCGTGGAGAAATCAGGTCCTATATTATTTTTATTTTATTTTATGTTATTTCAGCCAGATCACAGCTGTGACAGCATCATCATTACCATTCGGCCACCCCCGATGTAGCCATGTGACTAATCAGAACCATATGGAACAGTGATGACAAGCCTGGATTCCAGGAGAAGAGCCTGCAGCAGGGAGTGTGATGCAGAACTGTTGGGTAGGATCACCACACATCCCCTGGGATTTGGCCTCTTGTGGTTTGCCATTGGCCATGACGGGGGCAAAAGCTGGTGCACAGGAAGCCAAGCAGCTGAGGTTCCCTGATGGCCAAGTGGTCCCAAGGGAATGTGCAGGCATGCTTCATAAAGACACTTGCCTCCCTATCTGAACACATACTGCCTGCTGCCCGTGCAACCTCTCCGATGATTCCTTGCCCTTTAGGGTAAGACCCCTGGCGTTAGCGGCTCCAAGTCTAGCAGGAATTGGGTACGTTGGCAGGTTTCACTATCTTTAAAATATGAAATGAAGTGTAAAGGCTGCAAACTGTTTACATTGGCAGATTTTCTGTGCTGCAGCAGTGAACTCAGCTGGGCTGTCAGAGTGACTCAGTGACAGGGGCTGGAGGGGAGGGGGCTGGAGGGCAGGCAGAACTAGATAGCTTGGTAACCCCTCCTCTACATCTGCCCATGCTCCACGGTGGGTTGTTCAAGCTACACAGAAATCTGAAAGTCAAAGCGAGCGCGCAATGTTAGAATCTCGATGCCCCGAGTCAGATTTCTTAATCTGTCCCATTTCTAGAGGTGCCATGAGCTCTGGGCCCAATCCTGCCAGGGGTTGAGTGAGAAGCAACCCCATGGAATATCAGTGACTAGTTCCCAAATCGCCTCATGTTTATTTGCTCCTGGGAATTTAAGCAGCAAATACATTTTCATAGGTTTTAATTCCTGACTTCATTGTGAACACAGGAATTCAGGGCTGCATTGCTCTTTGGTAACAGATCTGATGAGGCATATTTCTATCTCCTGATTGGCTGAAGGCTCCAGCCTTTCTGCCCTGTAGATACCCCTCAGAGTTACAGGGCCACTGGCATCTCAGCCCCCTCTCTGGTCTCTGAGTGCCAGATGGCAGGACTCATAGCCTTTCCTCTCATGGGATATAATCTCACAGTCCTCCCACCCTCAGACTGGGCCCTGGGCTACTGCACAGTGTGGGTCAGCTGTGCTTATCCGGTAGGTCAGAGTGTGTTTGGTACCTGTGGCTCTTCCCTTTGGGAGGCTGTGAGCAGTGGTGAGACGAGTGACCAAATCACCTCAGGTTTATTTGCTTCTGGAAATTTAATCAGCAAATGCATTTTCAAAGGATTTATTCTCTGGCTCGATTGTGAACATAGGAATTCAGAGCTGCATTGCTTTGTGGTAACAGGTCCGAGAGGGCAAATTTTTACCCTATAGTGACGGGGTTACCAGCATCTCTTCCCCGTCTCTGGTCTCTGAGTGCCAGATGTCAGGCCTTGTAGCCTACCCGCTCATGGGATGGATCCCTCCATTCTCCCTCCCTCAGGCTGGGCACTGGGCTACAGCACACTGTGGGTCAAGTGTGCTTGCCGAGCAGATCCCAGTGGGTTCGGAAACTCTGGTTCTTCTCTCAGGGAGTCTGTTATTAGCGGTGAGACGAATGAGCAGCCAACATTATTGAACCAAAATATTGTTTAATCTGAACAATAGGAATGAAGCGTAACATGGGAGAATAAGAGGGTTTAAAAAAAAATAGTCTGTACATTTCTCCAACCCCAAGCCCTCCCTCTCTGATGAGCACCCAGGCAGGCCAAAGGCTTTCAGATTTCCCCAGCACTCTCTGTTCCTGTCAGTCTGAAGAGCTTCTCAGTAACAGCTGCCCCATCTCTGGACAGACTCCCAGCGCTGGCAAAACAAGCTGTGTAGCGTGGCTGGAGCCAGGAAATAGGCTCTTTCCAGCTTGTAACTCAGTTTTTTTTCTTTCAGGCTCCCTGAAGTGCTGACTGAGAGATGGCTTTTCTACATCTCTTGCTTCCCTTCCTGTTTATTTTCCAGGAGCCTGGTATTAAATTAAGAAGAGCCAAACCGGTTTCACCCAATATAGCCATCACATAAACATCAAAATAATTAACCCAAGATAACCATAATGTAAACATGACAAGAACTGGGTTTAACATACACATTCCTTATGGCAGCTCAGTTCCATGTCTGTCCCAATCCCTTTCCCGGGTGCTATAGATTTTATGAATACAGGTCATAGGCAGTCAGAGAGCAATAGACAACTTCCATGTGGGAAATGAAGTTCCACATGCATTTGACTTTTAAATGCACTTCCTGAAATCCTGCATCATGCCTGAATAACAGGTGCGGGGGTTACTATGTATAAGAGAGTGAGAGCTCAGGGAATGAATATTTTCTATGCTGATCCTAATGCCTGTTACCACTCTGGATACAGGCTACAGACTGACAGAACAGAACCTGAGGAGAACCAGTCAGCTATTAACCCAGGGACAGAGGCGCTACTAGAGCATAGTTTGATGAGAAGTGATTGATTGAAGGATGAGATGTGATCTTTCCAAGTTCTGAAGAAATCCAGATGACATACATGTAACCCTTCTGCCAGGTGAAGCCAGCAACAACCAGGGCCGGGTTCTGTATTTAGGGATTCCTTTTCAACAATACAACAAAGAAGAGGCCTGAGCACCAACCCAGTATCTTGGGAAATTACACACCCCTCCTGGGCACCTCTGGGAGGCAATATTTCCCTACTTGCAAGCACACAGACTGAGTTGAGGAAAGAAAGTTTTAATGATAGGAGAGAAGTCAACCGACATTAATTAGGGAAAATTCCACAAGCAGGATTCATAATCCTAAAACTGTGACCAGGACACCCATCCCAGAGTGCTTGGGGCAGTGGCTTCTGCCTTATGCTCTTCAGTTCTACAACCAAAAGTTTCTTTACAATGCCCTTCTCTGCTACCTCACCTCACTGTGGTCGTCCTTGGTCAGGGAGGACACAGGGTTGAGAGGTGCATCTGTGTGAGTTCACCTCCCACAGGGGGTATAATTCACCTTGCTTGCTTTGTGATTTGAGCACTTGCTCAGGCTGGCCACCCTGTCAGCCATGACTCCTCCCTAGTTGCCGCCCCACCAGCCAATCGTTCTGCTCTGATCCATCCGGTCAACTGTCAGTTACCTTCTGCTGCCACCTGCCTCGCTGCTGTGACCTCAGCTTTTAGCAGGTTGGGCAGAAACACTGTCCCACCACAAGTGATTTCAGATCTCATTTAAGCACTTAAAATAACAAAGGTTCCTAATAAAGCATATTCAGTTCTATCTTTGAACAATGGGCAGGAAAAGACCCTTGTCTTTGGCAGTGGGGACCCTTTGTGAGAGTCCATAACTCCTGCCAGGGAAACCTGTCCCCACCCCCCTTTCTTTCACAGGACTCTGGCATTTGAACCCCTGGCTTAACGATGTCTTTTCAGCTGAGGGTGACCCCCTCATTTGGGACAGGTTAAGCACAGTTCTGCTCCCCTTTATTCATACACTAAAGACAACAACATTGATAACAGCATTTTACTATCCCTGCATTCAGTACTAAAGTGATTTGTACACCAGCCAAAGTTGATCACTTTGAGCAACACCTCTCTATCTGCTGGACATGTAGGCACAGTAGGTGTGTTCATATAAGTACAGTTTGCTCCTGATGTCTCTCTTCCTTCCAGCTATCTGTCAGGGGAGAGTTCATTCAGACTCTGTTTACATACATTTTACATTTCAAGTCCAAGTCTAACATGAGAAATCATCTCTGAAAGAAGATGAGAGGAGAAAGAATGAGTTGACATGTGTGTACTACAGTACAGACGTGTAAATGTTATGTCAAAACTTTTCATTGTAATACAAATATTACAGACCAAACGTTCATGACATGCATGTAAATCGTAAGCCAGCAACAGAGTTGTTCGAATCTATACCGGAAGGAGCAGTGTTTACTGTTTAATGGCTTTTGCTTTCAAAAGTATTTCAGAAGTACTCCACATACTGTTTGCAATGGGTTTGTGCTATTAACTCTTTCTTCAGTGAACAGGTGTATGATACTATCCCCTGGTAACTGACCAAAAGCTGTTTGTAATACTCACATTCAGAGTAATGAACACAATCTCTCTACAATACCTGTGCAAGACTTTCCAGAAAGTCCTGAGAGACCAGGACCTCTGGTCAGTGTTTCGGCAAAAAATAGAGCTGTGGTGCAGGAAAGGGACCTGTAATAGAGGTTGTATGTAATTAAAACCCATCACTTCTTACACAAGCATGGCTGAAGTAACTTGCACTTTCAATTGAGTATTAGAGCAAACCTAGTGTTTAAACTATTCATCCATTTGGACACCAATCCCTCCCTCGCACAACTGAAGTAACTGTCTGTGTTAGCTTGTAACTTGCCAGTTATCTACAGCCCCTTGCATGGGGAGAGGATGCAGGACTTGTGACGATGAAGAGAAGCCTGTCGATGATCAGACTCTTTGGACTCAGTCAATGCTGGCCAGGCAAAACACTTCAGCTTCTCTTGGAGGGATTCTTGGGTGTCACAGTCTGTCACTGGGAGCATTTGGTAAAGAAAAGTTAATAGAGCCCTGTTCTGGATTTACACAGGGGAATCTGGAGTGATGCAGTTGAAGTCACTGTTATTGAATTAAGAACCTGGCCCTGAGAATTTATCCCATGTGATGAAAAGTTGCAGTGGCATAATTTGGACTCTCTGGGGTGCAGAAAAAAAACACGTTCACTTAGAATTTCAATGCAGGACAGATCAATACAATGACTGTTTTCACCATGCACTTGCAATGGGCCACGCTCCAAAGGGGAGGGCCAGAAAGAGTGTCTGTGGGAAGGTCACAAATGTAAAATCACACAGCACTCAAGTAGGCTGCAGAACTCACTACCGTAAGATACCAATGGGACCAAGAGTTTAGCAGGATTCAAAGAGGGACGGGATGTTTATATGGGTAACCAGACAATCCAATTAGAGTAATCAGGATTTTTTTAAAAAAGGCTTGAATAGGCTCTAAACCTTCCTGATTTACACTACACAATATGTCTAAATAGTGGGTGTAAAGGGAAAACTTTCCCTGGGAGAAAGCTACCTATTGCAGGGCTTCTTCCACCTTCTTCTGCAGCATCTGGAACTGGCCACTGGGTAGTTTACAGGGCACTGGTTACTGCGTTAGATGGGCTACAGGTGTGATCCAGTCTGGCTGTGCCTAGCTTCCTACCGGTGGTGTAAATCCAAGACTAGTTTTTTTGCTGATCTTCCTTGAGCTCCTGGGAGTCTCTAGAATTGTACTGAGAGCAGAAAGATGTCTCGTTAAATATCATCTAGTCTCCTGTTCTTTTTCATTTCAGGAAGGAAAGTTCAAAAGTCCCCGGATCTGCCCAGTACATTATGTCAGCTGTCAATGACACCAACTTCAACTCTGCAGTGTTCCTGCTCACCGGGATACCTGGGCAGGAAGACGTCTACCTGTTGATCTCTATCCCCTTCTGCTTAATGTATGTTATTTCGATAGTAGGAAATTCACTCATTCTGTTCATTATAAAAACAGATCCAAGCCTCCATGAGCCCATGTACATTTTCCTTTCCATGTTGGCCATCACAGACCTTGGCATATTGATATCCACCATGCCAACGATACTGGGCATATACTTGTTTAACTCTAGGGAGATCAGCCTTGATGCCTGTTTTGCTCAGCTGTTCTTCATCCACTTATTTCAATGCATTGAATCCTCCATTCTCCTGTTGATGGCCTTTGACCGCTTCATCGCAATCCGTAACCCACTGAGATATGCTTCCATCTTAACCCTGCAGAGAATAGCCAAGGTGGGACTTGTGTTTGTGCTAATACGGTTTGCCCTAACAGTCCCACTCCCCTTTCTCTTAAAACGGTTCCGATACTGTCGAGCCAATGTCCTCTCCCATTCCTACTGCCTGTTCCAGGAGGTCATGAAGATGGCTTGTTCCGATATCACAATCAACAGCATCTATGGCTTGGTTGTTACATTCTTAACAATGGGGTTGGACTCACTGCTCATCTTCCTCTCTTATGTGATGATCCTCAAAACAGTGCTTAGCATCACGTCCCACATGGAGTGCCTGAGGGCCCTGAACACCTGCATCTCCCACCTCTGCGCCGTCCTGCTCTTCTACACACCAGAGATCAGCTTGTCTGTGATACACAGATTTGGGAAGGGCTCTCCTCCCTTGCTGCAGATTCTCCTGGGCTATGTCTACCTGCTCATCCCGCCTCTGATGAACCCAATCGTGTACAGTGTGAAAAGCAAACACCTTCGTGCGAGGATAATCAGGGTGTTCGTCAAGTGAAGGGTCAACTCATCTCCCGGCTCCAGTGCTGGTGACCCAGGAGATGAAAAACACGGGCCTCCAATTCCATCCTGGACCCTTACATAAGAGATTACATGAGCTCCTGATCTCCACTCTATAGAGAGAGATTCAGATAGGGTCTAAAGCCTGGAGCAATGGGAGAAGGGCTGGTGAGGGAGGACTGTGCACTGGGGGATGGTGACGAAAGCAGGCAGCAGCATTTACAAAGTGACTGTGTCCGTGGAGAGCAAGGTTGACGGGTGGGATGTTGACCCATAAAGAGCCAGTGGCTGCTCCGACCTCAGAATTCCTGTTGATACAGTCAATAAAGAGAAGGGAGGTGGATGTTGTTTCCCATTACACCTGATCTGTCACTCTCCCGTCTCTGGTTAAACACCCAAGAGAAGCCATTCAGGCCATCCCACCCCCATGAATGGCTCTGCACACCGCACACCTTCTGAGCCTACTCCCCACCAGGGCAGCACAGCCGACTGGGTTCCTAGGGTAGCTTTTACCAAGGCCTGTCTCTGGCCTGGCTGGGAGCTGAGCCTCAGGGGAAGTGGAGGAGCAGGGGGCAGGGCCAAGTGGGAATAGATGGGGCAGGACCTCCGGGGAGGAGCAGAGGGTGTGGCAAGTCTGAACCAACTCTGACCCAAGCAAGCAGGATGGTGCAGGGGGGATGTGGTGGTTCCTGAGAAAAGGAGAATGGGGCTGGATGGTAGGAGAACCTGTGTTTTGAAGAAGACTGAATAAGTGCGACCTCACAAAGGGGGCTCTTGTTTTAAGTATTCCAGGCTGAGAGTAAGTCATTGCAAAGACCTTAGAGGGAAGGGCAGGGCTACCTCAGGCCCCAAGGGGGCACTCTGGGGTGGCTCCCATCTGCAGGGATTTGGCCAGGGTGAGCTGTGCTCTTGAAAGCCATTACCAGCGGGCGGAGGTCAGCCCAGTCCCCAGGCTGCTCTAAATTGCACTGAGGTCGGGGGAGAACAATCCAGCAAATCAAACCTCTGTAACTGGCTCCTTGCCATCCCCATGTGCTATAGCACAGGCCTGAATCTGTGATTCAAGAGAGCTGGGTTTGATTCCCTTAAGATGTGTGACCGTGGGGGAGCCATTGGCTGTCTCTGAGCTGCTGCACAGGTGGGTAATAGCCCTGCCCTGCCGCACAGTGGTGGCGGGAGGATAAATACATTCAAGGTGCTCAGATACTCTGAGACCCTAAGAGCAGGGCTATGTCAGGGTTCCACAGAGCAACACTCCTGACATTTGTCTATAAAAGGCTTCTTACCACAGCCTCCTGTGACAGCTGCTTCAGGGAAACCCCATGACTCCAGCACCTTGGTGTGTCTGGCAGATATGGGGTGCTTGGGGGTGACAGTGAGTGGATTTCTAAGGGGATTTTTGGAGAGAGCAAGAGAAGAAGACCCGCTTACATATGCCTCAGGTACACAGCAACTGTGCGAGCCTGTCACTGTTATATCCGTCTTACTGTGGTGTAACCCTCTTCTCACCAGTGCAGAGGGAAAGAGCATCTCTGCCACTGATGGACTGTGTGACCAGAAATGTTTACTAACGAACCCTCCCTGGCTTAGTTTGTGGGTGTTCTGCTTGAGATAGGGCCAGCAGTTCTACCTCTTGGGATTTTATTGTGAGTCTCGCACCATTTCCCATCTTCCTTAAAGCCCCAACTTCAGCAATCTAGATATTGTGCGGGAAACTCAACTTTCAGTTTTCTATAAAAAGTGAGTTGGAGAAAAGCTAGAAAACCTGAATCAGGTGCACCCCAAGGGCTTAGAAACCAAAGGCACATGAAAACAAAATTCAAATATGTATATTTTAAAATCTCAATATTTTCAACCAATCTGATTATTTTTTTCAGTATCTGACTCATACTTCTTGAATGGTTTTAGAGTAGCAGCCGTGTTAGTCTGTATCCGCAAAAAGAACAGGAGTACTTGTGGCACCTTAGAGACTAACAAATTTATTACAGCATAAGCTTTCGTGGGCTACAGCCCACTTCTTCGGATGCATATAGAATGGAACATATATTGAGGAGATATATATACACACATACAGAGAGCATGAACAGGTGGGAGTTGTCTTACCAAATCTGAGAGGCCAATAAGTAAGAGAAAAAAACTTTTGAAGTGATAATCAAGATAGCCCAGTACAGACAGTTTGATAAGAAGTGTGAGAATACTTACAAGGGGAGATAGAGTCAATGTTTGTAATGGCTCAGCCATTCCCAGTCCTTATTCAATCCTAAATTGATTGTATCTAGTTTGCATATCAATTCCAGCTCAGCAGTCTCTCCTTGGAGTCTGTTTTTGAAGTTTTTCTGTTGTAAGATAGCCACCCGCAGGTCTGTCATTGAATGACCAGACAGGTTAAAGTGTTCTCCCACTGGTTTTTGAATATTATGATTCCTGATGTCAGATTTGTGTCCATTAATTCTTTTGGGTAGACACTGTCCGGTTTGGCCAATGTACATGGCAGAGGGGCATTGCTGGCACATGATGGCATATATCACATTGGTAGATGTGCAGGTGAACGAGTCCCTGATGGTATGGCTGATTTGATTAGGTCCTATGATGATGTCACTTGAACAGATATGTGGACAGAGTTAGCATCGGGCTTTGTTACAAGGATACTCCTTGAATGGGGCTAGGCGATACTGCGTACCTAGTTCAAAAGATCTGAAGAGCAACTAGCAAAAGTCACAAAAAATAACAGCAAATTTTTTTTGAAGTACATCAGAAGCAGTAAGCCTGTTAAACAATCAGTGGGGCCAGTGGATGATTGGCCTGCTAAAGGAGCCATCAAGATGAGGCTAAATGAATTCTTTTCCTTGGTCTTCACAGCGGAGGATGTGAGGGATACTCCCACATGTTAGCCATTCTGTTTAGGTGACAGATGTCAGGAACTATCCAAGGTTGAGGTGTCAGTAAAGGACATTTTGGAACAATCTGATGAATTAAACAGTATTAAGACACCAGGACCAGATGGGATGAACCCAAGAGTACAGAAGAAACTCAAAAAGCAGATTGCAGAACTACAAGCTGTGCTTTGAGACCTATTGTTTAAATCAGCCTCTGTACCAGATAACTAGCAAATAGCTAAAGTGATGCTGATTTTTAATACAGGTTTCAGAGGTGATCCTGGCAATACAGGCCTGTGACCGGGCGACAACACACTGGCATGGCGCCTCCTGCTGGTTGTCCAGGGAATTAGCTCTTTCCAGCCCGGAGCGCTCTCTGCTGGCCAGTGTCTCACCTGCCGCTGGCTCCGTGTCCTTCCCAGACCCCGGTGCCCTTTGCCCAGGGGTTCTGCCCACCGCAGTACCCCTTCACTCGGGGACTCCCCTCCCAGGGGATCCCTCAACCCCCTATTCCCATCTTGCCTCAGTGGCTAATGCCAGTGTCCATCTAGCCCCTGCTCACTGGGGCAGACGCAGTCTGTAAACCACTCATCATTTGGAAGGGGGGGTGGACCAGATGCCTCTGCCTATTTCTGGGCTGCCCCTCTCCAGCCCTAGTACCCTTTGTAGGCCCTTAACTCAGCCTGAAGCCTGGGGCTTTGCTAGGCTGGAGCTCCCCAGCTCCCTCTGCCCTTCCCCAGCACTGCTCCAACCTATGAACCCTCCTCAGCTTCCCAGGCAGCCCGGTCCTTCTCTCTCTCTAGGGAGCTAGAGAGGGTGTGTCCTTCAGTCTCTGGCCCTCAGCCTCTTATATTCTCCCAATCAGCCTAGCATTTCTCCACCACAGCCCTCTCCAGGGCTGCTTCAACCCTCTCCGGGCAGGAGCGGGGCGACCACCCCGCTACAAGGCCAGAAAGCCTAATTTCAGTACCAGGCAAATTGGTTGTCAGTCACAAAGATGAACACGTTATGTTGGGGAAGAATCAACACAGCTTCTCAAAGGCAAATCATGCCTCACCAATCTTCTAGGTAAGAAAGCTGAGGAACTGTCCCAGATTGAGGTGTTATTAGAGGAGCGTTTGGAGCAAATTGATAAATTAAATGGTAATAAGTCACCAGGACGAGATGGTATTCACCCAAGAGTTCTGAAGGAACTCAAATGTGAAATTGCAGAACTACTAACTGTAGTCTGTAACCTATCATTTAGGTCAGCTTCTGTAACAAAGGACTGAAGGATAACTAATGTGATGCCATTTTTTAAAAAAGGGCTCAAGAGGTGATCCTGGCAATTATAGGCTGGTAAGCCTGATTTCAGTGCCGTCCAAACTGGTTGAAATTATAGTAAAGATCAAAACTGTCAGACACAGAGATGAATGTCATTTGTTGGTGAAGAGTTAACAGGGGTTTTGTAGAAGGAAATCATGCCTCACCAATCCATTAGAATTCTTTGAGGGGGTCAATATATAACCAGATTTCTCCCTGGCAGCCCCCTTTCCTGCATTGCAAAAACAGTATACAGGGCAGGGAAGGGAGATTGCACAAGGCTCCATACCTGGAAATTTCCTCATGGAGAAGGGAAGGGTCCTCCCCTATGGAAATGATCAAAGGGAAATTTCCATGTAGGGAACCTTGTGGAATCTCCCTTCCCTGGGCTATTCCCTGGGTTTGAAATACAGAAAACAGGGCTGCTGGGGAGAAATCTCCTCCTATGTTGTTGTTGTCATTATTATTATTATTATTATTATTTTATTATTCAGCAAGATCACATCTGTGACAGCATCATTGTTACTACTTGGCCGTCCCCAAGGTAGCCATGTCACTAATCAGAAGCATATGAACAGTGATGACTAGCCCGGATTCCAGGACTAGAGCCTGCAGCAGGGCTTGCGCTGCAGAACAGCTGGGTAGCATCACCATGTGATTTGGCCTCCTGCAGTTTGCCATTGGCTGTGACAGGGGTTAAAACTGGTTCTCACTAAGCCAAGCAGCTGAGGTTCCCTGATGGCAAAGTGGCCCCCAAGGGAATGTGCAGACATGCTTCATAAAGGCAATTGCCTCCCTGTCTGAACAGATGCTGTCTGCTGCCCATGCAACCTCCAAAGACTCCTTCTCCTTTACGGTGAAAACCTCTTTAGGGTGTCAGCGGCTCCCCTTCCATCAGAATTGGGTACGTTGGCAGGTTTCACTATCTTTAAAATGCAAAGTGAAGGGGAAAGGCTGCAAGCTGTTTCCATTGGCAGATGTTCTGTGCAGTGGCAGAGGACTCAGCTGGGCTGTCGGGGTGACTCAGTGACGGGGCTGGAGGCCAGGCAGGGCTATGTAACTTTGGAACCCCTCCCCTACAGCTGTGCATGCTCCATGGTGGGTTATTCAAGCTACACAAAAATCTGGGATTCAAATCGAGCTCAAAGTGTTAAAACTCCAATGCCCCGAGTCAGGATTTCTCAAGGGATCCCCGTTCTGGAGGTGCCGTGTGCTCTGGGCCTGATCCTGCCGGGGCTCAGTGAGAGGAGACCACAAAGAATGTCAATAACTAGTTCCCAAATTGCTTCAGGTTTATTTGCTCCTGGAAATTTAATCAATAAATGCATTTAGAAAGATTTTATTCTCTGGCTCGATTGTGGATGCAGGAATTCAGAGCTGCATTGCTTTGTGGAAACAGATCCCATAAGGCATATTTATATTTCCTGACTGGCTGAGGGCTCCATGTCTTCCATGTAGATACCCCTGAGAGTTAGAGGGCTACCTGCATTCCTGTCCCCGCTCTGGTTTCTGAGTGTTAGATATCAGGCCTCGTAGCCTTCTCTCTCATGGAGTGAAATTCCATGATCCTCCCACCCTCAGATGGGGCCCTGGCTCCAGTACACTGTGTGTCAACTGTGCTTGCCGAGCAGGTCCACATAGGTCCAGCGAATGTGGTTGACAGGTGTGTACTAAAGTACAGATATGTAGATGTTATGCCAAAACTATTCATTTTAATACAAATGTTACTAACCAAGCTTTCATGACATGTATGTATGTTGAAAGCCAGCAGCAGAGTTGTTGGAATCTCTACAGGAAGGAGCAGTGGTAACTTTACTGCTTAATGGCTTTTGCTTTGGAAAGTATTTCAGAAGTGCTCCAAATCCTATTAGCAATGTTTGTTCCATTAACTGTTTGTTCAGTGAAAAGTTGTATGATACTGTCTCCTGGAAACTGACCAGAAGCTGTTTCTAACACTTACATACAGGGTCGTATACTCAATAACTCTGCAATACCTATGCAAGACTTTCCAAAAAGTTATGAGAGACCACAACCGCGGGTCAGTGTTTCAGCAAAGAATAGAACTGAAGTGCAGGAAAGGGGAGTGTTATAGTGGTTGTAAGTAATTTACACCCATCACCTGTTACACGAGCATGGCTGAAGTAACTTTCACACTCCACTGGATATTAGTGCAATACCAGTGTTTGCACTATTTACCCATTTGTGACGCCAATCCCTCCCCCACCCAGGTGAAGTAACTGTCTGTGTTAGCCTGTAACTTGCCAGATATCTACAGACCCTTGCATGTGGAGAGGATGCAGGTCCTGTGAGGATGAAGAGAAGCCTGTAGGATGATTGAACTCTCCGGATTCAGTCAACCCTGGGCAGGCAAAGTACATCAGCTTCTCTTGGAGGGATTCTTGGGTTTCAGAATTTATTACTGGGTGCATTTGGTAAGGGAAAGTTAATAGTCTGGTTCTGAATGAATTTACACGTAAATCTGTAGTGATGCTGTTCAAGTCACTGTTATGAATTAAGAACCTGTCCCTAAGAATTTATCCCATGTGCTGGAAAGAGGCAGTGGCATAATATGGGCTCTCAGGAGTGGAGAAAAAATACATAAAATGAGGCAATGAAACATGTTTATAAATAGCTTGAATGCAGGACAGATTAATGCCATGATCATTTTCACCGTGTACTTGCCAATGGGACACACTCACAAGTGGAGGGCCTGAAATGATGTCCAAGGGAAGGTCACAATTGTAAAATCACACAGTGCTCAAGTAGGCTGAGGAACTCCCAGCCACAAGATATCTATGGGACCAAGAGCTTAGCAGGATTCAAAGAGGGACTGGATGTTTATATGGATAACTAGACAATTCAAATACATCAGTGAGGATAAAAAAAAAAGCCTTGGAATTGCTCTAAACTCTTCCAGATTTACACAATAAAATATGTCTAACTAGTGGGTGTCAGGGAGAAATTTTCCCTGGGAGCAGGTTATTCATAGCTGCCTATTGCAGGGCTTCTTCCACCTTCCTGGGAAGCATCTGGAACTGGCCATTGGATACAGGGCTAGATGGACTGTAGGTATGATACAGTCTGGGAGTGCCTATCTTCCTATCAATGGTGTAAATCCAAGGGTATGTTTTTGCTGATCTACCTTGAGCTCCTGGGAGTCTCTAGACTTGCACTGAGAGCAGAAAGATGTCTTGTTAAATATCATCTAGTCTCCTGTTCTTTTTCCTTTCAGGAAGGAAAGCTCAAAACTCCTCAGACCAGCCTGGTACATTATGTCATCTGCCAATGACACCAAATTCAACTTTGCAGTGTTCCTTCTCACCGGGATACCTGGGCTTGAAGATGTCCATCTCTGGATCTCTATCCCCTTCTGCTTCATGTATGTTATTTCGATAGTAGGAAATTCAGTTATTCTGTTCATTATAAAAACAGATCCAAGTCTCCATGAGCCCATGTACATTTTCCTTTCCATGTTGGCCATCACAGATTTTGGCATATCGATAACCACCATACCGACGATACTGGGCATATACATGTTTAACTGTAGGGAGATCAGCCTCAATGCCTGTTTTGCCCAACTGTTCTTCATCCACTCGCTTCAATGCATTGAATCCTCTGTACTCTTGCTGATGGCCTTTGACCGCTTCATCGCAATCTGTAACCCACTGAGATATGCTTCCATCTTAACCCTGCCGAGAATAGCCGAGATGGGATTGGTCTTTCTGCTAAGAGGGATGGCTATAATAGTCCCACTCCCCTTTCTCCTGAAACGGTTCCAATACTGTCAAGCTAATGTCCTCTCCCATTCCTACTGCCTGCACCAGGAGGTCATGAAGATGGCTTGTTCGGATATCACAGTCAGCAGCATCTATGGCTTGTTTACTAATCTTTTAACGATGGGGTTGGACTCACTGCTCATCTTAGTCTCTTATGTGATGATCATCAAAACAGTGCTGAGCATTGCATCTCATGCGGAGTGCCTCAGGGCCCTGAACACCTGCATCTCCCATATCTGCGCCGTCTTGCTCTTCTACACACCAGAGATTGGCTTGTCTGTGATACACAGATTTGGGAAGGGCTCNTTGCTCTTCTACACACCAGAGATTGGCTTGTCTGTGATACACAGATTTGGGAAGGGCTCTTTTCCATTACTTCAGATTCTGCTGGGTTACATCTCCCTGCTGGTCCCGCCTCTAATAAATCCAATCGTGTACAGTGTGAAAAGCAAACACCTGCGTGTAAGGATAATCAGGTTGTTTGTCAAGTGAAGGTTCAGTTCATCATCTGGCTCCAGTGCTGGTGCCACCGGAAATGAAAAACATGGGACACCTGTTCCATCCTCGACACTTACATCTGAGACAACATGAGCTACTGATCTCTACTCTGTAGAGAAAGGGCATCTCAGGCCTGGAGCTGTGGGAGAGGAGCTGATGAAAGAGGACAGCACTCTGGGGAAGGAGACCAAGGCAGGCAGCAGCATTTACAAAGTGACTGTGTTCATTGAGAGCCAGGGGACTGGAAGGATTTTGGACCATAAAGAACCGTATCGGTGGCTGCTCCGACCTCAGAATTCCTATTGATACAGTCAATAAAGGGAAGGGATGTGAATGTTGTTTCTCATTACATCTGGCCTGTCCCAGGCCTGTCTCTGGTTAAACATCCACGGGCCATTAAAAAGCTGCAGAGCTGTTCTGCAGTCACAGTTCTGGCCCTTCCTGAGCACTCTGGGTGCTGTGTGATCCATGGAGCTGCACCAGCTGTGGACAGGGGCTATTCAAGGGGCACAGACACCCACCCTCCCCGCACACCCCCAGCCAGGTGCTTGTGACTGAGTTGTGTCAGAGACATGATTAGTGCAAGAGCCCCAAGAGAAGACATTGAGGCAACCCTTCCATTGTTGATGGCTCTGCACACCACACACCTGCTAAGCTTACCCCATATATCCATAATGCCCCCGAGGTAGAGCAGTGCTTCGTGTGTGAGTGAGGGTCTGATACACAAGAGACCTGGCAAAAGACTCAGGCTCAGGTTCCCTCCCTGGCCCCTTTGTTTGTGCTAATCCAGCTGCTTGCAAAGGAGTGGAAACAGGCCTTAGCTCCCCCCCCCCTTGAGGGGGCTACTTTGGGATCTTGGGCAAAATCAGTACTTGGTCCTGCTAGTGAAGGCAGGGGACTGGACTCAATGACCTTTTGAGGTCCCTTCCAGTTCGATGAAATAAGTATATCTCCATATATTATATCAAGCTAGCTCCTATCCCAGCCCAGCCCATTCATTATAGGGTGACCACCACATGCAGGAGCCCCTTCCCCTCTGTGACCTCACTCCTGCCACTCTTTTTCCTCCTTGAGGCCCCACCCCTACTTCCTCCTTTTCCACTGAGGCCCCTCCCTTTGCCTCATGTCTTCCCCCAAGACCCCACCTACTTCTCCTCCTCATTTCCCAAGGCTCCACCCAGAAGCCAGAGCCAGGCTGTGGCAAGAGCTGCCTAGGGAGCGAGTTCCACTGTGAGGAGCCCCATATCCTCCATCTGCCCTGGGCAGGGAGCTGGGGGGCCCGAGAGAACTCTTCATCCTGTGTCTCTGCCCCCCAGGACGTAGAACCCAGGGAAGGTGTAGAGTTTGGTGCTCCCCACAGTAACCTGGGCTCCCGGGGTAGCTCTTATCATGGCCTGGCGCATGCCTCCCCGAGAGGCAGAGCCTCGGAGGATGTAGAGGAACAGATAGAGGAACCCATACTCATCCCAGGAAACAGGGTGGTGGTGGGTTGCTGAGTAAAGGAGGAGGACAGGGACAGAGGGTAGTACAACCTGGGTTTTAGAGAAGACTGAATTAATGGGACACCACAAAGGGGGATCTTGTTTTAAATATTCTAGCGTAAGTCATTGCAAGGACTTTAGCGGGAAAGGGAGGGTGCCTGCATGGCTGCCTCAGGCCACAAGGGGGCACTTTGGGATGACACCCATGTGCAGGGACTTGGCCACAGTGGGCTGTGCTCTTGGAAGCTCTTACCACTGGGCAGAGTTCAGCTCAGCCCCCAGGCTGCTCTAAACTCCACTGAGGCAGGGGGAGAACAGGCCAGCCAATCAAACTACTGTAACTGTTTCCTTGCCATCCCCACGTCCTACAACGTAGGGCTGCCACAGCAGAGAATCCAGCCAGGCCTGTCACCACTCAGAAGGGTGTATTAGTCAATCCCAGGATGACTGTGAGCCACCAATATGATGTGGCTCAGAACAAGGCAAATGAGATCCTAGAATGTGTCAGGTGAGACAAGAAAGTATTAATATCCTTATAAAAGACACTGGTGAGACCTCCTGTCATAACTATAAAGGGAAGGGTAACAGCCCTCCTGTGTACAGTACTATAAAATCCCTCCTGGCCAGAGACTCCAAAATCCTTTTACCTGTAAAGGGTTAAGAAGCTCAGGTAACCTGGCTGGCATCTGACCCAAAGGACCAATAAGGGGACAAGATACTTTCAAATCTTGGTGGGGGGAAGGCTTTGGTTTGTGCTCTTTGTTTTGGGGGTGGTTCGCTCTTGGGACTGAGAGGGACCAGACATCAATCCAGGTTCTCCAAATCTTTCTGAACAAGTCTCTCATATTTCAAACTTGTAAGTAAACAGCCAGGCAAGGCGTGTTAGTTTTTATCTTTGTTTTCTCAACTTGTAAATGTACCTTTTTGCTAGAGTGTTTATCTATGTTTCCTGTAACTTTGAACCTAAGGCTAGAGGGGATTCCTCTGGACTCTTTAAGTTTGATTACCCTGTAAAGTTATTTTCCATCCTGATTTTACAGAGATGATTTTTACCTTTTTCTTTAATTAAAAGCCTTCTTTTTAAGAACCGGATTGATTTTTCCTTGTTTTTAGATCCAAGGGGGTTGAATATTGATCCACCAGGAGTTGGTGGGAGGTAGGAGGGGGGATGGTTAATTTCTCCGTGTTTTAAGATCCAAGGGGTTTGGATCTGTATTCACCAGGGAATTGGTGAAGTGTCTCTCAAGGCTACCCAGGGAAGGGAATTAGCACATTTGGGAGTGGTGGCAGCGGACCAGATCTAAGCTGGTAGTTAAGCTTAGAAGTTTCATGCAGGCCTCCACATTTGTACCCTAAAGTTCAGAGTGGGGAAGCAGCCTTGACACCTAGTCTGGAAAACTGTGTAGAATTCTGGTCACTCCTATTCCAGAAAGAAGAATTCAGGCTGGAACAGGTGCAGAGAAGGGCTCCTAATATGGCCAAGGCAACAGAGGGCCTGTCTTACAAGGAGACTTGAAGAGCTTGGCTGGTCTAACACAAGGCAGGCTGAGCAGGGATCGTATTGCTCTATAAGTACATCTGGGGAGTAAACACCAGGGAGGAAGACAAGCTCCTGAAGCTCAAGGACAGTGTTGGCACAAGAAAAAAACAGGGACAAACTGACCAGGAGTAAACTGAGGCTGGAAAGGAGAAAGAAGTTTCTGACCATCCGAGGGGGAAGGCTCTGGAACAGCTTCCCAAGAGGAGTCTAGGGGGGCCAACACCCCAGGTCATTTTAAAGTGGGGTTTGACAAGTATATACACCAGACGATATGCCGGGGTCGTCAGCCATAGCAGCGGTCTGGGCTCATTCACCCAGGAGGTCCCTTTCAGGCCTATGTCCCTACGGGTCACAATACCCCATTTTGAGTCACACCAGGAGCTCATGTGGAGTTGCTTGTCCACTGTGACCCTGCTCCTTGCCCTGGCCGATGGATTTGTCCCTGAATAGATCCAGGAGAAAGCATGACTCAGCGTTATCATCTGGAAAAGGAATTGTTCTTGGGTTCCTGTGTAGTGATGTCACAGGAGTTTAATTCCCTGAGTTTCTGGTAATCTCAGCATGCTGAGCTGCCAGCTGCCCCCTCCCCAGCCACTAGCCCCAGAGGAGGAGGCTGGTTCAGTGGTTAAAGTTCTAGTCTCAGACTCAGAAGAACTGGCTTCAGTTCCAGGCTCTTCCACAGATGTCTTCTGTGACCTTAGCTAACTCACTTAATCCCTCTGCGCCTCAGCACTATGTGTTTTAATACCTGCTCAGTGTAGAGGTTTACATTTAGGAAGAAGGGACGCAGGCCATCCTTACCAGATGGGGGACCCAATCCTGGGAAGCAATAGCTCTGAAAAAGACTTGGGGGACATAATCAGCTGAACATGAACTCCTAGGTCAAGGCTATGGCCAAAAAATTAATGCTATGTGGGATTTACAACCAGGGGAATCTCGAGTAGGAGCAGAGAGGTTATTTTACCTCTTTATTTGGCATTGGTGCGAGCACTGCTGGAATCCTATGTGCTCTTCTGGTGTCTACAGTTGAAGAAGTAGGTTTATAAATTGATAAATTCAAGAGGGGTCAGAGAAGAGCCACAAGAATGAGTAAAGGATTAGAAAAAACAGCCTTATAGTGATAAACTGAAGAAGCTTAAAGAAGAGAAGGTTAAGGCATGACTTGATCACACTCTCTAAGTGTAATGCCGACAGACCCAGTTGTCAGGGGGTGGGATTAAACCTCGGGTTTCTGGAGCTTAGCCTCAAGCCAACTGCTTCTTTGCTAAGTCTGTAGAGCAAACTCATTTAACTCTCCCACTAAGTGGTCTTGATGCCACTGGATGGGACAGAACACCACACCCAGGATGTGTTGTGGGTTACGTAAGTACCTGCATGAGGAATAAACATTTAACAATGAGCTGTTCCATCTAGCAGTGGAAGTTATCACAGGATCCAATGGCTGGAAGCTGAAACTAGACAGTATCAGACTGGAACTAAGGTGTAATTTTTTAAACAATGAGGACAATTAACCATTGGAACAATTTACCAAGTTTCCGTGGTAGATTCTTCATCACTGACAATTGTTAAATCAAGGCAGGATGTTGTTCTAATAGCTCTGCTCTAGGAGTTATTGTGGGGCAGGTCTCTGGTCTGTGCTAGACAGGCAATTAGACTAGGCGATCACAATGGTGCTTCTGGCCTTGGTTGCTCGGTGGGCCAGCTTACCTCAATTATATTCACTGACTTGCATTATTGTGATGTTATTGACATGAACTGTGATCATATAGATCATTGTTGCAACCAAGGTCCTATAGTTGCACCAAATTGTATACAAAGGAGGTCAAGTAATGTGTCTATGAAAAGGTTGTAATTTGCAGGTTATGGTTATGCTGTCTGTATGTGTGTATATTGTTTGTATTTGAAGTTATGGATATTGGCTATGCACTTGTATATCAATATCTTTGATTTTAAGTAGCACCAGTGAAGCATTTGACCATGTTATTGAGAAGGGACTCTTCAGATTAAGCACCCAATCAAGAAACGCTTAACTGACAATAGACCTTGGGAGACTCCAATCCACATATAAGGAGCCTTCCTGGGAACATTTAAGGTAGCATGTGAGCAATGGCTGCTCCACCTGTAAAGAACTGAGTCATGCATGGACATGTGACTTGCCCATGTGACTCCAAACTCCATCTTGCTGCTGTGATTTTCCACAGTCAGAACAAAGGGGTGTCCTTCCACCTGGCAGAGCTATATAAAAGGCCCTGGAATCCCCTCCATTTTGTCTTCAATCCTGCTCCTGATCACTGGAGGAAGCTCTGAACAAAGGACTGAAGGACCCATCCAAGCTGGGATGTTTGTATCCCAGAGACTTGATTGGTTTAAATCAGCAGTAATCCCTTCGAGCCTGAACTATTGGGGTATGTATTTGATTCCATTGCCATTTTTGTATGTATTTAATTTCATTTAACCCATTTTAACTCTCATCTAGATTTCTTTCTTTTTATGAATAAACCTTTAGATTTCAGATTCGAAAGGATTGGCAACAGCGTGATTTGTGGGTAAGATCTGACTTGTATATTGACCTGGGTCTGGGGCTTGTTCCTTTGGGATTGGGAGAACCTTTTTTCTTTTACTGGGATATTGGTTTTTATAACCATTCATCCCCATAAGGAGTGGTGGTAGTGGCGATACAAGGGAACTGGAGTATCCGAGGAAATGGCTTGTACGACTTCTGGTTAGCCAGTGGGGTAAAACCGAAGTCCTCTCTGTGTGGCTGGGTTGGCGTGCCTTAATAGTAAAGGAATTCCAGCTTCGGGCTGTAACTACCCTGCTCTAAGCAATTTGTCCTGAATTGATACTCTCAGTAGTGTCCCGCCAAAAGCCGCATCATTACACCTGGGCACTCTGCGAGAATTTGGTTTCAGGCCCCAGTTTATGGGGTTTCTCCAGGTACCGTACGCTTCCACTAAGTGTCTGGTCAGGTTCAAGTGGACTCTGACCGAGCAGGTCAGCTTTGGGCAACGGGTCTGTCAGGGGTGTCCGCTGTCAGGCCAGTTGCACACCCTGACGATCAAGCCCTTCCTTTGTCTCCTCTTTCGGATGTTGACAGGGTTGGTGCTGCGAGAGCTGGAGCTGTGGCTGGTCCTGTCAGCATATGGCAACAACATGCTCCTCGTGGTCCAGGATCCGGGCAACCTGGTGCGAATGCAGGCTTTCCTCGGCAGTCTCCTCTGCCCGGGTCAACTGGGTCAAGAGGTCTGGCCTGGTGGTTTGGGATGGGTGGCAGGCAAGCTCCCTCCCACCCACGGTTCAGGCCATCCTGTGGAGCGCGGGTCCACTGCTCTATCTCAGCATTTATCTTTCTGCCATGCATCTGTCTCCTCCGGAGAACTGGCAAGGTTTAGACGGCAGTAGGGTGACCAGACAGCAAGAGTGAAAAATCGGGACGGGGTGGGGGGGTAATAGGAGCCTAGATAAGAAAAAGACCGAAAAAGCGGGACTGTCCCTATAAAATCGGGACATCTGGTCACCCTAGACAGCAGGGTGGTGGAGCGGCTGCAGAGGTGGACAGGACTACTCCAGTGCCTCTCCCTATGAGGGAGGGCACTGGTACTCAATCAATTGGTCCTGTCCATGCTCTGGGACTGGCTCAACACCCAGGTCCCCGCCCCAAGTTTTCTGGTCAACCTCCAGGTGTTGGTTCTGGAGTTCTTTTGGCCACGACTGCACTGGGTCTCTGCAGGGGTCCTCCACCTGCCTCTGGAGCAGGGAGGACAGGGCCTGAAGTGCCTGAGCACTCAGGTCCATGTCTTCCGCCTCCAGGCCCTGCAGAGGCTCCTTTATGGTGCAGGTAGTCTGGCATGGAGCATACTGGCGCACGCCTTCCTGCGCCGCTTCTGAGGGCATCGATACGACTGGCAGCTCCTTTATCTCCACCCGAGAGGTCTCCCGTGAGACCTCTCAGGGTTGCCGCTCTTCTACCTGGACCTCCTCCGGACCTGGAAACTATTTTCAGCGACCAGGCCTGTGGTGGCCACCGAAGGGGGCGGATCTCCTCACACAGCCCCTGCTCAGCCCTCAGCCTCTTTTAAGGCATCTGAAAGCATTCTCGGCTTCAGATTTTGGAAGACACTTCATATCTTAAACCTGGGTCGAGTGCTGTAGCTATTTTTAGAATTCTCCAATTGGTACCTTTGTGGTTTTTTTTTCAAATCTGCTGTGAAAGTGTTCTTAAAATGCATATGTGCTGGGTGATCATTCAAAACTGCTATAACATGAAACATATAGCAGAATGTAGGTAAAACAGAGAAAGGGACAATTCTCGCCCAAAGAGTTCAGTCACAAATGTAATTAATGCATTATTTTTAATGAGCATCATCGGCATGGAAGAATGACGTCTGGAATGGGGGATGAAGCATGAAGAGGCATAGGAATGTTTAGCATATCTGGTATGTAAATATCTTGGAATGCCAGCTACAATAGTTTTCAGAGTAGCAGCCGTGTTAGTCTGTATCCGCAAAAAGAACAGGAGTACTTGTGGCACCTTAGAGACTAACAAATTTATTAGAGCATAAGCTTTTGTGGACTACAGCCCACTTCTTCGGATGCATATAGAGTGGAATAAATATTGAGGAGATATATATACACACATACAGAGAGCATGAACAGGTGGGAGTTCATTCAAACACTTGCTGTCACTTGCAGGTGACATGGTAAATAAGAAGTAGGCAGCATTATTTCCTCTAAATGTAAACAAACTTGTTTGTCTTAGTGATTGGCTGAAGAAGAAGTAAGACTGAGTGGACATGTTGGCTCTAAAGTTTTACAATGTTTTGTTTTTGAGTGCAGTTCGGTAACAAAAATAATCTATGTCAGTAAATTGCACTTTCCCAATAAAGAGATTGCACTACAGTATTTATATTAGGTGAATTG
>NC_048298.1:339533855-339651240 GCF_013100865.1 Trachemys scripta elegans
ATATATTTTAAAATGTAGAAAAAAACTGCCAAATTATTTAATACATTTCAATTGGTATTCTCTTATTGTTTAACAGTACAATTTAAACTCTGATTAATCACAATTAATTTTTTTAATCATGATTAATTTTTTGAGTACATTGCATGAGTTAACTGCGATGAATCAACAGCCCTAGTTTTAAAACAACAGTCTGCTCATGTCTTTGACTCCAAGCCCTTGCACTCTGACGGGGACAAAGAGAGGCCAAAGGTCTTCAGTCTTCCCCAGCGATGTCTGTGCCTGTCAATCTGAAGAGCTTCTCAGCAACAGCTGCCCCACCTCTGCACAGACTCCCAGCGCTGGCAAAACAAGCTTTGTAATGTGTCTGGAGCCCAGAATTAGGTTCTTCCCAGCTACTAGCTCTGGTGTTGTCTCTCAGACTCTCTGAAGTGCTGACTGAGTGTTGGCTTTTCTTCAGTTGTTGCTTCCCTTCCTGTTTGTTTTCTAGCAGTCCATTGTTAAACTAAGGAGAGCCAGTCTGGATTCACCCAATACACCCATAACATAAACATACCAACAGTTAACCTAAGATATCTGTACAGCAAACATCCCAAGAACTAGGTTTAACACACACATTCATTATGGCAGCTCAGCTCCATGTCTGTCCCAATACTGTTCTCCAGTGCTACAGATTTTATGAATACAGGACATAGACAGTCAGAGAGCAATAGACTACTTTCATGTGGGAAATGAAGTTCCACTTGTATTTGACTTTGAAATCCACTTCCTACAAACCCTCTTCATGGCTGAATAACAGATGGGGTTACTATGTACTAGACTAGTGGTTTTCCACATGTGATCTGTGGCCCATTGGGGTCTGCAGATTATGTCTAAGATTTCCAAAGGTAATCACACCTCCATTTGAAATTTATTAGGGCTCCACAAATGAAAAAAAGGTTGAAAACCACTGTATTAGAGAGCTCAGGAGCCAGTTGTGTGTGAATGCACAGAGACTGTCACTTCCTCCTCTTGCATTTCAGAGCTCTGGTTGTTAATGGGGGCAGGGGGTGGGTGGGAGGGCTGTTATCTGGTATTTATCTGCTGGAAAGCATGGAGGTGATAGGGATCCTAACTGGAACCATTAAAAGAATTTTCCATGATGGGCAAGACATAGAATCATAGAGTCATAAGACTGGAAGGGACCTCGACAGGTCATCAAGTCCGGTCCCCTGAACTCATGGCAGGACCAAGCACCATCTAGAACATCCCTGACAGGTGTCAATCCAACCTTCTCTTAAAAATCTCCAATGATGGAAATTCCACAACCTCCCTAGGCAATTTATTCCAGTGATTACGAACCTGACAATTAGGACATTTTTCCTAATGTCCAATCTAAACCTCCCTTGTGGCAATTTAAGCCCTTTACTTGTCCTATCATCACAGGTAAAAGAGAATATTTTTTCTCCCACCTCCTTGTAACAACCTTCTAGGTACTTGAAAACTGTCATCATGTCCCCTCTCAGTCTTCTCTTTTCTAGACTAAACAAACCCAGTTCTTTCAAACTTCTCTCATAGATCAAGTTTTCTAGACCTTCAATCATTTTTGATGCTCTTCTCTGGACTTTCTCCAATTTGTCCACATCTTTCCTGAAATGTGGTGCCCAGAACAGGACACAATATTTCAGTAGAGGCCTAAACTGCACGGAGTAGAGTGGAAGAAATACTTCTCCTCTCTTGCTTACAACTCTCCTGCTAATACATCCCAGAATGATGTTTGCTTTGTTTTGCAACAGTGTTACACTGTTGACTCATATTTAGCTTGTGGTCCACTGTGACCCCCAGATCCCTTTCCGCAGTACTCCTTCCTACGTAGTCATTTCCCATTTTGTATGTGTGCAACTGATTGTTCCTTCCTCAGTGCAGTAATTTGCATTTGTCCTTACTGAATTTCATCCTATTTACCTCAGATTATTTCTCCAGTTTGTCCAGATAGTTCTGAATTTTCATCCTATCCTCCAAAGCACTTGCAACCCCTCTCAGCTTGGTAACATCTGCAAAATTTTTAAGTGTCCTCGCTATGCCTTTATCTAAATCATTGATGGGGATATGGAACAGAACCGTGCCCAGGACTGATCCTTGCAGAACCCCACTCATTATGCCCTTCCAGCATGACTGTAAACCATTGATAACTACTCTCTGAGAACAGTTTTCCAAACAGTTATGCACCCACCTTATAGTAGATCAATCTAGGTTGTATTTTCCTAGTTCGTTACTGAGGTCATGTGAGACTGTATCAAAAGACTTACTAAAGTCTAAATATACCACATCTACCGCTTACCCTCTATCCATAAGGCTTGGTACCCTGTCAAAGAAAGCTATCAGGTTGGTTTGACATGATTTGTTCTTGACAAATCCATGCTGACTATTATTTATCACCTTATTATCTTATAAATGTCGCAAATGGATTCCTTAATTATTTGCTCCATTACTTTTCTGGGTAAGCTGACTGGTCTGTAATTCCCTGGGCTGCCCTTATTTTTCTTTGTATAGATAGGTAATATATGTGCTCTTTTCCAGTCTTCTGGAATCTCTCTCTTCTTCCATGACTTTTCAGAGATAATAGTTAAAGGTTCAGATATCTCTTCAGTCAGCTCCTTGAGTATGCATTCCATCAGGCCATGATGACTTGAAGACATCTAACATGTCTAAGTAATTTTTAACTTGTTCTTTCCCTATTTTAGCCTCTGATTCTATCTCATTTTCACGGGCATTCACTATGTTAGATGAAAAATCACCACCAACCTTTTTGGTGAAAACTGAAATAAAGAAGTGATTAAGCACCTCTGCCATTTCCACATTTTCTGTTATTGCTTTTTCATTGAAAACGGGTCTACCTTGTCCTTGATCTTCCACTTGCTTCTAATGTATTTGTAGAATGTTTTCTTGTTACCCTTTATGTCTATAGCTAGTTTAATCTCGCTTTGTGCCTTGGCCTTTCTAATTTTGCCCCTACATACTTGTGTTGTTTGTTTATATTAATCCTTTGTAATTTGATCTAGTTTCCACTTTTTGTAGGACTCTTTTTTGATTTTTAGATATTCAAGATGGTTCAAGATAAGCCAGGATGGTCTCTTGCCATATGTCCTATCTTTCCTACTCAATGGAATAGTTTGCTCTTGTTCCATGGATATCAAGATGGCAGACTTTAGCAAACTCAGGGAGTTGGTAGGTAAGATCCCATGGGAAGCAAGTTTAAGAGGAAAAACAATTGAAAACATTTACTTTAGTTTGCTGTTTTCCCTCCTACCATTCCTTAGAATTATGAACTCTACCATATCATGATCACTTTCACCCAAGTCACCGTCCACTTTCAAATTCTCAACCAGTTCCTCCCTATTTGTCAAAATCAAATCTAGAATAGCCTCTCCCCCAGTAGCTTTCTCCACCTTCTGGATTAAAAAAAATGTCTCCAATATATTCCGGGAACTTATTGGATAAACTGTTCCCTGCTGTGTTATTTTCCCAGCAGATGTCTGGGTAGTTGAAGTGCAAAAATCACGACCAAATCCTGTGTTTTGGATGATTTTGTTAGTTGTTTAAAAAGCCTCATCCACCTCTTCTTCCTGGTTAGGTAGTCTGTAGTAGACCCTTACCAGAATATCACCCTTGTGTTTTACCCCTTTTATCCTTACCCAGAGACTTTTGACAAGTCTGTCTCCTATTTCCATCTCAACCTCAGACCATGTTTATACATTCGTAATATATAACACATCACCTCCTCCCTTTTTTCCCTGCCTGTCCTTCCTGAGTGACCTATACCTTTCTATACCAATATTAGTCACGCGTATTATCCCACCAAATCTCTGTGATGCCAACTATGTCATAGGCGTGTTCATTTACAAGCATTATAAATTCTTCCTGTTTATTCCCCATACTTCTTACATTAGTATACAGACATTTAAGATACTGATTTGATTCCCCCCACCCAGTTCAGTCTTGTCCCTCCAATTTCTAAACTTTCTCCCAGGCCTCTATGTGTTTGACTTACCTGTGGGCTTTGGTTTCCTGCCCCCTTCAAACCTAGTTTAAAGCTCTCCTCACTAGATTAGCCAGTATGTTTACAAATATGCTCTTCCTCTTCCTTGATAGGTGGACCCCATCTCTGCTTAACAGTCCTTCTTCCTTGAACAGCATCCCATGGTCAAGGAAGCCAAAGCCCTCAGGGTCTCAGGAAGAGGGACTGGTGCATTGCCCTCTGCACATTGAGGGACGGGCATGCTGGATTATAACACTGGTCAAGCTTCTGACCAGGACAATATGATATAGTTCTGGTTCGTAGGTTGGCGAGCTGGGGGGAACTTTCTGGTGGCCCACTATTGTTGGCTCATGAGTTACTAGTGAAAGTACTCAGGTAACGACAGCTGGGTGGATCCCTGTCAGTGTATGGCTGTGTAAGTGGAAGACCTGGAGAGGATTGCAGTTTGTCATAGCCTCACCATGTGATGGGGGCTGAGATTCGTATGCCCGATGGCTCAGCACTGCTCCACTTAGGTTGCACATATAGGAAGTCCATCAAACCAACACAACACAGAGGCCCTGCTAGACCATGAGTCCATCTCCCTCTTGTCATGTGCTCAGTTACTGACTGAGAGACTGTGGTTACAGGCAGGGAATTCTGGACTCCTGGGTTCTGTCATGATTCGCTGTGTGACCTGGGCGAAGTCATGTCTCCCTATCTCTCAGTTTACCTATCTGTACAATGGGGATATGTTCCTATTCACTATCCTTCAATGAAACGTTACTGAGGAGAATTAGAGATTTTTTTATGCCTTAGACAGCTCTGTGTGCCTGCAGAAACTGCTCATATTTCCCCTTAGTCATCTTTATCCAGATCATTCTTTCTTCGATCTACCCAGCCATCCTGGCATATACAAGGTATCAGACGCTATGGAGGGCTAACATAAACCCTAGTTTACTTGCTAAACTACTATCATTTTTTCAATATACACAAATACACAGAGCAGCCAATGCCTCTCTGACTCAGCACAGAGCCCAAGAGTTCTCATCTCCCCGGGGAAGACCACTTAATTACTGTTTAATGATAAATCTGGATAAATAGCACAGCAGTGCAGAGAGGCTTGTCTACAGCCTGTTTACATCCAGATGCCTCTTCTCCGCTAGAGGCTTAGTGAACCCCACTGGGATTGCACAGAGCTATAATATAACCAGAGCACATCCCGGTGTCAGACCTCAGTGTGCAATGTTGCTGCAGATGCTGGAGTGAGAGAGATGTGAGACACGACTATCTGAGGGGGATTTCGAGGGAAGACACTTCTGTCTCAGAATTCACAGGTACCCATCGCTTGCTGAGGAGCTCACCTGCTTGACAAACCCAGTGCAACATGGGCATGATGAGAGAGACAGTAAGTCTGTGGTCTTTTCCACTCTACACAGCCATTAAACATACCTGGTCCCTTCCCTCAGAACATGAGCTTTCTCCAGTATCATGGGCCAGAATGTCCCTCTTTGCTGTGTCCCCATG
Source organism: Trachemys scripta elegans (assembly GCF_013100865.1). Taxonomy (NCBI): domain Eukaryota; kingdom Metazoa; phylum Chordata; order Testudines; family Emydidae; genus Trachemys; species Trachemys scripta. Next base: position 339,539,377 of record NC_048298.1, read on the forward strand.
GCTGAGGGTCTCCAACCCAAATCTGGCTGCATTTCAGTGGCACAGCGGATCCTTCAGGATGAAAGGTGTTAGTGGATGTGTGACACAAAGACCAAATTCTGAGGTTGTAGCCCATAGGTTGCTCAAGCGCCGCTGAATCAAAATTCCCTTAAAGTAAGAACTGAGTAGAGACCTCAGGAGCCAACAGTGTGTTAATGCAGACATTGTCATCCTCCTCTTAAATTTTAGGGATCTGGTAGTTAATGGGTGTATGGAGAGGGGGAAACTCTCACCTGACTTTATCTGCTGGAAAGTATGGAGGTGCCCAGGCTCTTCACTGGAACAATTATAAGAAAATTTTAACATGGGCAAGACATCGCTTCTAACTTAATTCATGAAATTGGCTGTACTGTTATGCTTGAAAATTTCCAAAAAGAATTCAGCCATATGCAGACACCCAGGGTGAGAAATTTCAGTCCAAAACATTAAAGTTTGGCAAACTTATAAGCAACTGAAAATGAGGTCCCCTAATTGAAGGTGTCAGAAAGCCTTAATTAAAGTTAGTGCCATCAGCACGACCCACAATGGCCAATCCATTTGTGAATCCCATGCAGCTAAGCTCTTGTTTCCAATAATGAGGGAGGCAAGGAGTTCCACAGGCAAAATATGGATTATGTAAAAAAAATTCTTTTCTCAATGTTATATATTCAGACTTTCAAGATCATTCCACGTTCCCTTGTTTGTATATTATGATACACAGTAAATATAAATGCCTGATCTACTTTCTTTATCGATAGATTAATTGGGTTTAAGGTCATAAGGGACCATAAGAGCATTCAGTCTGACCTCCTGTATAACACAGGCCATTACATTTCACCCAGTTGCCTCTGTATTGAGCTCCATAACTTGTGTTTAATGAAGACCTGGTCTGCACTAGGATTTTACATTACGGACTCATATTTCCATAGGGTTAGAAGGGACCGCAAGGGTCATCTAATCTGACCCCTGCTAAAATGCAGGATTTGTTGGGTCTTAGTCATCCCAGACAGATAGTTATCCACCTCCTTTGGAAAACCTCCAGAGAAGGAGATCGAATGACCTTCCCAGGCATCTGCTCCTTTGTCCTACTGTTCTTACGTTTGGAAGTTCTTCCTGCGATTTCACCTAAATCTGCTATGCTGTAGTTTGAACCCATTGCCTCTTGTCCTGAGCTTTGAGGCAAGAGAGAACAACTTTCCTCCACACTTTTATGGAAGTCTTTCATAATTCAAGTATTACAACACTGCTATTGTGTCCTCTTTTAATCCACTTTTTTAGTAACTAAACATAAACTGGTTCCTTCAGCTTGCTCATATGGCTTGAACTCCCTTCCCCCTGATTCTCTTTGTCACATCCTCTCCAGTTACTCTTCATCCTTTGTACACAGTAGTGACTGACCAAAACTGGGCACAGTACTCCAGATGAGAACTAACGAGCTATGAGCAGAGTGGTAATATCACCTCTCGTGACCTGCATGCTATGCCTCTGAAAATGCAACTTAACATTGCATTTTGCATTTTCATTTTTTGAAGCAGCAAAAACAATCCACACAGCTGAGAGATGTAGCTATATCAAACTAACAGCATGAGGTGAATAGAAAAATTCTTCTATTTACCTAGCTAGTTCCTCTCAGGCAGGTGGATTACCTATGCTGACGGGAGAACACCTGCTATCAGTGTAAGTAGTGTCTACAATGAAGGGCTACAGCAGCACCGCTGTAGTGATTTCAGTGTGGAGAAGCCCTGAAGCAGATCTTCCAGAAAAGCATCCAGTCTGGATCTGCAGATGATGGAGGGTTGGAGAATCCACCACTTCCATTTGCAGTGTGTTCCAACATGTAAGCACCTTCATTGCTAAACCTTTGGTCCTTATTTTCAGCCATTGGGTCTTGCTCTGCCTCTCTCTGCTAGATTTCAGAGCCCATTAGTACACAGGGTTTTCTCCCCATGATAATCTTCATTTGATCGTCTTTTTGATAAGATAAATAGATGAAGCTCATTAAGACTCTCACTGTCAGAGCCATTTTCTTTAGCTTCCAATCATTTTTTTTATGCATCTTCTTCCATTTTTTCAACATCCTTTTGGAAATGTGGAACCCAGGACTATATGCAGTCAGTTTATAATAATAAAAAATAGAGACATCCTAGAACTGGAAGGGATCCTGAAAGGTCATTGAGTCTAGCCCCCTGCCTTCACTAGCAGGACCAAGTACTGATTTTGCCCCTGATCCCTAAATGGCCCCTTTAAGAACTGAACTCCCAACCCTGGGTTTAGCAGGCCAATGCTCAAACCACTGAGCTATCCCTCCCCCCAAGTTTCACAGCTTCCATATGGAGAGGTAAAATCCTTCCACTGCTCCAGCTCAAGGCTCCCTTGTTTATGCATCCAAGGATCACATTAGTCCTTTCTGCCACAGCATCACACTGGGAGCTCACGATGAGTTGGTTCTCCACAGTCACCCCTAAATCCTTTTCAGGTCCCTGCATTTCATAATATAGTGCCCTAGTCTGTAGGACAGGCTTGAATTCCCAGTTCCGAGAGGATAATTTTACATTTGACTGAATTAAAACATTCTGTTTGCACGGGAACAGCTCACCAAACTCTCCACTGCAATCGATATGCCTGCCCTTTTCTCCTCATTGTAACCAATCTGCCAATCTTTGCATCATCCACAAATTTTGTCTGCAGTGATTTTCTATTTCCTTCCAAATCATTGATGAAAATATTGAATAGCATCAGGCCTAAAACTGATCCCTGCAGAATACCACTAGAAACACCTCCATTCTCTGATAATGACCCACTGATAACTGCTTTCTGAGATCTGTCAGTTATCCAGTTTTTAGTCCATTTAACATGTTCTTCACTGCTATTGCATTGTGTTCATTTTTATCTGAATGTTTTCTCCTACTAAATCAAATGCCTCAGAGAAATCAAAGTCTATTGCATCTGCATCATTCCCTTGATCAACCAAACGCACTCTTATTTAAGGATGAAATCGGGTTTATTTGAGAAAACATGTTTTCCATAAACCATGGTGTTGACTGGCATTAATTATATTCCCCGACTTTTTCTTTTTAACTAATCCATTACCAGGATTTTTTCCGTTTTTTCCTCACGTTGTCAAATATTTTTAATAAACTGTCCCTTTATTTTGTTATAGTTTACATTTAACCCAGAACTGTTCTCTATTTGCCATTTTTCTTTGTCTCTGCTGCTGCCTGATTTCATACATCCAGTTCTGAATGAGGTGTGTGGTTGATCTGGGAGTTTGTAACTCATGTTTGTAGTTCTAATGTACTACTGTAGATGCTGTTTAAAATCCTCCTTGACTGCTAATGCACTGGAAAGTATTTCATCACCTCACGTGACAGGAGCACTTGATACTGCTTTGGAACAAAAATATTTCTTGAACACATCTACTTTTTCTGCAAAATTAAGAAGTTTCCTTTCTCTTCGTTACATGTTGCTTCCCCACCCCCTTAATTGCTGTCTGTATTTTGCCATTGAATAGGGTTTTTGTCCAAAGTTCTCTGCTTTCTTGACTGTGGAGTTTTGGCTTTGTAGATAGGTAATAATTTCTTCTTAAAGAAGTCCCAATTTTCATTCCCATTTTTTGGTCTAAAATTTTCCTCCCAATCCATTTTGTTGATCATTTGCCTCAGCTTTGGATAACTTGTCCTTAGAAGCACTAAGTGTTTTTAGATGTTACTGGTTGGGAACTCTTCTTCGTTTGTCCATTTGAATGTAATCGGTTCCATTCTTTATTTTGTTCTCCTCTATCAAGTGTCCCCTTCCTTGTTTCTTCTAAACAGCCCCAGACTTTTCAGTCCCACATTCACAGAGCCTGCCTCGGAACTCCCCTTTCTATCTGCTATGTTACTGTGTGACCAAAACTGAGTGCTTATCCAGAGCAGGTTATTCTCCATCCCATTCCTTGGGCATCCAAACATTATCTTTGTTTTGGCCACTACTGCGAATGAGCAGGTATTTTCATGGAGCTGCAAACACTGAGGCCCAGGTATTTTCCCTGGGGTGTGTTCTATTTGGGATATTTGTCCCAGGCACCTGTCTTGGCAAAGGTTTGGGTATTTTCCACTCTCAGATTTTGAGCAACCGGGTGCATGGGGAAGTCGCTACAGCATGACCTCTCTAGCCTGGCTTTCATTGCATTAAGGAACAATGAAAGATAAGTGGAATCCACACTTCTGTTTCCTGCAGGTGCCTTTTCAGGTTTCCCTCAACACAACATGGAGGAATTATTGATGCATGCAGAGCCATAAAAGTGGCATTGACATTAGTAGGGTCAACGCTTTTCCTAATTCATTAATCTCAAAAATGAAAATGCATGTTTGTGTGTGTGAAGAGTGAGCAATCTATTTCACCCATGAAAGCATCCTCCAGTTGTACATGTAGTGTCTCATATTAACATTATCTCTCCATCCAGGCATTAGTACTGCGACCTTCACTCTAGACCCTGGACACCTACAGGAAGGCAGGGGAATATACGGTACATGCAGGAAACACCGTTCTGCCTCCGAGTTGGAGACCGTCTCCCTCTACTCCATGTCAGATTCCAACTCAACCGACTTCACAAACCCCTCCACCTTCATCCTGCTGGGCATTCCTGGCCTGGAGGCAGCCCAGGTCTGGATCTCCATCCCCTTCTGCACCATGTACGTCATAGCCGTCTTGGGGAACTTCATCATCCTTTTCATCGTGAAGACGGAGCCGAGCCTCCATGGCCCCATGTACTATTTCCTCTGCATGCTGGCTGTCACTGACCTCGTCCTGTGCACATGCACAATTCCCAAAATGCTGAGCATCTTCTGGTTCAATTCCAGGGAGATAGATTTCAATGCCTGCCTCACACAGATGTTCTTCATTCATTGCTTCTTTGCAATGGAGTCTGGGATCTTCTTGGCCATGGCTTTTGATCGCTTTGTGGCCATCTGTGATCCACTGAGACATTCCACCACCCTGACAAACCACCTGGTGGCCAAGATCGGCCTGGCTGTGACATTGCGTGGCAGCATATTCGCACTACCCTGTCCCTTGCTAGCAAGGCAGTGGCCATATTGCAGAACCAACATCATCCCCCACACATGCTGCGAGCACATAGCTGTGGTGAATCTGGCCTGCGCTGACATCCGCATCAGTAGTTACTACGGCCTCACTGTGGCAAACTTGGTCATCTGTCTAGATATGTTTTTTATAGCTGTGTCCTATACCCAGATCCTCAGGGCCATCTTCAGACTCCCCACAAAGGACGCCCGGCTCAAGACTTTTGGGACCTGTGGCTCCCACCTCTGTGCCATTTTAGCCTTTTACATCCCAGGTCTCTTTTCTGTCCTCACATATCGGTTTGGCCACCATGTGGCCCTGCATTTCCATGTTCTCTTTGCTAATGTGTGTCTCCTGGTGCCCCCCATGCTAAACCCCATCATTTTCGGTGTGAGGACAAAACAGATCCGGGACAGGCTGCTCCGGCTTTTTACTCATAAAGGGACCTAAAGTTTTCTCCTGGTGCTCTGGCTTTCAGCCCAAGCTCTGCACAGAAATGGCTTGTGACATGGTGCTGGGCCCTCTTCCCTGGATCACCTACTGGACAGTCAGAGAGACATTAAACTGTGTTGTCTTAGCATGACAAGACAACACCCCTTGCCCCACCTCTTCAACCAAGGCTCTACACCTGCTCTACCTCTTCCCTTCCCCCAAGGTCATGCCACTGGCACTTGTTCCTTCTGTCCCTATATCACTCACTGGATCATCTCCATGTCCTTCTCCCCGTGCTGCAAGAATGCCATTTCAGATTTTGTAGGGCTGACAACTTCAATGATTATTCAAGGGTCTATTTAGGCACTCAAAACTCTAAATTTTTTGGCAGATAACTTAGCAAAGAGCTGACAGGAGCACTGTATCTAATCCCTATATCATGAAAAAGAAAAAGAAATAAATATTAGACTCACTCAGCTCTAGTACTAACATATTCTGCCATTTTGTGGCAAGTCATTTAAGGGACACTGCTTAGGTTTAAAATTTTAATGGATATACTTACTTTGTTACTAACTCTGTGGAGAAAGAGACCCTGTCAGCCACTCCTGAGTTCTATTTCAGCTCAGGGAGGGGCGAGGTTCTGGTGCATGATAGCGGGCATTAGAATGACCACACTGGGTAAGACCAATGGTCCATCTAGCCCAGTATCGTGTTTGCTGACAGTGGCCAATACCACATGCTTCAGAGGGAATGAACAGAACAAGCAATCATCAAGTGATTCACCCATCACCCACTCCCAGGTTGTGGAAAACAGATGATATAGACATGCAGAATGTGGTGTTTGATCTCTGCCCATCCTGGCCAATAAAAATGGATGGATCTATTGTCCATTAACTTATCTAGTTCTTATTGGAATCTGTGAAGAAATTATTTCTTTTGTTTGTTTTAAATCTGCTGCCTATTAATTTCATTGGGTGATCCCTAGTTTTTGTTCCTTATTCAATTTCTCCACACCTGTAATGATTTTATAGAACCTCTATCATATCCCTCCTTACTCCTCCCTTTCCCAAGCTGAAAAGTCCCAATCTTTTTAATCTCGCCTCATACGGAAGCCCTTCTCTGTACCTCTGCCACTTCCAATATATATATATATATATATATAATTTCTATTCCAACCCCCTGCTCAAAGCAGGACCAATCCCCAACTAAATCATGGCTTTGTCAAGCCAGACCCTAAAAACCTCTAGGATAGAGATTCCACTACACCCCTATGTAACCCATTCCAGTGCTTCACCACCCTCCTAATGAACCATCCCCTTTGGAACCCCCTTTCAGGTAGTTGAAAGCAGCTATCAAATCCCCCCTCATTCTTCTTTTCTGCAGACTAAATTATCCCAGTTCCTTCAACCCTCCTCATAGGTCATGTGCTCCAGGTCCCTAATATTTTTTGTTGCCCTCCACTGGACTCTTTCTAATTTTTCCACATCCTTCTTGTAGTGTGGGGCCCAAATCTGGACACAGTACTCCAGAGGAGGCCTCACCAATGCCAAATAGAGGGGACTGATCACGTCCCTCAATCTGCTGGCAATGCTCCCACTTATACAGTCCAAAATGTTGTTAGACTTCTTGACAACAAGGGCACTGTTGACTTATATCAAGCTTCCCATCCACTGTAACCCCTAGGTCCCTCTCTGCAGAACTGCTGCCATGGGATTCACTTGTCCTTGTTGATCCTTATCAGATTGTCCCCTCAAAAGACTGTCCCCTCTCAGTCTTTTCTTTTTCAAATTAAAAAAACCCAGTTCTTTCAATCTTCCCTCATAGGTCAAGTTTTCCAGATACCTAATCATCCTTGTCACTCTTCTCTGGACTCTGTTCAATTTGTCCCTGTAGCAGGGGGAACGCCCACTCCAGCCCTGAAGGGGTTGGAAAAGCCCTGCAGAGGGCTGGGGCAGTGTAAAGGGGCAAAACCCTGATTGGGGAAGTGGCTACAGCTGGGGCCATGCCCCAAACTGAGCCACTTAGCCTTCTAAGAAGGCCAGGGCAGCCAGAGCAGAGGAGTCTCCCTCTGACTGGAGAGGGAGACAGGCCTGGCTGCAGGGGGCTCACCAGGGACCTAGAGGGAGGCAGGGCTGGGGAATGGCCTTGGGAGCTGGGAAGCCCTAGGCCAGCAACTCCCCAGACTGCAGGGCCTGGTCCTAGGCTCATATAGGTATTGGAGTTGCAGAGGGGCAAACTGAAGGTGGGTAAAGGCAGCCAGTCCAAACCCTTTGTTGCCGGTGATGATTGGCTGATAGACTGCCGTCTGCCCCAGGGCGCGGGGAGTAGATAGTGACTGGCAGTAGCCACGACTGAGGCAACATTGGGATAGGGGGTGAGGGTTCACCTGGGTGGGGAGACCCAGAGAGAGTGGGGTGCTACCAGGGGGGCAGCACCCAAGCCAAGGGCACTGGGTTCCAGGAGGGACATGAGGCCAACAACAGGTGGGACACCTGGCCTGCAGAGGGTGCTCCGGATGCTGGTGAGCTAATTCCCGAGATGACCAGTAGGAGGTGCCACAGGGGTGAGTCCGACCCCTTACAGTCCCTAAGTTCCTGAAATATGGTGCCCAGAACTGGACACAATACTACAATTGAGGCCAAAACAGTGCAAATGTACCATAGATTTATAGAGGCAATATATTTTCTGTCGTATTATCTATCCCTTTCCTAATAATTCCCAAGATTCTGTTCACTTTTCTGATTGCCACTATCGTTTTCAGAGAACTATCCACAATGACTCCAAGATTTTTTTTTTCTAATTTAGACCCTATCATTTTGTCTGTAAAGTTTTGAGGCATGGAATGACGTGCAGGTGATCTATTGAGTTTACCTAGACGTGGATATTTCTTGTTCTGTCTAAAGTTGAGGAATTGTTTTAGCAACCCCCTTTTGCAAGGGCTGGGTCTTCTTGGTTTAATGACCCTGTGACCCAAAACAGAGAAACTGGAAACAAAGTGTTCCCGGCAGGGAGGTCTAGGAAGGGAGTGCTGCAGCAATTGGAGAGTCTGGGGAACAGAGCCAAAATGAGCCTCAGGGCCTTGGAGCTTGGTGAGCGGGTCTCTGCTGCAAGTGGGAGGCACTAGGATGAAAGCTTCATCCCTAGAGTAGGCCTAGAAACCCAGAGCCAGAGGCAGGGCCTGAACACTGATGCAAGTCAAAATCACAAGGGTCCAATGTGTGGGACCCAAACACAACCACCTGTGTATGTGTGTGTGTGTTGGGGGGGGGGGTAACCACAAGAGCTTGAGTGGGGCTGTGATAGGAAACCTGAAGCTGCTACAAAGAAGCTAGGGGACTTTGAGTGGAAGGGGAGTGGGGCTGGCTGGGTATGTGTCCAAAAGCTATTTGCTTCATCCAAACATGGTTAAACTGCTCACAGTGTTTCCCTGAGTGCTCTGGTTCCTAGATTGATCCAGCCGGATTCCCCGGAAGGAAATATTTCCTGCACCTGGAAGTTCTGGTTTGGGGTCAGGGAGAGGGTTTGTCTTTCCCTTTGAAAGTGCTCCCTAGAATGGCAGAAGCAGGGGGTCCCTGTTCAATTCAGTCACTGCCCATCTCTCTCTCTCTCTCTCTGTCCCTATGCATTTGCATCCACCTCTCCCTTTCCTTTGTAACTCACCAGACACAGACACAGACATGCCTCCCTCTCTCTGCCACTTCTAATGTGCATCCCACCCTAGGAACCAGTTAAAACAGCCAAGGGGCTATTTTTAAATTGACTTCAGTGGCCATTGCAGGTGTATCTCTGCGAATCGCTGCAGCTGAGAGCTGATCTGGCTGGGCAAGAAGCCGGGTGCATTAGTCGGATTATTAATCATAGTAAAGCAAAGTCCCTGGCCATCAAGCAGCCTTAGAGTTGCCAGCTCGGTCATACTGGATGAATTTTCAGCAATGGTGTCTGGTCCGTCCCGTTAGACTGAGTTGGCACCCCTAAGCAACGTGCAGCTGCGAACCGCAACCGGCTCAGTATGAACCTGTGTGGAGGGATTGCTGGGCAGGGGGCAGCTTCATAGACAGGGCTGGAGGTTGCTCGAAAGCTGCGGGTACTTGAACAGGACCAACTGCTGCCCTGTTCCCTTCCACAGTCTTTGTGGGGCTGTCCTGGCAGCAGGCTTGCGACAAAGCTGCAGCCTAATAGAACAATGGGCACCCCACCTCCCCTGGGTGGGAGCGATATGGAGGGGGCTGAGGAAAGCTGAGGTTTCCCAGGCCTGTGGTTTCCAGCAGCTGCTTCATATCAAGGGGCTGCAGAAGATCAGGAGAGAGGATATATTGAACCCAGCAACCACCCCCATCAGCTGTGTCAGTTTTGGCAGCTTTCTTGCTGGGGACACAGTACTAGAGTGAAAGACCAGCAAGTTCTAAATTGGGCATATGGAGGAGTGCAGCTACACGACCTATTACGTGGACACCAGGAGCTTCAGTAACACAAGACTACCACTGCGCGAATATATAACCAGACCCCGGAAGCCCCTTTCCACAGATGGACCTGGGAAGCGCTTGGTCTGCAAGGAAGCTACATTCCTCTGTGATATGCAGTGAAGATTTTGAAGATGATTGATGGGGTGAATGGCTCCCAAGATACTGTGGCAAAAGGATTGTTGATCCAGTAATGTGTGTGGGGCTGAGGTCTGACAAAGAAAGCGCAGGTGACACTTGCTGAACAAGGAAAGTGAAAGGGACATTTTCAGAGGGTCACGTATTGCGCATGTGATGGGTAGCAGGGAAAACATTATTTCATTTTCCATTGCTCTGTACTTCGGTTTGCTTTTCTCCTGTGGTACGGACCAGAATGCAATCTTTTCAGGACAGGGATGCACGTCTCATACAAAATTAGAACTCAGAGAGCTCTAGTTGTATAAATATATTGCTGTAAACATCTATACACCCAGGGCTGGTGCTACCATTAAGGCAAACTAGGCGGTTTCCTAGGGTGCCAAGATTTGGGGGCGCCCTGCAGCAGCTCCCCCCCCGCCAGCCCGCCCTGAGGCACCCCCTCCCACAGCAGCTCCCCACCCACCCGGCTGGGGAGCCGTGCGGCAGCTCCCCGCCCCAGTTCACCTCTTCTCTGCCTCCTCCCCGAGCACGCCATTGCTGCTCCACTTCTCCCACCCCCCCAGGCTTGTGGCACCAATCAGCTGTTTGGTGCCACAAGCCTGGGAGGGGAGGAGAATTAGAGCGGGGGTCGTGTGCTCAGGGAGGAGGCAGAGCAGAGATGAGCTGGGGTGGGGAGCTGCCGCACGGCTCCTGGGGGGGGGGAGCTGCCGTGGGGGAAAGCGCCTCAGGGCAAGGGGGGGCGGGGAGCTGCCACAGGGCTGGGGGGTGGCACAAGGTGGAAGTTTCGCCTAGGGCGCGAAACCTCCTTGCACCGGCCCTGTATACACCAAAGCAACACCCCCATATTCACCACTGTTGTGTAATTGCAGCAAATCTTGTACAAAATATGTCATGCAAGGTTTCTAGGGGAAAGTTGTGGTTTGCTGAATGATTATCCTATTTGTATGCATGTATCACTTTTGTATCTGAACTTATCAGTACTGATGATGTGCCTGTATTTCAAATGTGTTTGTTCCTGTGGTAGCTCCCACAAGGTAGCTTACATCCAGTCTACCCAGCACATTGGGAATGGACTATTCAAGTTGATGGCACATCAATGAACACAATGGGTCATGGAGGAAGCTTATCCCTACCTGATTGACTTTCCTGTGCATGTTCTAGCCTGAATATGGGTAATGGTCCCTGCTATGATTCATGAAAGCACGTAAGGGCATGTGAACAGCTTATGTGATGCTGGACTCCATCTTTTGTCTGTACTTTTCCACTAACCATGTTGGGGGGTTTGTTTGGGACAATGAAGTTGAAAAAAGACTTTGACTGGGGAGGTGTAAACCCGGCCCAGGTATGGAAGAATGGATAACTGTTTGCACCATCAGGGTGAGACAGTGCTTGATTCAAACCCTGTCCATTTATAGCACACGGATAACAATTTTGCTTTATGGTAATCTACTTTGATCAGTACACTTGTTACTTATAATCATTTAATATCTATCTTTCTGAAATGTATGCCTCTGATGTACATTTTTTACATAAAACAATGTGTTGTTTGAACTGTAAAGGCAAATCTGCTCAAGAAATCTGCTGCTGCTTTGTTCTCTCCACATTGAGGGAGGGATGGACTGGGAATTAACTTGCACTGGTCAGGCATCTGACAAAGATAAGACGGTACAGCACTAGAGTCCCCAGCTTGGAAGCTGGGGGGAACTGGCTGAAACCTCTCTATTGTTACTTCATGAGTGGCTGGCAAAAGCATTCACATAACTCAGCCGGGTGTGTCCCTGCCTGTGAATATTTGTGTGAGTGCAGCACCTGGAGGGGTTTGCAGCTTTTCACGTTATCACACTGTGAGTGGGGGCCCAGACTGGTATGGCAGAGAGCTCAGTGATACCCCAGTTCCAGGTTGCAGCCTGTGGACATCTGTCATAGTAGCACGGCAAAGAGGGTGAAATCCACAATTTGTTCTGAGGAGATTTGCTCTTCATACACTGGTGTGGAGATTTTAATTTAGATTTTATGTGTGGTGGCTGGAGATCAGTTTAAGAGGTTACCAGTTTATTATTTTCTGTTTGCTTATTTCAGGAATGGGAAGTAGAGGCAGAAAAGAAGGAAGATGAGTGAAAACAGTGAATCGATTGTGAAATTGGAGCACTTTGGAATATAGACAGTAGAAAAACAACAAAAGGAGAATTCTGCAGATAAAATAGAGAGAGGCTGCCAGAGAGGAGGCTGAACACAGAAGGGCTATGGCACTAAAACAAGAAAAAACTGAGGAGAAAGAGAGAGAGCAGAAACACCGGTAGTTCTTGCTGGAAAAGCAGAACCAGAGCCCTCCTACTCCACTGATTCTCACTTCTTCAAAGATCCATTGTGTCCCTCATATAATGAAGCAGGTGACATTGCTGAATACTTTACTATCTTTGAGAGGCTTTGTGTGATTCATAAGATTCCTGACGAACAAAATATGCCCTGTTTAATTGCAAAGTTGATTGAAAAAGCTCTGGCTATATTCAGTAAATTGCCAGTTGAGGATGCTTTAGATTATTGTATTCAGAATTTCAATTACCCCTTAAGCACATAGAGCAAAATTTAGGAATCTTAAGAAGGGTGCTGGTATGAGTAATGTGGAATATGTAACCAAATGAAAGATTTGATGGGAAAGTGGGCAAGGGGTAAAGGTGTTACAAGCTTTGAAGGAATGTTTGACCTTCTTGCTCAGGACCATGCCTTAAACATATGTAAAGATGTTGCAAAATAGTGGGTATAGGACAAGAAGGTAAAAACTCTGAATGAGATGGGTTCTCTATCTGATGATTTGAGCAAACAGTCATCTATTGTGAAAAAAAAAAAAAACACACAGAGAGGGGTTTAAACTTGGTAGGACACAAGGGTCAAGTTTCCTGGGAAGAAAGAGGATGGCTGGGAGTCTGGGCACTCACCTCTCCAAAACCATTCCTATAATCCCTGACCTAAATCTCCTGTAAGAACAGAAGAGCTGAGAATTGCTATCATTGTAATTCCACTGCTCACCTGAGCAATACATGCCCTGTGCTGGGGGGGGAACAGACAGCAGGTATCTTATGTGAATGCTTCGACCCTGTGCACAGAAGCCCCTCGGGCATCTGTCACTTGCTAAATTGGGTTTCTGAAAGTAACCTATATACAAGGCATGAAGCACATAAAGGCTGTCATCATTAATGGCAAGAACACTTTGGGTAGGAAGATACAGGGCAGAAATTTGTGTGGTTAGGTGAAATGTAGTGCAAGAAGGGGACATACTGCCAGGATAGAGTCCAGAGCTTTTCGAAGTAGACAGATAGAAAATCCTTGTGTCTTTGGCTAAAGTGCACATAGAAACAGAGGGCAGGCTTCACTACCTGCCGGATTGGCAGGTAGTGATCGATCTATTGGGGGTCGATTTATCGTGTCTAGTGTAAACGCGATAAAATCGATCGCACTCCCCGTCGACTCCGGAACTGCAGCTTGCAAGAGGCGGAAGCAGAGTCGATGGGGGAGCAGCAGCGGTCGACTCGCCGCCCTCCTCACAGTCAGGTAGGTCGACCTAAGAGTCGCGTAGCTGAAGTTGCGTATCATAGGTCAACCCCAATGCTAGTGTAGACCTGGGCAGAGAGTTTGGAAGCTGTATGGTGGAGGTAGTAAACAATGATACTATTTATGTGCTAATTGGCAATGATTTCTTCCGTGTAGCTCAGGATGTTAAGGGGACCCCAGAAGAAAAGGAAAATCCTAGGAATTGCTGAAGGAATGGGAGAGTCTTCTCAATTACTATGCAGCTGTGCGAAACTGCATCCTTCCAGGGGCCTGGGGTGTGGGCGGGGGTGAGACCAGCTCCTGCCCTGCAGCTGAAGGCTGTGTCTCCTCAGAGAGGGAGGAGTGTGTATTGCCTGCCTTTCCTGTTGGGTTTGGACTCACCACCGCTGGAGCCTCCCGCTGGTCGCTCTGGGAATTAGCTCTGTTCAGGTGTGGAGCGCCCTCTGCAGGTGGTGTGTCGCCCATTGTCTGATGTGATGTTTAGCACTCGCGTTGCTCCCCACTTGGCGGTGTTCTCTTCAGGACACTGCCCTCCAGGAGTGCCCACTACTCCATTCTCACCCTCTTCTAGGGGTATATGAGCAGTCCTAGTCCACTCCTGCCTTCGTGGCCACGCTGCTACCCCAAAATCTAGTCCCTTGCCTCAGGGACAAGGTGCAGTCCATTGGCCACACTCCCTCATGGTAAAGTTTGGTTTAAGGGGGTTGGAGGGGACCCAGCCCTGCCCACTACTCTGGGTGCAAATCAGGGACTGGGTAATTAACGTACCAGAATGCAACATTTCCCATAGGAGGACATGCTTCCATGCTGATGATGCTGATTAAAAAAGGCATTAATTAAATTTGTGACTGAACTCCTCGGGGGAGAATTGTATGTCTCCTATTCTGTTTTACCCAAATTCTGCCATATATTTCATGTGTCAGAGAGGTAGCCATGTAAGTCTGTGTCCACAAAAACAACAAAGAGTCCAGTGTCACCTTAAAGTCTAACAGATTTATTTGGACATAAGCTTTCATAGGAAAAGAGCCCCCTTCATCAGAGGTGTGGAGTGAAAATTACAGATACAGGCAAAAATATACCGGCACATGAAAATAATCTCCTTTCCCTTATTACAAGTGGAGAACCAGTGCTGACAAGGCCAATTCAGTCAGGGTGGATGTGGGCCACTCCCAATAGCTGATGAGGAGGTGTCAATACCAAGAGAGGGAAAATTGCTTTTGTAGTGAGCCAGCCACACCCAGTCCCTATTCAAGCCCAAATTGATGGTGTTAAGTTTGCAAATGAATTGCAGCTCTGCAGTTTCTTTTTGTAGACTGTTTTTGAAGCTTTTTTGTTGCAGGATGGCTCCTTTTAAATCTGTTACTGAGTGTCCAGGGAGACTCAAGTGTTCTCCTACTGGTTTTTGTATTTTACTATTCCTGATGTCTGATTTGTGTCCATTTAGTCTTCTATGTAGAGACTGTCCGGTTTGGCCAATGTACATGGCAGAGGGGCATTGCTGGCACATGATGGCATATATCACATTAGTAGATGTGCAGGTGAATGAGTCCTTGATAGTGTGGCTGATGTGGTTGGGTCCTATGACATTGTTGCTAGAGTAGATATAGGGACAGTCTGCAGTTGGGGTATTGTGTCCATCAGCTGTTCTAATCACTCAGCAGCCACCTCCACCCTGTACAACCCCTCTTCGGCACATCCTGTGACAGGTCCTGGTAGCACATCTCTGATGAACCTGTGCTAGCAGGGAGCTGGAGAGGGACCTAGAGAAGATGTAGAGGCAGAGAAATTGTGGGTGGTTGGGCCTAGCTCAGAGTGGATCACTCAGATCTATGCCTAACTTTGGGGATCCCTGGATTCTGGGTCTCTCTTTTCATTCCTCAGGGAGAAGGGAAAGGACCTGCCCTCTTGGAACAATCTTAGGGAAATCCATAGGAAGTCTTATGGAATATCCTTTCCCTTCTTATTCTTATTACTATATTTTATTTCAGCAAGATCACAGCTTTGACAGCATCATTGTTACAACTCAGTCGCCCCGAGGTAGCCCTGTGACTAATTGGAACCATACGAACAGTGGTGACAAGCCCAGATTCCAGGAATAGAGCCTGCAGCCGGGCTGGTGCTGCCGACCAATTAGGTAGCATCACCTCTCATCTCATTGGCTGTGACGGGGGTTAAAGCTGGTGCACACTAAGTTAAGCAGCTGAGGTTCCCTGATGGCCAAGTGGCCCCCAAGGGAATGTGCAGACATGCTTCATAAACACAGTTCCCTCCGTATCTGAACAGATACTGCCTGCTGCCTGTGCAACATTGCCGATGACTCCTTGTTGTTTAGGGTGAAGACCTCTCATGTCAGCGGCTCCCCGTCCAGCAGGAATTGGGTACATTGGCAGGTTTCACTATCTTTACAATGCAAAGTGAAGGGGAAAGGCTGCGAGCTGATTCCATTTGCAGATGTTCTGTGCAGTGGCAGAGGACACAGCTGGGCTGTCAGGGTGACTCAGTGACAGGGGCTGGAGGGCAGGGAGAGCTAGAGAGATTGGGAACCCCTCCCCAACAGCTGCCCAAACTGCATGGTGGATTATTCAACCTCAACATGTTAAAACCGTGATTTACCAAGTCAGCATGTCTCAAGCGGTCCCTTTTCTTCCAGTGCCCTGTGCTCTCGGTCCGATTCTGCCAGGGGCTGAGCGAGAGGAGACCCCACGGACTATCAGTGACTAGTTTCCAAATCACTTCAGGTTTATTTGCCTCTGGAAATTTTATCAGCAAATGTATTTTCTATTATTTTATTCTCTGACTTGATTGTGGATGCAGGAATAGGGCATATTTCTGTTTCCTGACTGGCTGAGGGCTCTAGAATCTCTGCCCTGTAAAGTTACAGGGCTACTGCCATCTCTGCCCCCTCCCTGGTTTCCAAATCCTGCAGGCCTCCTGCCCTCAGAATGGGCCCTGGGCTACCGCACACTGCAGGTCGACTATGCTTACTGAGCAGGTCCCAGTGGGTTTGGCACCTGTGGTTCTTCCCTCTAGGAGTGGTGAGACGAGTGACCAGCCAGTCCTCTTGAACCAAAATACTGTTTAATCTGAAGAGCAGGAAGAAAGTGTAACATGGTAGAATAGGAGGGTTTTCAGAGAACTGTCTGTACATGTCTCTGACCCCAAGCCTTGAAACTCTGATGGGGATCCAAGCAGGTCAAGGATTTCCCAAGCGGTGTCTGTGAGTGTCAGTCTGAAGAGCTTCTCAGTAATAGCTACCCCACCTCTGGACAAATTCCCAGTCCTGGCAAAAGAAGCTGTGTAACGTGGCTGGAGCCTGGAAATAGGCTCTTACCAGCTTGCAGCTCCGGCGATGTCTCTCAGCTTCCCTGAAGTGCTAACGGAGAGATGGCTTTTCTTGAGCTGTTACTTCCCTACCACTTCGTTCTCCAGCAGCCTCTTATTAAATTAAGAGAAGCGGTACTGGTTTAACCTATTATAGCCATGGCATAAACATCCCAATCGTTAACCCAATATAGCTCTACAGCAAATATCCCCAGAACTGGGTTTAACACACACATTCATTATGGCAGCTCAGCTCCCTGTATGTCCCAATGCCATTCCCAGGTGGTATGGATTTTGTGAATACAGGACATAGACAGTCATGGTGAGAAAGAGGAATAGTCTACTTTCATGTGTGAAATGAAGTTGCATTTCAATGAATTCTCATGCAGTTGACTTTGAAATCCAGTTCCTGCAAACCCTCATCAGATCTGAATAACAGGTGCTGAGGTTACTATGTAATAGATCAAGTATCAGGGGGTAGCCGTGTTAGTCTGTATCTACAAAAACAACAAGGCAGGGGGTAGCCGTGTTAGTCTGTATCTACAAAAACAACAAGGAGTCTGGTGGCACCTTAAAGACTAACAGATTTATTTGGGCATAAGCTTTCGTGAGTAAAAACCTCACTTCTTCGGATGCATAGAGTGAAAGCTACAGATGCAGGCATTATATACTGACACATGGAGAGCAGGGAGTTACTTCACAAGTGGAGAACCAGTGTTGACAAGGCCAATTCAATCAGGGTGGATGTAGTCCACTCCCAATAATAGATGAGGAGGTGTCAATTCCAGGAGAGGAAAAGCTGCTTCTGTAGTGAGCCAGCCACTCCCAATCCCTATTCAAGCCCAGATTAATGGTGTTAAATTTGCAAATGAATTTTAGTTCTGCTGTTTCTCTTTGAAGTCTGTTTCTGAAGTTTTTTTGTTCAATGACAGTGACTTTTAAATCTGTAATAGAATGACCAGGGAGATTGAAGTGTTCACTTACTGGCTTGTGTATGTTACCATTCCTGATGTCCGATTTGTGTCCATTTATTCTTTTGCGGAGGGACTGTCCCGTTTGGCCAATGTACATGGCAGAGGGGCATTGCTGGCACATGATGGCATATATGACATTAGTGGATGTGCAGGTGAATGAGCCCCTGATGTTGTGGCTGATGTGGTTGGGTCCTCTGATGCTGTTGCCAGAGTAGATATGGGGACAGAGTAGGCAACGAGGTTTGCTACAGGGATTGGTTCCTGGGTTGGTGTTTCTGTGGTGTGGTGTGTAGTTGCTGGTGAGTATTTGCTTCAGGTTGGGGGGTTGTCTGTAAGCGAGGACTGGCCTGCCTCCCAAGGTCTGTGAGAGTGAGGGATCATTTTCCAGGATAGGTTGTAGATTGTGGATAATGCGCTGGAGAGGTTTTAGCTGGGGGCTGTATGTGATGGCCAGTGGTGTTCTGTTATTGTCCTTGTTGGGCCTGTCCTGTAGTAGGTGATTTCTGGGTACCCGTCTTGCTCTGTCAATCTGTTTCCTCACTTCCCCAGGTGGGTATTGTAGTTTTACGAATGCTTGATAAAGATCTTGTAGGTGTTTGTCTCTGTCTGAGGGGTTGGAGCAAATTCGGTTGTATCTTAGGGCTTGGCTGTAGACTATGGATCGTATGATGTGTCTTGGATGGAAGCTGGAGGCATGTAGGTACGTATAGCGGTCAGTAGGTTTCCGGTATAGGGTGGTGTTTATGTGACCATCACTTATTTGTACTGTAGTGTCCAGGAAGTGGATCTCTTGTGTGGACTGGTCCAGGCTGAGGTTGATGGTGGGGTGGAAATTGTTGAAGTCCAGGTGGAATTCTTCAATGGCCTCCTTTCCGTGGGTCCATATGATGAAGATGTCATCAATGTAGCGCAAGTAGAGGAGGGGCACTAGGGGACGAGAGCTGAGGAAGCGTTGTTCTAAGTCAGCCATAAAAATGTTGGCATACTGTAATAGAGAGTATCAGGGGGTAGCCATGTTAGTCTGTATCTACAAAAACAACAAGGAGTCTGGTGGCACCTTAAAGACTAACAGATTTATTTGGGCATAAGCTTTCGTGGGTAAAAACCTCACTTCTTCGGATGCATCTACACTTACCTCCGGGTCCGGCGGTAAGCAATCGATCTTCTGGGATCGATCCCGGAAGTGCTTGCCGTCGACGCCGGTACTCCAGCTCGGTGAGAGGAGTACACAGCATCAACGGGGGAGCCTGCCTGCCACGTCTGGACCCGCAGTAAGTTCGAACTAAGGTACTTCGAATTCAGCTACGTTATTAACGTAGCTGAATTTGCATACCTTAGTTCGAAATGGGGGGTTAGTGAGGACCAGGCCTTAGTCTTTAAGGTGCCCCAAGACTCCTTGTTGTTTATGTAATAGAGAGTGAGAGCTCAGGGACTCAGAATTATCTACACTCACCCCAATGTCTGTTATCACTCCGGATACAGGCTTGTAACTTACCAGGAATATACAAACACTTGCACAGGGAAAGGATGCAGGTCCTGTGAGGAGGTAGAATAGCCTGCAGGATGATCGAACTCTCTAGATTTTTTAAATGCTGACCAGGAAAAGCACTTCAACTTCTCTTGGAGAATTGTTGGGGGTCACAGTGTATCACCGGGATCGTTTGGTAAGGGAAAGTTAATACAGCTCTGTTCTGATCAAATTTGCACATGTAAATATGGAGTTACACTGTAGATGTAAATGTTACTGAATTCAGAACCTGAACCTATGAATTTATCCAATGTACTGGAAAGAGGCAGTGAGATAATTTGGACTCTCAGGAGTGGACACAATAAAAAAAAAGTATATAATGAGGCAATGAAACATGTTTATAAATAGCTTCTATGCATATTTTCACCATGCATTTGCAATGTGTTTACACATGTCATGATACATTGGGGCACACTCAGACACGAAGGGCAAGACACTGTGTGTGCGGTAAAGTCACACTTGTAAAATCACACAGTGCTCAAGTAGGTTATGGAACTCCCAGCCACAAGATATCAATGGTGCCAAAAACTTAGCAAGATTCAAAGAGGGATGGGATGTTCATATGGCTAAGCAGAAAATTAAATTACAATAATGAGGGTTTTTAAAAGAGTCTTCTAAGGGCTGTAAACCTTCCTGATTATACCACTAAATATGTCTCGAACTAATGGGTGTCAGACAGAAACATTTCCTGACTATTACAGAGCTTCTTGGACAGTCCTCTCTAGCATCTGGAACTGGCCACTGGATACTGAGCTGTATGGACTACAGGTCTGATACAGTCTGGCAATGCCTATCTTCCTATCGGTGGTGAAAATCCAAGACAATATTTTTGCTTATCTTCCTTCAGCTCCTGGGATTCTCTAGACTTCCACTAAGATCAGAAAGATGTCTAGTTAAATATCATCTAGTCTCCTATTCTTTTTCTTTTCAGGAAGGAAAGCTCAAAACTCCTCGGACGAGCCTAGTACATTATGTCATCTGTCAATGACACCAAATTCAACTCTGCAGTGTTCCTTCTCACCGGGATACCTGGGCAGGAAGACGCCCATCTCTGGATCTCTATCCCCTTCTGCTTAATGTACGCTATTTCAATAGTAGGAAATTCAGTCATTCTGTTCATTATAAAAACAGATCCAAGCCTCCATGAGCCCATGTACATTTTCCTTTCCATGTTGGCCGTTACAGATCTTGGCTTATCCATAGCCACCATGCCAACGATACTGGGCATATACTTGTTTAACTCTAGGGAGATCAGCCTCGATGCCTGTTTTGCCCAGGTCTTCTTCATCCACTCGCTTTCATTAACTGAATCCTCCATGCTGTTACTGATGGCCTTTGACCATTTTGTTGCAATCTGTAACCCGCTGAGATATGCTTCCATATTAACTCTGCCAAGAATAGCCAAAATGGGACTGGTGTTTGCGCTAAGAGGGGTGGTCCTAGTATTCCCAGTCCCATTTCTCCTGAAACGGTTCCAATACTGTCGAGCCAATGTCCTCTCCCATTCCTACTGTCTGCATCAGGAGGTCATGAAGATGGCTTGTTCAGACATCACAGTCAATAGCATCTATGGCTTGTCTGTTAAACTCTTAACGGTTGGGTTGGATTCATTGCTCATCTTTCTCTCTTATGTGATGATCATCAAAACAGTGCTGAGCGTCGCGTCCCCCATGGAGTGCCTCAGGGCCCTGAACACCTGCGTCTCCCACCTCTGTGCCGTCCTGCTCTTCTTCACACCAGAAATTGGCTTGTCTGTGATACACAGATTCGGGAATAGCTCTTCTCACTTGCTTCAGATTCTCCTGGGCTATGTCTACTTGCTGGTCCCACCCCTGATGAACCCAATTGTGTACAGCGTGAAAAGCAAACACCTTCGTGCGAGAATAATCAGGGTGTTCATCAAATAAAGAGTCAGTTCATCACCTGGATCTTGCGCTGCTGATATTGACCATGAGAAACACAGGTCACCTATTCCTTCCTGGACACTTACATCTGAGGTGACATGAGCTACTGATCTCCACTCTGTAGTGGTTCAGGTGGGGTCTAAGTCCTTGAGCAATGTGTGGTGGCTTGTCCCCAAACACTGTTGAGGGAGGGCAGTGCACTGGTGGAAGGAAACCAAGCAGGAAGCAGCATTTAAAAATTGAATGTGGTCGAGGAGAGCCGGGGACAGATGAGATGTTGGCTAGTAAAGAGCAGTATCGGTGGCTGCGCCAACCTCACCATTCTTGCTGATACAGTCAATAAAGAGAAGGGATGTGGATGTTGTTTCCCATTACACCTGGGCTGTAGCTGTTCCGTCTCTGGTTAAAAAACAAGGGGCCATGAAAAAAGCTGCAGAGCTGTTGTGGAGTCGCAGTCCTGGCCCTCCCTGAGCGCTAAATGTGCTGCATGATCCATGGGGGCTGCACCAGCTGTGGACAGGGGCTACTCAACTGCCACGGACACACACTCTTCTCCTACACCCTGAGCCAAGTGGTTGTGACTGAGTCATGTCAGAGACATGACTAACATCAGAGCCCCAAGAAAAGCCATTCACAGAACCCCCCGCAGCTCCCCCATTGATGGCTCTGCACACCACACACCTGCTGAACCACTCCCCACCGAGGCAGGGCAGAGTTGCGTGTGTGAGTGAGGGTCTGACACACAGGCGTTCTAGCAAGAGACTCAGGCTCAGATTCCCTCCTGCTTCCCTCAGATTGTGCTGCCCCAGCAATGCAAAGGGGTGGAAATGGACTTCAACTCCCCAACAAAGATGTGGTTAGCTCCTGTCCCAGTCCAGCACATTTACCATAGGGTGACCACCTCTCAAAAGGCAAAAGTGGGACACATGCAAGAGCCCTGTCCCCTCTGTGACCTCGCTCCAGCCACTTCTCATCCCCCTTGAGATCCTATCCCCTGCTCCTCCTCATTACCCAGGGCTCCATCCCCTGTCCAGGCTATAAGCCAGAGCCGGGCCATGATAAAAGCTGCCTGAGAGAAGCCCCCACCTTGTCTCCCCACCCCAAGGATGTTCAAACCAGGGACGCTGGTGAGCCTGGGACTCTCCTCAGTGGTTCCCTGGGCAGCTCTTACCCAAATCAAGCTCAGGCCTGATCAGGGGGGTGGCTCTACAGGGGAAGGGGAAGAGGAAGAGCAGAGGGTGGGGTCTCAGGGGAAAAGTTTGGGCAGAGGGCGGGGTCTCGAGGAAAAGGAGAAGCAGGGAATACAGCAAGCCTAAAACAATGCAGACTCCTGCAAGGAGGTTGCTGGGGTCAGGAGCTCATGAGTAAAGGAGGAAGATGGGGCCGGAAGGTAGGAGAGCCTGTGCTTTAGAGAAGACTCAATAAATGTGACCCTACAAAGGGGGTTCTTGTTTTAAGTATCCCGGGATGAGAGTAAGTCATTGCAAGGACCTTTGAGGGAAAGGCAGGGTGCCTGAATTTCTAGCTCAGGCAAGTAGGGGACACTATGGGATGGCCCCAATCTGCAGGAACTTGGCCAGAGTGTGCCATGCTCTTGGGAGCCATTACCGATGGGCGGAGGTCAGCCCAGCTCCCAGGCTGCTCTAAACTCTGCTGAGGGAAGGGGAGAATCAAATCAGGCCAGGGAATCAAACTTCTGTAACTGGCTCCTTGCCATCCCTGCTCTCTGCAGTGCATGAGGGAGCTCCTCTGGTACAGCAGAGAATCTAGCTGGGACTGTTACAGCTCAGATGGCTGGAAGGCTGGTCCTGTAGTCTGGGTACTGCTCTGTGACTCAATAAAGCTGGGTTTGATTCCCTTGCCCTGTGTGACTGTGGGCCATTGGCTGTCTCTGGGCCTCTGCACAGGTCAATAATAGCCTTGCCATCCCTCACTGTGGTGGCAGGAGGATAAATACATTCAAGGATGTTCTGATACCCTAACATCAGGTCTATATCAGGGTCCCACAGAGCAATGCTCCTAACATTTGTCTATAAAGGCCTCTTACCACAGCCCCCTGTGACAGCTGGATTCTGGGAAGCCTCGTGACTCCAGCACCGTGGTGTCTGTGGCACATGTGGGGGAGCTAGGGGGTGACAGTGCGGGGAAAGTAGTGGATTTCTGAGGAGAGTGTTGGAGTGTCACAGGGTCACAGGGAGTTTCAGCCAGTCACTGGACTGGTGTTTGCCAGCCATTGAGGCTGAATGGGTTGAACTGCCAAATAATGGAGCAATGGCCATGGAGGGATCATCTTAGATGGTCTGGGTGGGAGAAAGGTCTGAGGCAAAGATCAGCTTCACACCTTGACCCTATAATACGGACATGGCTGAGCACTATGGTGATTGTGCCCAGGCTCACTCAGGTTTCAGCAAAGGCTGCTTCCACAAGAAAGGGGCAAACAGATGGGAAGATGCTCTCAGAAACAAAGGGAAACTAGGCTGGGACCCGAGAGTTCCTTAGCTTACTGAAAGTTGGGCCAGTTCTGTTCCTCTATCTCCAGAGCGAAGCCTGTCTAACTTAGTTTAAGTGATACATGAGATGTATGAATGTACATGAGTGGAAGCTGCCTGTTATTATAAAACCATTTTCTCTAATGCTTCGTGCTGTTTGCTAATAAACCTCATTGTTTTAAGGAGGCTGGAGGTGTCTGTGTAGCTCTGGTCACAAGCTCCCGAAGGGCAGAGACCAAGGTGTCCAGTCACTGCTGCTTGGTGATAAGCTTTTGTCATAGATGGGATGCTGTTCCCAGCTTGAAGACTGGGACAATTGTAAGATTCTCCCCAGGACAGAAAGGACTAGTTTAGACAATAAAGAAACCATATATCCCAGTTTTACTGTGACAATCCCGATTCTTCTTGGCCAGCATCTATCCTTGTTGAATTCCTGTCAGCATTCAGAGGAGCAACTTGTTCAAGCTGCATCCAAGATAATGATGTGCTCAAAACAATGATTCATAGAGTCAGAGAATTTAAGGTCAGAATAAGCCTTTATATCATCTAGTCCAGACGCTCTCAAACTAGGTGGTGGGCTTCCCTGGTGGGGGTGTGGAATGTATTTAGAGGGCTGGGGCCATGAGAAAATGTAGGGGAAAATCTTCCTGTACACATTTTACTCACACCAATGAATAACTACCCAAGCTCATCCCTGCAGACACATCCAGTCCCCAGTCGGCGCTGTGTGTTTGTCTCTAGGTGGCACTTTTCATTTTGGTGGATTACTGTTAAGCTTGAATAGCATTATACAAAGTCCTAGACATCTCAACGTGGCTCTGTTTGCTATGGCACGGCGTGCCAATTTCATTGTAAGCAGGGACCAAAATCACAGTTTTGCTTTTGCTCTTATTTCACGGGATAATTGGCTCATTTGTGTAACTAAAAAAAAACAACTGCAAGTGAAAAACAACAAAGCTGAAACTAATTCAATCGAAGCCATGCCACCACATAAATCAGTATATATATTTGTGTGCCTGGGGGAAGGCATAAACTCTTATAGACACAAAGAAGCAAGTATGATCAAATAAGTTAGAGAACAACTGATCTAGTCTGAACTCCTGTATGGCACAAGCTGCAGAATTTCACCCATTTATCCCCATCTTGAACCCAATGACTTGTGTTCTATTAATGCATGACATGCATTCCTCTAAAGCGGATCTTCCAGGAAGACACCAAGTCTTGGTTTAGTGATAGCAGGAGGATCCAGCATCTCCCTTGGCAGTTTGCTTGACTGGTTAGTCACCCTTGCTGTTAAAAATGTATGCCTCATTTCCCAATTTAATTTGTCTGGCTTCAGTTTCCAGCCACTGCTTCTTGTAATAAATTACCCTGCTAGATTAAGGAGCCCATTAGTAGCTGGTATTTCATCCCTCTGAAAGTGCTTGTACACTGTCATCAAATCACCTCTCAGTCTTCCCTACTTCTACTCACTGTGTCCCTGTTTATACAGCTGAGGGTAAGTTGGAAACAACGGAGGAGGAGAAAAACCTGGATATATTAGTCAGTCTCAGGATGACTGTGAGCCACCAATGTGATGCAGTTGTGAACAAGGCAGATGAAACCCTAGAATGTGGCAGTGAGACAGGGAAGTTTTAATATCCTTATATCAAGCACTGGTGAAACATTTCCTGAAAAACTGTTAAATTCTGGTCACTCATATTCAAGAACGATGAATTCAGGCCGGAGCAGCTGTGGAGAAAGGCTCCTGAGATTGTGAGGGCAATGGAGAGACTGACTTTGGAGGAGAATGAAAGAGCTTGGCTGGTTTAGCCTAACACAATGCAGGCTGAGCGTGAATTGGATTTCACTATAAATACATTGGTGGGAGTGGTGTGTAAACACCAGGAAGGGAAATGAGCTCCTGAAGCTAAAGGACAGTGTTGGCACAGGAACAAATGGGGACAAAGTCATGAGGAGCAAACTGAGGCTGGGAAGGAGAAGGAGGTTTCTGACCATCCGAGGAGGGAGATTCAGAAACAGCCGCCCAACAGGAGCGGGGAGGGGAAACAAGACAGCTGGTTTAAATTGAAGTTTCACAATTTCATGCACTGGATAATATTCCAGGGTCGCCTGCCATAATAGGGAAATGGTCTCATTGACCCAGGCGTTCCCTTTAAATCTTATGTCCATATGGATCACCCATTTGCCCATTTTGCGTCACACTGGGTGCTCATGTAGAGTTCCTAGTCCACTATGCCCCTCTCTGTGCCTTGGCAAATGGATTTATCACTCAGTAGATTAAAAAGAAACCCATAACTCAGTGTTATCATCTGGAAAAATAATGGTTCTTGGGTTCCTGTTTAGTGATGTCACAGGAGTTTAATTCCCTGAGTTTCTGGTCATCTCAGCATGCCGAGCCGCCAGCTGCCCCCTCCCCAGCCCCTAGCCCCAGAGAGGAAGGATGGTTCAGCGGTTAAAGTGCTGGCCTGGGACTCAGAGGAACTGGCTTCAGTTCCAGGCTTTTTCACAGTCTTCTGTGACCTTGGGCAACTCACTTATGCCCTCTGTGCCTCAGCAACATGTGTTTTAATATGGCTCAATGGCTTCGATCTATCAGAGAAAGTTATAACAGGATCCAATGATTGAAAACTGAAGCTAGACACATTCAGACTTGAACTAAAGCGTAATTCTTTTAACAATGAGGGTAATAAACCATTGGAACAATTTACCAAGGACTGTGGTAGATTCTCCAGCAATGACAATTGTTAAATCAAGGCAGGATGTTGTTATAACAGCTCTGCCCTGGGACTTATTTTAGGGCAGGCCTCTTGCTTGTGCTATGCAGGGGTCAGGCTAGGTAATCACAGTGGTGCCTTCTGATCTTCAGATCTAGGAACGTTTGACTCTGCACAGTGGTGTTAATTGCATGGCCCTACTGCGTGGGGTATTGTTCTGATAAATATTTTAGAGATTATGAGGCGCTCGGGTGCTACAATATTTGGAGCCATAGCTATATGCATTGCAGAGATTTCAGCTCGGTGTCCCTCACTAGGATGGTTTGGGGGCACTGGGTGGAGAACTTGAACTTTTCCCAAAACGCCTTAGTGATGAAGCCTATAGGATGGAAGAATCCCATGCACTGCTACAGGCTGGGGACTGATTGGCTAAACAGCAGTTCTGCAGAAAAGGACCTGGGAATTACAGTGGATGAGAAGCTGGATATGAGTCAGCAATGTGCCCTTGTTGCCAAGAAGGCTAACAGCATATTGGGCTGCATTAATTTGAGCATTGCCAGAAGATTGAGGGAAGTAATTATTCCCCTCTATTCAGCACTGGTGGGGCCACATCTGGAGTCTTGCATGCAGTTTTGGACCCCCAGTACAGAAGGTATGTGGACAAATTGAGGAGCGTCAAAAGGAGGGCAACTAAGATGATTAGGGGGCTGGAGTATATGGCTTATGAGGAGACGCTGTTCCAAGTGGGGTCATGTAGTCTGCAGAAGAGAAGAGTGAGGGGGGATTTGATAGCAGCCTTCACCTACCTGAAAGGGGGTTCCAAGGAGGATTGATCTAGACTGTTCTCAGAGGTACCTGATGACAGAACAAGGAGTAATGGTCTCAAGTTGCAGTGGGGGAGGTCTAGGTTGGATATTAGGAAAAACTATTTCCCTAGGATGGTGGTGAAGCACTGGAATGGGTTACCTAGCAAGGTGGGGAATTTCCATCCTTAAAGGTTTTTTAAAGCCCGGCTGGGATGATTTCGTTGGGGTTGATCCTGTTTGAGTAGGGGGTTGGACTAGATGACCTCCTGAGGTTTCTTCCAACCCTGATATTCTATGATTCTATAATTAGCACAGCATCTTTTCTCGAGTGAGTTCTTTGCTCCTCCTGAAGCTTGGCAGTAAGGTGGGGGAATGAGGACATGCTTTCAGAAAACAAAGGATCTGGACAGCATTGCCTGGCTGAACAGAGCCCTGCTGGGCTGTCTCTCGGTCTGATCCTGACCCCCCACCCACTCCATGAGCAATGAGAGCTGCTCTAGCACTGGAGACAGACCTCAGACCCGGCATCCAAATTTTCATCATCACCAAGTTTGGGGACATCTGGATCTGGGGGAGGGTGTTGTTTGACCCTATAGAGAGCTAGCAGCAGGCATTTCAAGCTGGGTTGTGACACATCCCTTACTATTAAGAATGTGCATGGCCTTGCTTAGAGCGTGTGCATGTCTCATGCTTGAACATGAGGAGGAGACGCTCTGTGAGCTGTCCCTCGGTTACCCAGTGACTCTGCGAGCCAGTTACTTATATATTTGGCTGTCTGTAGCCTAATCCTGTTCCTTACAATGGGGAGCTCTGTAGCCAAGGGCACAGAGAAACAGTGTCAAGGGACCACATGGGAATCTCAGCATTCAACATAATGGTGTGATTATGAGATGTGATTATGACATAATTATGATACCTGTGGTACAAGATATGTCTTGAGAGGTATCATTGGAAAAGTTATGGTTTGCTGAATATGATTATCCTATTGGCATGCATATATCAATTTTGCACCTGAAGTTGTGAATATTGACTATGTATCTATATTTCAAATGTGCTTACTCCGGGTAACACCCACAACTAGCCTTTTGGGTCCAAACATGAAGAAACTAGACAGTGCTGATGGCTCATCAACAAAGATAACAGTTGCATATGAAAACGTGGTGAACTGCTTATATCATCAGAGGGTGAGAAATTGCTTCTTCAAATCCCATCTCTCTAGTATGTTAGGCTAAGTTTAAAGTTCTGTATATTTGCTAGGAAATATGCTTTGGTCTGTTTGCTATATTTTATAATCACACAAAATTTGTGTTTCTGTAGATAATATAGTAGATCAATCTAGGTTGTATTTCCCTAGTTTGTTAATGAGAAAGTCATGCAAGACTGTATTTAAAGCCTTATTAAAGTCTAGATATACTACATCTACCGCCACCTTAGCCATACTCTGTCAAAGAAAGCTATCAGGTTGGTTTGACATGATTCATTCTTGACAAATCCATGCTGCCTATTGCTTATCACCTTGTTATCTTCTAGATGTTTGCAAATGGATTCTATAATTATTATTTTAATTATTTGCTCCATTATCTTACCGGGTACAGAAGTTAAGCTGACTGGTGTTTAATTTCCTGGATTGTCCTTTTTTCCCTTTTTATAAATGGTCACTATATTTGCCCTTTTCCAGTCTCCTAGAATCTCTCCCATATTCCATGACTTTTCAAAGATAATAGCTAGAGCCTTGGATATCACCTCAGTCAGCTCTTTTAGTATTCTAGGATCATTTCATCAGGCCCTGGGGACTTGAAGACATCTAACTTGTCTAAATATTTTTTAACCTGTTCTTTCCCTATTTTAGCCTCTGATCCTATCTAATTTTCACTGGCATTCACTACATTAGGTGAAAAGTCGCAACAAGCCTTCTTGGTGAAAACTGAAACAAAGAAGTCATTAAGCACCTCTGTCATTTCCACATTTTCTGTTATTGTTCACTACTCATTGAGTAATGGGCCTATGCTATTCTTGGTCTTCCTCTTGTGTCTAATGTATTTGTAGAATGTTTTCTTGTTACCCTTTATGTCTCTAGCTAGTTTGATCTCATTTTGTACCTTAGCATTTCTAATTTTGCCCTTACATACTTGTCTTATTTGTTTATATTCATTCTTTGTAATTTGACCGAGTTTCCACTTTTTGTATGACTCTTTTTTGATTTTTAAATCAATGAAGATCTCCTGGTTAAGCCAAGATGGTCTCTTCCATACCTCCTATCTTTTCTACACCATAGAATAGTGTGCTCCTCTGCAATTAACAATGTTTCTTTGAAAAACTGCTAACTGTCTTCAATTGTATTTCCTCTTAGACTTGCTTCCTGTGGGATGTTACCTACCAACTCCCTGAGATTTCTAAAGTCTGCCTTCTTGAAATTCATTGTCTTTATTTTGCTGTTCTCCCGCCTACCATTCCTTGGAATCATGAACATGATCACTTTCACTCAAGATGCCTTCCACTTTCAAATACTCAATCAGTTCCTCCCTATTTGTCTGAATCAAATCTAGAGCAGCCTCTCCCCTAGTAGCGTTCTCCACCTTCTGGAATAAAAAAAATAGTCTCCAATGCATTCCAAGAACGTTTCGGATAATCTGTGCCTTGCTGTGTTATTTTCCCAGCAGATGTCTGGGTAGTTGAAGTGCCCCATCACCATCAAATCCTGTACTTTGGATGTTTTTGTTTTTTGTTTATAAAAAGGCTCATTCATGTCTTCTTCCTGGTTAGGCGGTCTATAGTAGACCCCTACAATGATAGCACCCTTGTTTTTTACCCCTTTTATCCTTACCCAGAGACTTAGTACAAGTCTGTTTCCTATTTCCATCTCAACCTCAGACCAAGTGTATACAATTTTAATATATAAGGCAACATCTTCTCCCTTTTTTCTGACCTCTCCTTCCTGAGCTAGCTAGCCGCACCCTTATATACCAATATTACAGTCATGTGTATTATCCCACCAAGCCTCTGTGGTGCCAACTATATTATAGTTGTGTTCATTTACTAGCATTATGAATTCTTCCTGCTTATTCCCCATACTTCTGGCATTAGTATACAGACATTTTAGATACTGATTTTACCCCACCCAGTTCTGTCTTGACCCTCTTTGATCCCTGCTATTACAGCCCATGCTCCCCCTCCCCAATTGCTGATCCTTCTCCCAGGCCTCAATGTTTTTGACTTACCTGTGGGCTTTGGCCACCTGCCCCCTTCTAACTTAGTTTAAAATCCTCCTCACTAGGTTACCCGGTCTGTATGTATCCAAATACGCTCTTCCCTTCCTTAATAGGTGGACCCCATCTCTGTTTAACAGTCCTTCTTCCTTGAACAGCATCTCATGGTCAAGGAAGCTAAAGCCCTCAGTGTCTCAGGAAGACGGGCTGGTGCCTTGTCCTCTCCGCATTGAGGGAGGGGCACACTGGGTTATAAACTTGCAACTGATCAAGCTTCTGACCAGGACAAGACAATACAGCTCTGGGTCCTAGGCTGGCGAGCTGGGGGGAACTTTCTGGTGCCCCGCTATTGTTGGTTCATAAGTGATTGGTGAAAGTATTCTTGTAATGGCAGCTGGGTGGATTCCTGTCAGAGTATGGCTGTGTAAGTGGAAGACCTGGAGAGGATTGCAACTTCTCATAGCCTCACCATGTGATAGAGGGCTGAGATTGGTATGCCCGAGGGCTCAGAGGTACTGCACTTCCAGGTTGCACACAGGGGAAGACCGACAAACCAGCACATCACAGAGGACCTGCTAGATCTTCAGTCCATTTCCCTCTTGTCATGCACTCAGTTACTGACAGAGAGACGGTGGTTACAGGAAAAGAACTCTGGACTCCTGGGTTCTGTCGTGATTCACTGTGTGACCTTGGCCAAGTCATGTCTCCCTAACCCTCAGTTTACCTATCTGTACAATGGGGATATGTTCTCATTCACTATCCTTCAATGAAACGTTACTGAGGAGTATTAGTGATCTTTGATACCTTAGACAGCTCTGAGTGCCTACAGAAACTGTTCATATTTCCCCTTAATCACCTTGCTCTAGATCATTCTGTCAACAATCTACCCAGCCACTTTGGCATGTACAGGGTATCAGACCTTATGGAGATCTAAGATTAATCCCAGTTTTCTTTCTAATCAACTATATATTGTTTCAATATACACAAATACACAGAGCAGCCAATTCCTCTCTGACTCAGCACAGAGCCCAAGTGTTCTCATCTCCCTTAGGATGACCCCTTAATTACTGTTTACTTCTAAAGCTGGATAAACAGCACAGATATGCAGAGAGGCTTGTGTCCAGCCTGTTAACATCCAGATTCCTCTTCTCCCCTAGATGCTGAGTGAACCCCACTGGGATTGCACATAACCAGTGCACATCCCATTGTGCAATGTTGCTGCAGATGCTGGAGTGAGAGAGATATGGGACACGACTATCTGAGGGGGATTCCCAGGGAAGACACGTCTGTCTCAGAATTCACAGCTACCCATCTCTTACTGAGGAGCTCACCTGCTCGACAAAGGCACTGCAACTTGGGTGTGATGAGAGAGAGTGTAAGTCTGTGGTCCTTTCCATTCTGCACAGCCATTAAACATACCTGGGCCCTTGCCACAGGACATGAGCTTGCTCCAATATCATGGGCCAGAATGTCCCTCTTTGCTGTGTCCCCATGGCTGATCGCCTTCAGCCCAAATCTGGCTGCATTTCAGTGGCACAGGGGATCCTTCATGATGAAAGGTGTTAATGGATGTGTGATACAAGGCCAAATTCTGAGGCTGTAGCCTGTAGTTTGCTCAGGTGCCACTGAATCAGAACACCCCTTGGAGTAAGAACTGAGTAAAGAACTCAGGAGCCAACAGTGTGTTAATGCACGGACACTATCCTCTTCTTAAATGTCAGGGCTCTGGTAGTTAAAAGGTGCATGGGGTGGGGTGTGTGGGGGAACTGTTACCTGACTTTTTATCTGCTGGAAAGCATGGAGGTGCTTGGGCTCTTCACTGGAACAATTATAAGAATTTTTCAACATAGGCAAAACATCTTCTCTTCTAACTTAATTCAAGAAGTTGGCTGTATTGTTCTGCTTGAATATTAAAAAAAAAAAAAAGAACAATTCAGCCTCATGCAGACACCCAGCATGGGAAATTTCAGTCCAAATGATTAAAATTGGCAAACTTATAAGGAATAGAAATGAGGTCTCCTAACTGAAGATGTCAGACAGCCTTAACTAAAGTTGGTGCCATCAGCACGACCCCCAATGGCCAATCCATTTGTGAATCCCATCCAATAATGATGGTGGCAAGAAGTTCCACACGCTAACTATGGATTATGTAAACAATTTCCTTTTCTCAGTGTTATATGTTCAGACTTTCAATGTAATTCCAATTCCCTTGTTTGTGTGGTATGATAGACAGTAAATATGAATGCCTGATCTACTTTCTTTATTGATAGATTCTTAGGGTTTAAGGTCAGAAGAGACTATAAGAGCATCCAGTCTGACCTCCTGTATAACACAGGCCATTACATTTCACCCAGTTGCCCCTGTATTGAGCTCCATGGCTTGTGTTTGACTAAGACCTGGTCTACACTAGGATTTTACATTATGAACTCTTAGAGCCATAGGGTTCGAAGGGACTGCAATGGTCATCCAATCTGACCCCTGCCAAGATGCAAAATTTCATGTATCTTAGTCAATGCCAGACAGTTATCCACGTCCTTTGGAAAACCTCCAGCGAAGGAGATCGAATGACCTTCCCAGGCATCTGTTCCTTTGTCCTACTGTTCTTATATTAGGAAGTTCTTCCTGAGATTTCATCTAAATCTGCTATGCTGTAGTTTAAACCCATTGCCTCTTGTCCTTTCCTTTGCAACAAGAGCGAACAACTTTCCTCCACATTTTTATGAAGCCTTTCAAATTTTGAACACTGCTATCGTGTCCTCTCCCAATCTACTCTTTTAGAAACTAAACATATCCGGTTTCTTCAGATTGCTCATATGGCTTGTACTCCCTCCCTTTCATCATCTTTGTCACTTGCCTCTGGATCCTGTACAGTTATTCTGCATCCTTTGTATACAGCAGTGACCAAAACTGGGCACAGTACTCCAGATGAGGACCAGCGAGCGACAAGTAGAGTGGTAATCTCACCTCTCGTGGCTTGTATGCTATGCCTCTGATAATGCAACTTAACATTCAATTCTCATTTTTCGAAAGAGCAAAAACAATCCACACCCCTGAGAGATGCAGCTATATCAAACTAACCCCAGTGTAGACAGCATGAGGTCAATAGAAGAATTCTTCCATCTACCTAGCTACCACCTCTCAGGCAGGTGGATCACCTATGCTGATGGGAGAACCCCTGCCATCGGTGTAAGTAGTGTCTACAATGAAGTGCTACAGAGCATCGCTGTAGTGCTTTCAGTGTGGAGAAGCCCTAAAGTAGATTTTCCAGAAAAGCATTCAGGCTGTATCTGTAGACGATGGGGAGTTGCAGAATCCAGCACTTCCATTTGCAGTGTGTTCCAACAATTAATCATCTTCAGTGCTAAGCCTTTGGCCCTTATTTCCAACTGCGGTTTGTCTGGCTTCAGCTTCCAGCCATTGGGTCTTGCTCTTCCTTTCTCTGCTAGATTTCAGAGCCCCTTAGTACACAGGGCTTTCTCCCTTCTCCATATCATTGATGAAAATATTGAATAGCATGATGCCTAAAACTGATCCCTGCAGAACACCACTAGAAACCCCTCCATTCCCTGACAATGACCCACTGATAACTGCCTTCTGAGATACGTTGATTATCCAGTTTTTAATCCATTTAACATGTACTCCACTGCTATTGCATTGTGTTCAGTTTTTATCTGCACGTTTTCCCTACTAAATCAAATGCCTCAGAGAAATCAAAGTCTATTGCATCTGCATCATTCCCTTGATCAACCAAACGCACTCTTATTTAAGGATGAAATCGGGTTTATTTGAGAAAACATGTTTTCCATAAACCATGGTGTTGACTGGCATTAATTATATTCCCCGACTTTTTCTTTTTAACTAATCCATTACCAGGATTTTTTCTGTTTTTTCCTCACGTTGTCAAATATTTTTAATAAACTGTCCCTTTATTTTGTTTTAGTTTACATTTAACACAGAACTGTTCTCTATTTGCCATTTTTCTTTGTCTCTGCTGCTGCCTGATTTCATACATCCAGTTCTGAACGAGGTGTGTGGTTGATCTGGGAGTTTGCAACTTGTGTTCGTAATTCTAATGTACTACTGTAGATGGTGTTTAAAATCCTCCTTGACTGCTAATGCACTGGAAAGTATTTCATCACCTCAGGTGAGAGGAGCACTTGATACTGCTTCAGAAAAAAATATTTCTTGAACACATCTACTTTTACTGCAAAATTAACAAGTGTCCTTTCTCTTTGATACATGTTGCTTTCCTCCCCTTAATTACTGTCTGTATTTTTCAGAGTGGTAGCCATGTTAGTCTGTATCAGCAAAAAAGAACAGGAGTACTTGTGGCACCTTTGAGAATAACAAATTTATTTGGGCATAATCTTCTGGGGGCTAAAGCCCCCTTCATCAGTTGCATTCAGTGGAAAATACAGTAGGAATATATATATATATATATATATATATATATATATATATATATATACAGAGAACATGAAAAAAATGGGGATTGCCCAACTCTAATGAGATTAATCGATTAAGGTGGGTTATTATTAGGAGGAGAAAAAAAAAACATTTCCAACAGTTGACAAGAAGGTGTGAGTAACAGTAGGGGGAAAATTAGCATTGGGAAATAGTTTTTAGTTTTTAGTTTGTGTAATGACTCATCCACTCCCAGTCTTTATTCAAGCCTAATTTAATGGGGTCCATTTTGCAAATTAATTCCAGTTCTGCAGTTTCTCGTTGGAGTCTGCTTTTTCAAGATTTTTTGTTGAAGAATTGTCACATTTAAGTCTGTAATTGAGTGGCCAGGGAGGTTGAAGTGTTCTCCAACAGGTTTTTGAATGTTATAATTCTTGACGTCTGATTTGTTTCCATTTATTCTTTTGCGTAGAGACTGTCTGGTTTGGCCAATGTACATGGCAGAGGGGCATTGCTGGCACATGATGGCATATATCACATTGGTAGATGTGCAGGTGAACGAGCCTCTGATAGTGTGGCTGATGTGAATAGGTCCTATGGTGGTGTCCCCTGAATAGATATGTGGACAAAATTGGCAACGGGCTTTGTTGCAAGGATAGGTTCCTGGGTT
Source organism: Trachemys scripta elegans (assembly GCF_013100865.1). Taxonomy (NCBI): domain Eukaryota; kingdom Metazoa; phylum Chordata; order Testudines; family Emydidae; genus Trachemys; species Trachemys scripta. Next base: position 339,575,054 of record NC_048298.1, read on the forward strand.
AGTGTTTTATTGTGTGGTGTGTGGTTGCTGGTGAGTATTTGCTTCAGGTTGGGGGGCATGTAGTTGTGAATGTAGTGTCTCATATTAACATTGTCTCTCCATCTAGGCATTTGTACTGTGACCATTGCCCTAGACCCTGGGCATCTACAGGAAAGCAGGGGAACGTATGGTATATGCAGGAGATACTGTTCTACCTCAGAGCTGGATACCTTCTCCCCCTATTCCATGTCAGATTCCAACACAACCGACTTCACCAACCCCTCCACCTTCATCCTGCTGGGCATTCCTGGCCTGGAGGCGGCCCAGATCTGGATCTCCATCCCCTTCTGCATCATGTACGTCATAGCTGTCTTAGGGAACTTCATCATCCTGTTCATCGTGAAGACGGAGCTGAGCCTCCATGGACCCATGTACTATTTCCTCTGCATGCTGGCTGTCACTGACCTCGTGCTGTGCACGTGCACAATTCCCAAAATGCTGAGCATCTTCTGGTTCAATTCCAGGGAGATAGATTTCACTGCCTGCCTCACCCAGATGTTCTTCATTCATTCCTTCTTTGCAATGGAGTCTGGGATCATCGTGGCCATGGCTTTTGATCGCTACGTGGCCATCTGTGATCCACTGAGACATTCCACCACCCTGACAAACCACGTGGTGGCCAAGATCAGCCTGTCCATGGTACTGCGTGGTGCCATGCTCGCACTGCCCTGTCCCTTGCTCGCAAGACAGTGGTCATATTGCAGAACCAACATCATCCCCCACACATGCTGCGAGCATATGGCAGTGGTGAATCTGGCCTGCGCTGACATCCGCATCAGTAGTTACTATGGCCTCACTGTGGCAAACTTGGTCATCTGTCTAGATATGTTTTTTATCACCGTGTCCTATACCCAGATCCTCAGGGCCATCTTCAGTCTCCCCACAAAGGACGCCCGGCTCAAGACTTTTGGGACCTGCGGCTCCCACCTCTGTGCCATTTTAGCCTTTTACATCCCAGGTCTCTTCTCTATCTTAGCATCTCGAGTTGGCCACCATGTGGCCCTGCATTTCCATGTTCTCTTTGCTAATGTGTGCCTCCTGGTGCCCCCCATGCTAAATCCCATCATTTTCGGTGTGAGGACCAAACAGATCCGGGACAGGCTGCTCCAGCTCTTTACTCATAAGGGGCCTAATGTTTTCTTATAGTTCTCTTGCCTTCAGACCAAGCTCTGTGCACTGCTGGCTTGTGACATGGTGCTGGGCCCTGTTCCCTGGATCACATACTGGACAGTCAGAGAGACATTAAACCCTTTTTTGACCTTACTGTGCTGTCTTAGCATGACAAACTGGGGAATTATTCTGCGTACAACTCACTGTGTTGACAGCTTTCAAATTGCTGGCAACTTGACCCCAATGCCCCACCCTTTGCCCCACCTCTTCCACCAAGGGCCTGCCCTTGCTCTGCCTCTTCCCCCCCAAAGGCCATGCCCCTGTCACTTGCTCCTCCTGTCCCCTTATCACTCGCTGCATCATCTCCATGTCCTTCCCCCCCAGCTGCAAGGGAGCCATTTCAGATTTTGGTAAGGGTGACAACTTTAACCATGATTCAAGGGGCTACTTAGGCACTCAAAACTCTAATTTTGGGAGCATATTATTTAGCAAATAGCTGACAGGAGCACTGTAATCTAATTCCTATATAAAAAAAAGAAAAATAAATAAATATTAGACCGACTCATCTTATATTTATGTTACGACTACACTACCCGCCGATCGGCTGGTAGTGATTGATCAGCGGGATGTAGACGCGATAAATCAATCCCCGATCGCTCTGCTGTCGATTCCTGTACTCCACCATGGCAAGAGGTGGAACCAGAGTCGACAGGGGAGTGGCGGCAGTCGACCCCGCATCATGAGGACTTGAGGTAAGTCGACCTAAGATACGTCAACTTCAGCTACGCTATTCTCCGTCTCACTGTGAACAGGAGCAGCAGTGGGACTGTGATAGCAAACCTCGAACTGCTACCCAGATGCTTGGGGACTGTGAGGGGAAGGGGAATGTGGCTGGGCAGGGAGGTGTCCACAAGATGTTCTCTTCACCCAAATGTGACTCATTCACCCCTGACCTCTGTGTTTCCCCGAGTGCTCAAGTTCCTGGAATGACCCAGCTGGGGTGTCCTGAACCAGGCAGTGCCAGTTTGGGGTCAGGGAGGAGATTTGTCTCTCCCTTGGAAAGTGCTCCCCAGAATTGCAGAGGCAAGGCGACCCTGTTCTACTGGGTTTCGTCCCATCTCTCTGCCCACATACGTGAACATAGAACCACCCCCCATTAAGCACATTCTCTCCTATTTGTCCACATCCTTTTTGTGGTGGGGGGGCCCAAAACTGGGTACAATAATCCAGATTTGGCCTCACCGGTGCAGAATAGCAGGGGAATAGCACTTCCCTCAATCTGCTGGCAATGCTCCTACTAATGAAGCCCAATATTCCGTTAGCCTTCTTGGCAACAAGGACACACTGTTGAATCATATCCAGGTTCTCATTCACTAGTTGGGGATTGGTCCTGCTTTGAGCAGGGAGTTGGACTATATGACCTCCTAAGGTCCCTTCCAATCCTGATATTCTATGAATCTATTGTTCTAATCCGCAGGTCCTTTTCTGCTGAACTGCTGCTTAACCAGTCAGTCCCCAGCCTGTAGCAGTGCATGGGATTCTTTCGTCCTAAGTGCAGGACTCTGCACTTGTCCTTGTTGAACCTCATCAGATTTTTTGGGGCCCACTCCTTCAATTTGTCTATGTCTCTCTGGACCATATCCCTACCCTCCAGCATATCTACTTCATACACCAGCTTAGTGTCATCTGAGAACTTGCTGAGAGTGCAATCCATCCCATCATCCAGATCATTAATGAAGATGTTGAACAAAATCAGCTGTAGGACTGACCCTTGGGGCACTCCATTTGATACCGGCTGCCAACAAGACATCAAGCCATTGATCACTACCCATTGAGCCTGACGATCTAGCCAGCTTTCTATCCATCTTAAAGTCCATTCATCTGATCCGTACTTCTTTAACATGCTGGCAAGGTCTGTTGATCCAGTATGTGGGTGAGGCTGAGGTCTGACAAACCGAAAGTGCAGGTGACATTTTCTGAACAAGTAAAGTGAGAGGGACTTTTTCAGGGGGTCACATATTGTGCATGTGTTGGATGGTAGGGGAAACATTCTCATTTTCCTTCACTCTGTACCTCAGCTTGCTTTTCTCTTGTGGTACAGGTCAGAATGTAGTCTTTTTCATGGATCTACATCTTATATAAAAATTTTATGGATCTACATTTTATATAAACATACAAAATTTGATCTCAGAGAGCTCTAGTTCTATAGATATATTGTTGTGACACTCTGTACCCCAAAGCAACACTCTTGCACACCCATATTCACCACTGCTATATAGTTGCAACAAATCTTGTACAAAATATGTCATGTTAGTTGTCAGTGGAAAAGTTGTGGTTTCCTGAATATGACTACCTTATTTGTATGCCATTCTTGTGTCATTTTTGTATAACACTCCTGGAGCAAACTAAGTGGGGAGACATGACACTCTGTGCACCAAACCAACACCTTGGCATCACAATATTTACCATTATGAAATGTTTATGATATAATTTATACAAAGTATGTCATGTAACATATCACTGGGAAAATTATGGTTTGCTGAATATCATTATCCTATTTCTGTGCATGTATCATTTTTGCACCTAAAGTTATGAAAGAATGCAAGGCGATATGAGCCACTTGGATCGAACTGGGGATGTGGTCCCAGCTGAAGGGATGTCTAGGCTTTGCATGGAAGATTGGTTGACTGTTCGTATTATCAGGGTGAGACACAGCTTGATTCAAACCCTCTCTGGTTTATAGAACTTAGGTTGTGATTTTGTTTACTTCTCAGATGACCAATTTTTTTCTCTATGTTATTACTTCCAATCACTTAATAAATCTGCTTTATATATTGTTTTTACCTAAAACAGTGAGTTATTTGAAATGAAAAGGGAATTAAAACCATAGAATCATAGGACTGGAAGAGACCTTGAGGGTGTCTGTCCAATCTGCTCCTAAAAATATCCAATGATAGAGATTCCACAACCTCCCTAGGCAATTAATTACAGTGCCTAGCCACCCTGGCAGTTTGGACGTTTTTCCTAAGGTCCAATCTAAACCTCCCTTTAAGCCCATTGCTTCTTGTCCTCTCCTCAGAGGTTAAGGAGAATAATTTTTCTCCCTCCTTCTCGTAACAGCATTTTAAGTACTTGAAAACTGTTATCATGTCCCCACTCAGTCTTCTCTTCTCCAGACTAAACAAACCCAGTTCTTTCAATCTTCCCTCATAAGTCATGTTTTCTAAACCTTTAATCATTTTTTGTTGCTCTTCTCTGGAATTTCTCCAATTTGTTCACATCGTTCCTGAAATGTGGTGCCCAGAACTGGATACAATATTTCATTTGAGACCTAAACAGTGCGGAATAGAGTGGAACAATTACTTCTCGTGTCTTGCTTACAACACGGCTGCTAATACATCCCAGAATGATGTTTGTTTTTTTTGCAACAGTGTTACACTGTTGACTCATATTTAGCTTATAGTCCACTATGACCCCTAGATCCTTTCTGCAGTACTCCTTCCTAGGCAGTTATTTCCCATTTTGTATGTGTGCAACTAATTGCTCCTTCCTAAGTGGAGTACTTTGCATTTGTCTTTATTGAATTTCATCTTATTTACGTCAGACGATTTATCTAGTTTGTCCCAATCGTTTTGAATTTTCATCCTATCCTCCAAAGCACTTGCAACCTTTCAGCATGACTGTGAACCATGGATAAATACTCTCTGGGAACGGTTATCCAACCAGTTATGCACCCATCTTCTAGTAGATCAATCTAGGTTGTATTTTCCTAGTTTGATAATGAGAAGGTCATGCAAGATGGTATAAAAAGCCTGACTAAAGACTAGATATACCACATCTACCACTTCCCCCATCCAAAAGACTTGTTACCCTGTCCAAGAAAGCTATCAGGTTGGTTTGACATGATTTGTTCTTGACAAATCCATGCGGACTATATTATTATCTTCTAGATGTTTGCAGATGGTTTCCTTAATTATTTGCTTCATTGTCTTTCCATGTACAGAAGTTAAGCTGACTGGTCTGTAATTCCCTGGATTGCCCTTATTTCCCTTTTTATAGATAGGCATTATATGTGCACTTTCCTAGTCTTCTGGAATCTCTCCCATATTCCATGACATTTCAAAGATAATAATTAATGGTTCGGATATCTCCTCAGTCAGCTCCTTGAGTATACATTCCATCAGGCCCTGATGACTTGTATTTTCCCTATTTTAGCCTCTGATCCTACCTCATTTTCACTGGCATTAACTATATTAGGTGAACAATTGCCACCAACCTTCTTGGTGAAAAGCGAAACACAGAAGTCATTAAGCACTTCTGTCATTTCCACATTTTCTGTTATTGCTTTTCCCTCTTCATTGAGTAATGGGCCTACCTTGTCCTTGGTCTTCCACTTGCTTCTATTGTATTTGTAGAATGTTTTCTTGTTACCCTTTATGTCTCTAGCTAGTTTAATCTCGCTTTGTGCCTTGACCTTTCTAATTTTGCCCCTGCATACTTATGTTATTTGTTTATATTCATCCTTTGTAATTTGATCTAATTTCCACTTTTTGTAGGACTCTTTTATGATTTTTAGGTATTAAAGATGATACAAGATAAGCTAGGGTGGTCTTCCCATACTTCCTATCTTTCCTACTCAGTGGAATAGTTTTCTCTTGTGCCATGGATATCAAGAAGGCAGACTTTAACGAACTGAGAGAGTTGGTAGGTAAGATCCTGTGGGAAGCAAGTCTAAGAGGAAAAACAATTGAAGATGACTTTAGTTTGCTGTTTTCCCTCCTACTATTCTTAGAATCATGAACTATCTCATTTCATGATCACTATCACCCAAGCTGCTTCCATTTTCCTTCCTATTTCTCAAAATCAAATCTAGAACAGCCTCTCCCCTAGCAGCTTTCTCCACCTTCTGGAATGAAAAAAAAAATGTCTCCAATACATTCCAAGAACTTGTCGAATAATCTGTACCCTGTTGTGTTATTTTCCCAGCAGATGTCTGGGTAGTTGAACTGCCCCATCACCATCAAATTCTGTGCTTTTTTGTTTGTTGTTTAAAAAAAGCCTCATCCACCTCCTCTTCCTGGTTAGGTGGTCTGTAGTAGACACCCTTGTTTTTTACCTCTTTTATCCTTACCAGGGACTCTCTCCTATTTCCATCTCAACCTCAGACCAAATGTATACATTTTTATATATAAGGCAACACCTCCTCCCTTTTTTCCCAGCCTCTTCTTCCTGCACTATGTATGCCCTTCTATACCAATATTCCAGTCATGTGTCTTATCCCACCAAGTCTCTGTGATGCCAACTATGTTATAGTTGTGTTCATTTACTAGCATTATGATTTCTTCCTGCTTATTCCCCATACTTGCATTAGTATACAGACTTTGAAGATACTGATTTGATTTTCACCACCCAGTTCTGTCTTGCCCTCTTTGATCCCTGGAATTACAGCCCATGCTCCCCCTCCCCTATTTCTGACCCTTCTCCCAGGCCTCCATGTTTTGGACTTACCTCTGTGCTTTGGTCACCTGCCCTCTTCTAAATAGGTTAGCCTGTCTGTATCCAAATATGCTATTCCCCTTCCTGGATAGGTGGACCACATCTCTGCTTAGCAGTCCTTCCTCCTGGAACAGCATCCCATGGTCAGGAAAGCCAAAGCCCTCAGGAAGAGGTGCTGGTGCATTGTACTCTCCACATTGAGAGCAGGGCATACTGGGTTAGAAATTTACACTGGTCAAGCTTCTGACCAGGACAAGATGACAAAGCTCTGGGTCCTAGGCTGTGGAGTTGGGTAGGTGGGTGGGTGGGTGGGTGGGGGGAACTGGCTGGAGCCCCACTATTGCTGGTTCATGAGTGACTTGTGAAAGTATTCATGTAACTGCGGCTGAGTGGATACCTGTCTGTGTATGGCTGTGTAAGTTGAAAACCTGGAGAGGATTGCAGCTTGTCATAGCCACACCATGTGATAGGGGGCTGAGATTGGTATGCCCGAGGGCTCAGAGGTACTGCACTTCCAGGTTGTACAGAGAGGAAGTCCATCAAACGAACACAACACAGAGGTTTTCCTATATCTAAGTCTATTTCCTTGTCATATACTCAGTTACTGACAGAAAGACCATGGTTCATAGAATCATAGAATATCAGAGTGGAAGGGGCCTCAGGAGGTCATCTTGTCCAACCCCCTGCTCAAAGCAGGACCAATCCCAACTAAATGATCACAGCCAGGGCTTTGTCAAGCCTGACCTTAAAAACCTCTAAGGAAGGAGACTCCACCACCTCCCTAGGTAACACATTCCAGTGCTTCACCACCCTCCTAGTGAAAATGTTTTCCCAAATATCCAACCTAAACCTCCCACACTGCAACTTGAGACCATTACTCCTTCTTCTGTCATCTAGTACCACTGAGAACAGTCTAGATCCATCCTCTTTAGAACCCCCTTTCAGGTAGTTGAAAGCAGCTATCAAATCCCCCCTCTTTCTTCTCTTCTGCTGACTAAATAATCCCAGGTCCCTCAGCCTATATTCATAAATCATGTGCTCCAGACCCCTAATCATTTTTGTGCCCTCCACTGCACTTTTTCCATTTTTCTACATCCTTCTTGTGTGCGGGGCCCAAAAATGGACACAGTATTCCAGATGAGGCCTCACCAATGCCAAAGAGAGGGGAATGATCATGTCCGACAATCTGCTGGCAATGCTCCTACTTATACAGCCCAAAATGCCGTTAACCTTCTTGACCACAAAGGCACACTGTTGACTCATATCCAGCTTCTTCTCCACTCTAACCCCGAGGTCCTCTTCTGTAGAACTGCTGCCTAGTCATTCAGTCCCTAGTCTGTAGCAGTGCATGGGATTCTTCCCTCCTAAGTGCAGGACTCTGCACTTGTCCTCATTGAACCTCATCAGATTTCTTTTGGTCCAATCCTCTAATTTATCTAGTTCCCTCTGAATCCTATCCCTATCATCAGCTTATCTACCACTCCTCCCAGTTTAGTGTCATCTGCAAACTTGCTGAGAGTGCAGTCCACGCCATCCTCAAGATCATTAATGAAGATATTGTACAAAAACGGCCCCAGGACCGACCCTTGGGGTACTCCACTTCATATCGGCTGCCAACTAGACATGGAGCCATTGGTCACTACCCATTGAGCCCCATGATCTAGCCAGCTTTTTATCCACATTATAGTCCATTCATCTAGCCCGTACTTCTTTAACTTGCTGGCAAGAATACTGTGGGAGACCGTATCAAAAGTTTTGCTAAAGTCAAGGAATAACACATCCACTTCTTTCCCCTCATTACCGGCAGGGAACTCAGGACTCAAGAAAACCCTAGTTTTCTTGCTAATCAACTATAATTTTTAAATATGCACAAATGCACAGAGCAGCCAATTCCTCTCTGACTCAGCACAGAGCCCAAGTGTTCTCATCTCCCTTGGGATGATCCCTTAATTACTGTTTACTGCTAAAGCTGGATAAACAGCACAGAGGTGCAGAGAGGCTTGTGTCCAGCCTGTTAACATCCAGATTCCTCTTCTCCCCTAGATGCTGAGTGAACCCCACTGGGATTGCACAGAGCTGTAATATAACCAGTGCACATCCCGGTGTCAGTTCTCAGTGTGCAATGTTGCTGCAGATGCTGGAGTGAGAGAGATGTGGGACACGACTATCTGAGGGGGATTCCCAGGGAAGACAAGTCTGTCTCAGAATTCACAGCTACCCATCTCTTGCTGAGGAGCTCACCCACTTGACAAACCCACTGCAACATGGGCATGATGAGAGAGAGTGTAAGTCTGTGGTCCTTTCCAAATGTTAACAAGTTTCCTTTCTCTTTTGTCCAAAGTTCTCTGCTTTCTTGACTCTGGAATCTTGGTTTTGTAGCTAGGTAATAATCTCTTCTTAGAGAAGTCCCAATTTTCATTCCCATTTTGTTTGGTCTAAATGTTTCCTTTATCTTTATTTTTATCTTTATCTTTGTTTTGGCCACTACTGCAAATGAGCAGGTGTTTTCACAGAGCTGCTAACAGTGAGGCCCAGGTATTTTCCCTGGGATGTGTTCTAATTGGGAAATGTCCCCCTAGCACCTGTCTTGGCAAAGGTTTGGGTATTTTCCACTCTCACATTTTGAACAACCAGGTGCATGGGGAAGTTTCTAGCCTGGCTTTCATTGCATTACGGAACAATGATGGATAACCAGAATCCACACTTGTGTTTCCTGCTGGTGCCTTTTCAGGTTTTCCTCAAAACAACATGTAGGAATTACTGATGGATGGAGCACCATAAAAATGGAATTGGCATTAGTAGGAATAAATTTTTTCATAATTCATTAATCTCAAAAATAAAAATGGCATTTTTCCGTGTGTAAAGCAATCACGCATGAGACCATCCTCCAGTTGTGCATGTAGTGTCCCATATTAACATTATCTCTCTATCCAGGCATTTGTACTGCGACCTTCATCCTAGACCCTGGACACCTACAGGAAGGCAGGGGAATATACGGTACATACAGGAAACACCGTTCTGCCTCCGAGTTGGAGACCGTCTCCCCCTACTCCATGCCAGATTCCAGCACAACCAACTTCACCAACCCCTCCACCTTCATCTTGCTGGGCATTCCTGGCCTGGAGACAGCCCATGTCTGGATCTCCATCCCCTTCTGCACCATGTATGTCATAGCCATCTTGGGGAACTTCATCCTCCTGTTCATCATGAAGACGGAGCCGAGCCTCCATGGACCCATGTACTATTTCCTCTGCATGCTGGCTGTCACTGACCTCGTCCTGTGCACATGCACAATTCCCAAAATGCTGAGCATCTTCTGGTTCAATTCCAGGGAAATAGATTTCAGTGCCTGCCTCACCCAGATGTTCTTCATTGCCTGCTTCTTTGGAATGCAGTCTGGGATCTTCATGGCCATGGCTTTTGATCGCTACGTGGCCATCTGCGATCCACTGAGACATTCCACCACCCTGACAAACCCTGTGGTGGTCAAGATCGGCCTGGCTGTGGCTTTGCATGGCGGCGTGCTCACACTGCCCAGTCCCTTGATAGCAAGACAGTGGCCATATTGCAGAACCAACATCATCCCCCACACAGCCTGTGATCACATGGCCGTTGTGAATCTGGCCTGTGCTGACATCCGCATCAGTAGTTACTATGGCCTCATTGTGGGAAACTTGGTCATCACAGTAGATGTGTTTTTTATTGCCGTGTCCTATACCCAGATCCTCAGGGCCATCTTCAGACTCCCCACAAAGGACACCCGGCTCAAGACTTTTGGGACCTGTGGCTCCCACCTCTATGCCATTTTAGCCTTTTACATCCCAGCACTCTTCTCTATGTTCACTTATCGGTTTGGCCACCATGTGGCCCTGCATTTCCATGTTCTCTTTGCTAATGTGTGCCTCCTGGTGCCCCCCATGCTAAACCCCATCATTTTCGGTGTGAGGACGAAACAGATCCGGGACAGGCTGCTCCGGCTCTTAACTCAGAAAGGGACCTAATGTTTTCTCCGAGTGCTCTTGTTCTCAGACCGAGCTCTGCGCAGAGCTGGCTTGTGACCTGGTGCTTGGCCCTGTTCCCTGGATCACATACTGGATAGTCAGGGAGATATTAAACGCTTTCTTGACCTTACTGTGCTGTTTTAGTGTAACAATTGGGGAATTATTTTGTGTACAACTCACTGTGTTGACAGCTTTCAAATTGCTGGTAACTTGACCCCAAGGGCCCACCTCTTTCCCCACCTCTTCCACCAAGGCCCTGCCCTTGCTCTGCCTCTTCCCCCCCCAAAGGCCGTGTCCCTGTCACTTGCTCCTCCTGTCCCCCTATCACTCATTGGATCATCTCCATGGCCCTCCTCCCGCTGCAAGGGCACCATTTCAGATTTTGGGAGGGGTAATAACTTTATCCATGATTCAAGGGGCTACTTAGACACTCAAAACTCTACAGTTTTTGGGAGATAACTTGGCAAATAGCTGACAGGAGCACTGTATCTAATTCCTATATAAAAGAAAGAAAAATAAATAAATATTAGACCCACTCAGCTCTGGTACTAACATACTCTGACATCTTGTGGCAAGTCACTTAAGGGTCACTGCTTAGGTTTAAAATTTTAATGCATATACTTACTTTGTTACTAACTCTGTGGAGAAAGAGAGCCTGTCAGCCACCCCTGGGTTCTATTTCAGCTCTGGGAGGGGAGAGGTTCTGGTGCATTACAGTGGGCATCAGAATAACCATACTGGGTAAGTCCAATGGTCGATCTAGACCAGTATCCTGTTTTCTGACAGTGGCCAATACCACATGCTTCAGAGGGAATGAACAGAAGAAACAATCATCAAGTGATTCACGCCTGTCACACATTCCCTGGTTGAGGAAAACGGATGCTATGAACATGGCATTGGATCCCTGTCCATCCTGGCTAATAAAAATGGATGGATCTATTGCCCATGAACTTATCTAGTTCTTATTGGAATCTGTGAAGACATTATTTCTTTTGTTTGTTTTAAATCTGCCCCCTATTAAATCCATTGGTTGATCTCTAGTTTTTGTGATGTGAGGAGTAAATAAGTCTTTCTATTCAATTTCTCCACACCTGTCATGATTTTATAGAACCTCTATCATATTGCTCCTTAGTCATCCTTTTCCCAAGCTGAAAAGTCCCAATCTTTTTAAGTTCTCCTCATACGGAAGGCATTCTATACCCAGTATCAGGTGATATGGTCACATGTCCCTGCAAGACTCCAGTCTCCATTCTTTATGGGTTGGCCCAGAGGTACCCAGGAAGGTTAGGCTTTATTATCTGGCTTCAGAGTAGCAGCCGTGTTGGTCTGGATCCGCAAAAAGAACAGGAGTACTTGTGGCACCTTAGAGAATAACACATTTATTTGAGCATAAGCTTTCATGGGCTACAGCGCACTTCATCGGATGCAGAGAATGGACGCTTGTTCTCTTTGCTTTATTATCTGTTAATGGGCAATTAAGCCCCATCTGGCTTCCTCATTGAAGACCCTGAAGTGTAAGCAGAGGGAGTGACCCAAAGCCTTGAACATAAAATACAGAAACAGAAGACAATATTCCTAACTTCCTCTGCAAATATGATACATGCATGCAAGTAGAATAATCATATCCAGCAAATGACAGCCTTTCAAAGGACACATTGCATGAGGTATTTCGCATAAAGCATATTCCAGTTATGTCATATTCATACTCATAAGCATAAGCACCTGTGGGTAATGTTTGCAACACTTGGGAATTGTATGCTCAAAACCTAATGAAGGTCTTGGGCACTAAATAAGCCCAGTTCCCTCAGCCTCTCCTTTTAAGTCATGTATCCCAGCCCTCTAATCATTTTCATTGCTCTCTGGTGGACTCTTTTCAATCTGTCCACATCCTTTCTGTAGTGGGGTGACCAAAACTGGATGCAATACTCCAGATGTGGCCACAACAGTGTTGAATAGAGGGGAATAATCACTTCCCTCAATCATCTGGAAATCCTCCTACTAATGAGCCCAATATGCTGTTAGCCTCCTTGGCAACAAGGGCACACCGCTGATTCATAATGAGACAACAGAGTGTTTAATGAGACTAAGAGTGTTGTTCCGTTTTGAAGAAATATTTAGTATTAGGTGTGGAAGAGGAGAAATAAAGAGCAATTTGGCTTAATAAACTTGGGGGGAGAAGGGATTTTGGGCATTGATTTAAGAGAGCTAAGAGTATTAATTGATTTTATTAACAGGATTTCATGGAAAATGCCTCCTGGCACATCCTTCGGACAAGTGGAGATTTTGGCAAGCTACCGGATAGCATCTGAAGAATTGGAGTGGTTCCAATGGGCTCCAGAAATTCTGGCAATTGCATTGAAACACTGGGAATTGTGGGCCAAGAATAAAATAGAATGTGGTAAAACTGAAACAGAAAACCTAGTTATAGGCCCTGGTCTCCTCCCACCCACAGAAGCAGTACGGATATCCAAGAGAGGCAGAAGCCAGCCTGAAAGAAACAATTGATGGGCTTTAAGCCAAGGGAACAGTCAAGCCCCAATAATGCTGCTCTCTGGCCGGTCCTGAAAAGTCATGTCAAGACCTAGAGGCTGGTAATTGATTTTTGCCCCCTTAATCGGGTGACACCCCCAATGGCGCCCATAGTGGCAAAGTATAAGGAGCTGATGGCCTCCATTGTGGGCAGGGGCTCAGTGGTTTTCAGTTCTGGATTTAAGCAATTTTTTTTTATATCCATTTACATAGGGACAGCTATTACAAAGTTGCTTTTACTTTTCAAGAGAAACAGCTATGTTTTTCCAGAATTCCCATGAGGTAGATGCACACCCTATTGTTTGCCATGGCCATGTCGTTAATATGTGGGATGGGAAACCTGAAAGAGCCAGTGAGACTTCTTATGTGGATGACATCCTGATTTGCACACAGACCAAGGAAGATAATTTGGAAGTACTGGATAGGGTATTACAAGATATTCAGGAAACTGGGTTCCAAGTAAGCCCAAAGAAAGCCCAGTTGTGCTCCCAACAAGTTAATTATCTTCGAGTGACTTTGGGAGAGGAAGGAAGTTCTCCTGATCAGCAGAGGGTTTCTTCAGGTATGTTAACCACAAGAAGAAAGTCAAGCAAAGATTGGGCCCCTTACTGAATGGGGGAGGCAACCTAGTGACAGAGGATGTGGAAAAAGCTAATGTACTCAATGCTTTTTTGCCTCTGTCTTCACGAACAAGATCAGCTCCCAGACAACTGCATAGTATGGGGAGAAGGTGACCAGCCCTCTGTGGAGAAAGAAGTGGTTCGTGACTATTTAGAAAAGCTGGACGAGCACAAGTCCATGGGGCCGGTTGCGCTGCATCTGAGGGTACTAAAGGAATTGGAGGATGAGATTGCAGAGCCATTAGCCATTATTTTTGAAAACTTATGGCGATCGGGGGAGGTCCCGGATAACAGGAAGAAGGCTAATGTAGTGCCCATCTTAAAAAAGGGAAGAAGGAGGATCTGGGGAACTACAGGCCAGTCAGCCGCACCTCAGTCCCTGGAAAAATCATGGAGCAAGTCCTCAAGGAATCAATTCTGAAGCACTTAGAGGAGAGGAAAGTGATCAGGAACAGTCAGCATGGATTCACCAAGGGGAAGTCATGCCTGACTAACCTAATTGCCTTCTATGTGGAATTAATTGACTCTGTGAATGAGGGGAAAGCAGTGGATGTGTTATTCCTTGACTTTAGCAAAGTTTTGATACAGTCTCCCACAGTATTCTTGCCAGCAAGTTAAAGAAGAATGGCTGGATGACTGGACTATAAGGTGTTTAGAAACCTGGCTAGATCATCGGGCTCAATGGGTAGTGATCAATGGCTCCATTTCCAGTTGCAGCTGGTATTAAGCGGAGTGCCCCAAGGATCGGTCCTGGGGCCTGCTTTGTTCAATATCTTCATTAATGATCTGGAGGATGGCATGGACTGCACTCTCAGCAAGTTTGCAGATGACACTAAACTGGGAGGAGGAGTAGATACGCTGGAGGGTAGGGATAGGATACAGAGGGACCTAATCAAATTAGAGGATTAGGCCAAAATAAACCTGATGAGGTTCAACAAGGACAAGTGCAGAGTCCTGCACTTAAGACGGAAAAATCCCATGCACTGCTACAGACTAGGGACCAAATGGCTAATCAGCAGTTCTGCAGAAAAGGACCTAGGGGTTACAGTGAATGAGAAGCTGGATATGAGTCAACAGTGTGCCGTCATTGCCAAGAAGGCTAACCACATTTTGGGCTTTATAAGTAGTGGCATTGCCAGCAGATCGAGGGACATGATCATTCCCCTCTATTTGACATTGGTGAGGCCTCATCTGGAGTAGTGTGTCCAGTTTTGGGCCCCACACTTCAAGAAGGATGTGGAAAAATTGGAAAGAGTCCAGCAGAGGGCAACAAAAATGATTAGGAGGCTGGAGCACATGAGTTATGAGGAGAGGTTGAGGGAACTGAGATTGTTTAGTCTGCAGAAGAGAAGAGTGCGGGGGGATTTGATAGCTGCTTTCAACTACCTGAAATGGGGTTCCAAAGAGGATGGATCTAGACTGTTCTCAGTGGTACCGGATGACAGAACAAAGAGTAATGGTCTCAAGTTGCAGTTGGGGAGGTTTAGATTGGATATTAGGAAAAACTTTTTCACTAGGAGGATGGTGAAGCACTGGAATGGGTTTCCTAGGGAGGTGGTGGAATCTCCATCCTTAGAGGTTTTTAAGGTCAGGCTTGACAAAGCCCTGGCTGGGATGATTTAGTTGTGGATTGGTCCTGCTTTGAGCAGGGGGTTGGACTAGATGATCTCCTGAGGTCCCTTCCAACCCTAATATTCTTTGATTCTAAGTGCACTCACTTGTGGAATGATATCCCTACGTAGACCATCTGGGGGAAAGACAATTCTTTTTATACTGAATATTTCCTCTCGTTCCCAAATGCTGAAAGAGAAAATTTGAAAGAAGCAAAATTGTAAATAGTGACACCAGGAACAGAATGGAAAATTCCTTTGCCTTACACTTGGAAAGCACCAGGTTTTCAGGAGGTTTACAATAGGGGTAAAGGATGTTTGGAAGAAAGGATGTTTAAGGCGTGTCTTGGTTAAATAGTTATTAACATGTAGCCCAATATGGCAGGGAAATGGTTCCTTCAGGGACCCCATGGAGTAAAAGGCACGGATGTATGGATTTTGGAGCCATCTGTAAGTAATTTAAATGGAGCATATGTGGTTCAAGCCAATGTGAAGAAGCAAATTGTGATTAATCCAACCCACACCCAGAAGATGGTAATTGTGGACCTCACATTAGCAAACATTTCAGCAATAGAATCCCAGTGTGGAAACTTTGTTCAACCCTTGTATAAGGGCTGGAGGAATTGGATAAATCTTCATGATATTCCCAGAATGCATAAGTATTGAAAGAAAAGGGATAATTTAGGAACAATTGGTGCTGGAGTAGGAGTTCTTAATAACATAAATGAGGACATGCTTCCATGCTGATGGTGCTCATTAAAGAAAAAAAAACATTAATTAAATTGTGACTGAACTCTGTGGGGAAGAATTATATGTCTCCTCTTCTGTTTTACCCACATTCTGCCATATATTTCATGTTCTAGCACTCTTGGGTGATGATCCAGTACATTTGCTTTAAGAACACTTTCACAGCAGATTTGACAAAACACAAAGAAGGTACCAATGTGAGATTTCTAAAAATAGTTACAGCACCCAACCCAAGGTTTAAGAATCTGAAGTGCCTTCCAAAATCTGAGAGGGATGAGGTGTAGAGCATGCTTTCAGAACACTTAAAAGAGCAAGACTCCAATGCAGAAACTACAGAACCCAAACCACCAAACAAAGAAATCAACCTTATGCTGGTAGCATCTGACTCAGATGATGAACATGAACATGTGTCAATCTGCTCTTCTTTGGATCATTATCGAGCAGAACTCATCATCAGCATGGACTCATGTCCTCTGTAATGATAGTTGCAGTATGAATGGACATCTGAATTTTATCATATCTGGCACATAAATAGCTTGCAGTGCCCTGTGCTCTTTATTCATGTGTCTGGTTCCCACCACCAGACTCCCACTATTTACAGATTATGTTTAGGTCTGGCCTTAGTGGAAACATAGTAACAGGTTCCCAGCCCCTTCTGAGCCTACTCTCCCCTCCTGGTCTCCACCCCCCAAGACTCACTTCCTCCCAGGCTTTTAGACCCTGTTAATGAGGCTGGTAGGTGTGGCCAGTAAACTGGTGGTGGGAACCAGAAATGAACTGTGACCATACAGATCAATGTTGCAACCAATGTCCTATAGTTGCACTGTATCATTTTTGTATTTGAAGTTATGAATATTGGGTATGTACTTGTATCTCAATGTGCTTGATTCTAAGTGGCATCAGTGAAGCATTTGGTCAGCTTCTTGAGAAAGGAGACACACTTAACTGACAATGGACCTTGGAAGACTCTAATCCACATCTGAGGAGGCTTCTTGGACAAGCAGCTGGGGGTCTCCTGTTTTCTCTTTGGAAAATATGGTCACCCTAGTCCAGGGCCGGCTGAGTGTGGGAGACTGATGGAGGGCTAGTGCTGCCACCTAGGGGTGTGGTTCTGTAGCACGAGGGACAGATCCTCATGATTTGAGCTAGAGCTGGGCTGGATAACAGAGATATTTCCCCCCACAAAAAATGTTGACCCAAACAAAAATGTTTCCTTTTCACCCATTTTTTTAGGTGAATTTTCATAGAAAATGGATCATTTTTCTCTGAAAGCTCAGCTGCCATGATGCTGCCCAGCTGCAGCTGCCTGGATCCCCAAGAGAAACTGGAGCCTTTTCACCTGTCGCTTCCTCATAACGTAAATGAAGGTTGCACTGATGGAGTCAATGGATGCACTCTGGGTATGGAAAGGTCAAAACTTCCTGCCCAGTCTATGGCTGGGGTATCGAGCCCATCAGCTACTCTAACCAGCCCTCCCATCTCTGTGCAGCCCCCTCCACCCTGTACAACTCACCCTTCAGCAGATCCTGCGGGCAGTGGCTACTGTGACAGGCCCTGGTAGCACATCTCTGCTGAGCCTGTGCTAGCAGGGAATTGGAGAGTGTCCTAGAGCAGTTGTGGCAGCCCAGAGATTGTGGGTGGGGGGCCTAGCTCCCAGTGGATCACTGAAATCTGAGTCTAGCTATGGGGATCCCTGGATCCTGGGTCCCCCTTTTTATTCCTCAGAGAGACAGCAAGGGACCTCGCATCACGGAACGATCAAAGGGAAATTTCCATTTAGGGAGATTTGTGGAATCGCCCTTCTTGGCTTCCACTATGGATTTGTAATGCAGGATAGGGGGCTGTCAGGGAGAAATTTGGTCGTATGTTATTATTAATTAATTATTATTGCTATTATTATAATATTTTATTTCAGCAAGATCACAGCTGTGATGGCATCATGGTTACCACTCGGCTGCCCTGGAAGTAGCCCTGTGACTAATTGGAACCATACGAACAGTGATGACAAGCCCGGATTCCAGGAATAGAGCCTGCAGCTGGGCTGGCGCTGCAATCCAATTAGGAAGCATCATCCCACGTCCCTTGTTATTTGGCCTCCTTCAGTTTGCCATTGGTCATGAGAGGGTTAAAGCTGGTGCACACAAAGCCAGGCAGCTGAGATTCCCTCATGGCCAAGTGGCCCCCAAGGGAATGTGCAGACATGCTTCATAAAGACAGCTGCCTCCCTATCTGAACAGATACTGCCTGCTGCCTGTGCAACCTCTCCGATGACTCCTTGTCCTTTAAGGTGAAGATCTCTGGTGTCAGCGGCTCCCCTTCTAGCAGGAATTAGGTACGTTGGCAGGTTTCACTAGCTTTACAATGCACAGTGAAGGGTAAAGGCTGCAAGCTGTTTCCATTTGCAGATGTTCTGTGCAGCGGCAGAGGACTCAGCTGGGCTGTTGGGGCAGGGGCTGGGGGGCAGGAAGAAACTACCTAGCTTGAGAACCGCTCCCCTGCATCTCCCCATGCTCCATGATGGACTCTTCAAGCTACAGAGAAATCTGAGATTCAAAGCAAGCTCAAAGTATTAAAATCCCGATGCCCTGAGTCAGGATTTCTCAAGGGGTCCCATTTCTAGAGGATCCGTGAGCTCTGGGCCAGATCCTATCAGGGGCTGAGCAAAATAAGACTCCACGGAATCTCACTGACTAGTTCCCAAATCACCTCAGGTTTATTTGCTTCTGGAAATTTAATCAGCAAATGCATTTTCAAAGGGTTCATTCTCTGGCTTGATTGTGAACATAGATTCATAGATTCATAGATTCATAGATTATAGGACTGGAAGGGACCTCGAGAGGTCATCGAGTCCAGTCCCCTGCCCGCATGGCAGGACCAAATACTGTCTAGACCATCCCTGATAGACATTTATCTAACCTACTCTTAAATATCTCCAGAGATGGAGATTCCACAACCTCCCTAGGCAATTTATTCCAGTGTTTAACCACCCTGACAGTTAGGAACTTTTTCCTAATGTCCAACCTAGACCTCCCTTGCTGCAGTTTAAACCCATTGTTTCTGGTTCTATCCTTAGAGGCTAAGGTGAACAAGTTCTCTCCCTCCTCCTTATGACACCCTTTTAGATACCTGAAAACTGCTATCATGTCCCCTCTCAGTCTTCTCTTTTCCAAACTAAACAAACCCAGTTCTTTCAGCCTTCCTTCATAGGTCATGTTCTCAAGACCTTTAATCATTCTTGTTGCTCTTCTTTGGACCCTTTCCAATTTCTCGACATCTTTTTTAAAATGCGGCGCGCAGAACTGGACACAATACTCCAGCTGAGGCCTAACCAGAGCAGAGTAGAGCGGAAGAATGACTTCTCGTGTCTTGCTCACAACACACCTGTTAATGCATCCCAGAATCATGTTTGCTTTTTTTGCAACAGCATCACACTGTTGACTCATATTTAGCTTGTGGTCCACTATAACCCCTAGATCCCTTTCTGCCGTACTCCTTCCTAGACAGTCTTTTCCCATTCTGTATGTGTGAAATTGATTTTTCCTTCCTAAGTGGAGCACTTTGCATTTGTCTTTGTTAAACTTCATCCTGTTTACCTCAGCCCATTTCTCCAATTTGTCCAGATCATTTTGAATTATGACCCTGTCCTCCAAAGTAGTTGCAATCCCTCCCAGTTTGGTATCATCCGCAAACTTAATAAGCGTACTTTCTATGCCAATATCTAAGTCGTTGATGAAGATATTGAACAGAGCCGGTCCCAAAACAGACCCCTGCGGAACCCCACTCGTTACGCCTTTCCAGCAGGATTGGGAACCATTAATAACAACTCTCTGAGTACGGTTATCCAGCCAGTTATGCACCCACCTTATAGTAGCCCCATCTAATTTGTATTTGCCTAGTTTATCGATAAGAATATCATGCGAGACCGTATCAAATGCCTTACTAAAGTCTAGGTATACCACATCCACCGCTTCACCCTTATCCACAAGGCTCGTTATCCTATCAAAGAAAGCTATCAGATTGGTTTGACATGATTTGTTCTTCACAAATCCATGCTGGCTGTTCCCTATCACCTTACCACCTTCCAAGTGTTTGCAGATGATTTCCTTAATTACTTGCTCCATTATCTTCCCTGGCACAGAAGTTAAACTAACTGGTCTGTAGTTACCTGGGTTGTTTTTATTTCCCTTTTTATAGATGGGCACTATATTTGCCCTTTTCCAGTCTTCTGGAATCTCTCCCGTCTCCCATGACTTTCCAAAGATAATAGCTAGAGGCTCAGATACCTCCTCTATTAGCTCCTTGAGTATTCTAGGATGCATTTCATCAGGCCCGGGTGACTTGCAGGCATCTAACTTTTCTAAGTGATTTTTAACTTGTTCTTTTTTTATTTTATCCGCTAAACCTACCCCCTTCCCATTAGCATTCACTATGTTAGGCATTCCTTCAGACTTCTCGGTGAAGACCGAAACAAAGAAGTCATTAAGCATCTCTGCCATTTCCAAGTTTCCTGTTACTGTTTCTCCCTCTTCACTAAGCAGTGGACCTACCCTGTCTTTGGTCTTCCTCTTGCTTCTAATGTATTGATAAAAAGTCTTCTTGTTTCCTTTTATTCCCGTAGCTAGTTTGAGCTCATTTTGTGCCTTTGCCTTTCTAATCTTGCCCCTGCATTCCTGTGTTGTTTGCCTATATTCATCCTTTGTAATCTGTCCTAGTTTCCATTTTTTATACGACTCCTTTTTATTTTTAGATCGTGCAAGATCTCGTGGTTAAGCCAAGGTGGTCTTTTGCCACATTTTCTATCTTTCCTAACCAGTGGAATAGCTTGCTTTTGGGCCCTTAATAGTGTCCCTTTGAAAAACTGCCAACTCTCCTCAGTTGTTTTTCCCCTCAGTCTTGATTCCCATGGGACTTTACCCATCAGCTCTCTGAGCTTCCCAAAATCTGCCTTCCTGAAATCCATTGTCTCTATTTTGCTGTTCTCCCTTCTACCCTTCTTTAGAATTGCAAACTCTATGATTTCATGATCACTTTCACCCAGGCTGCCTTCTACTTTCACATTCTCAACGAGTTCCTCCCTATTTGTTAAAATCAAGTCTAGAACAGCTTCCCCCCTAGTAGCTTTTTCAACCTTCTGAAATAAAAAGTTGTCCCCAATGCAGTCCAAGAATTTGTTGGATAGTCTGTGCCCCGCTGTGTTATTCTCCCAACATATATCCGGATAGTTGAAGTCCCCCATCACCACCAAATCTTGGGCTTTGGATGATTTTGTTAGTTGCTTGAAAAAAGCCTCATCCACTTCTTCCACCTGGTTAGGTGGCCTGTAGTAGACTCCTAGCAGGACATCTCCCTTGTTTTTTGCCCCTTTAAGCCTAACCCAGAGACTCTCAACACTTCCGTCTCCTATGTCCATCTCTACCTCAGTCCAAGTGTGTACATTTTTAATATATAAGGCAACACCTCCTCCCTTTTTCCCCTGTCTATCCTTCCTGAGCAAGCTGTACCCATCCACACCAACATTCCAATCATGTGTATTATCCCACCAAGTTTCAGTGATGCCAACAATGTCATAGTTGTATTTATTTATTAGCACTTCCAGTTCTTCCTGCTTATTCCCCATACTTCTCGCATTTGTATATACGCATCTAAGATACTGGTTTGATCTTTCCTCCCGGTTTTGTCCTGACTCTCCTTTCTCTCTGCCAATATAGCCCACACTCCCTCTCGTTTCCGACCCATCTCCCCGGTCTCCATGTTCCCCACTTACCTGTGGGCTTTGCTCACCTGTCCCCGTCGAACCTAGTTTAAAGCCCTCCTCACTAGGTTAGCCAGTCTGTGTCCGAATAGGGTCTTTCCTCTCCTCGAAAGGTGAACGCCATCTCTGCCTAGCAGTCCTTCCTCGAATAGCATCCCGTGGTCTAGGAAGCCAAAGCCCTCCTGGCGACACCATCTTCGCAGCCAGGCATTCACCTCCATGATGCATCTGTCTCTGCCCGGGCCCCTACCTTTGACAGGAAGAATTGAAGAGAATACCACCTGCGCTCCAAACTCCTTCACCCGTACTCCCAGAGCCCTGTAGTCACTCTTGATCCGCTCAGTGTCACACCGCGCAGTATCATTTGTGCCCACATGGATGAGTAGCATGGGGTAGTAGTCAGAGGGCTGGATAATCCTCGACAATGCCTCCGTAACGTCTCGGATACGGGCCCCCGGCAGGCAGCATACCTCCCGATATGAGATGTCAGGGCGACAGATGGGCGCCTCCGTCCCCCTCAGCAGAGAGTCTCCAACCACCACTACCCTACGTTTCCTATTTGCAGTGGTGGCAGCAGACTTTCCAGCCTTAGGGGTACGAGGCTTCTCCTCCTTTACTGTAGGGAGTGATTCCTTCTTTCCTGTGTCAAGAAGAGCATAACGGTTACCTATAACCACGGCAGGAGGGTTCGGAGCAAGGGTGGAGCACTGCCTGCTGCCAGAAGTAACCAGCTGCCAGTGTCCACCCTGAGCCATCTCCTCCTCCACCAGTGGTGTATCAGCAGTCCTGTGTACTGGGACAGCTACCTCAGCTGTCTCCACATGGACACTGTCGAGGAATTGCTCATGGATACGGATGCTCCTCAACCTAGCCACCTCCTCCTGTAGCTCTCCCACCTGCTGCCTGAGAGATTCCACCAGCAGGCACCTCTCACATTGGATGGTCCCCCCAGCCTGGATATCAGTAAGTGGAAATTGCAAGTTACAGTCTCTGCAAAACCACACCAGGATCTGGGTAGAGGCATCCATGCTTAGGCACTCTGTCTGGCTACAGGCACAGGTGGAGGAGACAGCAGCAGTGCTGGCACAGGTGTTGCGGGTCTTCCTAACCATCGTAAGCCTCCCTCTGTCAAACTCCCGGCCGCAACCCCCCGGTCACCGGAAAGGTTGTTTAAGCGAAAAGTTATGAATGTAGTTGCTTTATAGGTATTAAGGGGAATCAAGAGAAAACAGATGGAACCGGCAAGGGACCCTCACCCCCTTCCTGCTCCCCTTCCAAACTCCCTTGCGAAACTCCCTGTTAGCAGCCCCTGGTCGCTTGTGCGCTGCTTTATAAAGCCCTGGCCTGTATGAATGCCCCGCCCACTGATAAAGGCTCAGCCACTTACCAGAGACTTCTAGCTTTCAAACCTTCCAACTGCCAGCCACAGCACACGGTCCTTCAAACAACCAAAACAAACAAACAGACTGACAAACACAAGCTCAGCTCACAGCAAGTAACCCTCAAACACAAACAAACACACACTACAGACAGTCACTTACCCCAAAAGGGTGCTGTATTGCTCCTCCTTCACCTGGAGATCTCCCTTGCGAAACTCCCTGTTAGCAGCCCCTGGTCGCTGCTAACAGGGAGTCAGAGCTGTGTTGCTCTGTGGTAACAGGTCTGATAGGGCTTATTTGTGTTTCCTGACTGGCTGAGGGCTCCACCACTTCTACCCTGTTGATAATCCTCAGAGTTCCAGGATTACTGGCATCTCTGCCCCTTTCTGGTCTCTGAGTGCCACGTCAGGCCTTGGTCCCTGCTCTCTCATGGGATGGAATCCACAATCCTCCCACCCTCAGACTGCACCCTAGAATAGATCACATGGCAGATAGACAGCTTGCTGAGAGGGTCTGAGTGGGTTCAGCATCTTTGGTTCATCCCTTTGGGAGTCTGAGATGAGTGACCAGCCAGCCTTTTTGAACCAAAATACTGTTTAATCTGAACAGCAGGAATAAAGCGTAGCATGGGAGAATAAAGGGGTTTTCAAACAACAGTCTGTACACGTCTCTGACCCCAAGCCCTCCCAATCTGGCAGGGACCTAGGCAGGCCAAGAGCCTTCAGACATGCCCAGTGGTTTCTGTGCCTGTCAGTCTGAAGAGCTTCTTAGCAACAGTTGCCAGACCTCTGGACAGACTCCCAGCACTGGCAAAACAAGCTGTGTAATGTGGCTGGAGCCCGGGAATAGGGTCTTCCAAGCTTGTAGCTCCGGTGTTGTCTCTCAGTCTCCCTGGGGTGGCTACTAAGGGCAGGTCTTCACTACAGGGGAGGTTGATTTAAGATACGCAATTTCGACGTATCGGAGCAGACTTACCCCGCTGTGAGGGCGGTGGTAAAATCAACCTCCACGGCTCCCCGTCGACGGCGCTTACTCCCACCTCTGCTGGTGGAGTAAGAGGTCGATTTGGTGATTGATTGTCGCGTCCCGACGAGACGCGATAATTCGATCCCCGAGAGATCGATTTCTACCCGCCGATTCAGGCAGGTAGTGTAGACCCAGCCTAAGAGATGGCTTTTCTTAAGTTGTTGCTTCCCTTCCTTCATGTTTTCCAGCAGCCTGCTGTTAAACTAAGAAGAACCACAGGTTTAACCCAATATAGTCATAACATAAACATCCCAATAGTTAACCCAATATAACTCTACAGCAAATATCCCAACAACTGGGTTTAACATACACATTCATTATGGCAGCTCAGCTCCATGTCTGTCCCAATCCCATTCCCGGGTGCTATGGATTTTATGAATACAGGACAAAGACAGTCAGAGAAAGAGAGAGCAATAGACTACTTTCATGTGGGAATTTCCATTTCCATGAATACTCATGCATTTGACCTTGAAATTCATTTCCTGCAAACACTCATTGCAGCTGAATAGTAGGTGCTGGGGTTACTATGTACTAGAGAGTGAGAGCTCAGGGAATGAATATTTTCTATACTGACCCCAATGCCTGTTACCACTCTGGATACAGGCTACAGACTGACAGAACAGAACCTGAGGAGAACCAGTCAGCTACTAACCCAGGGACAGAGGAGCTACTAGACTTTTGTTTGCTGAAAAGTGACTGAATGAGGGCTGAGATGCTGCAAAATTTTCAGGTTCTGAAGAAATCCAAATGACAGATGCTACATTTTAAGTCCCACTCTAACCTGAGAAATCAGCTCCAAAAGAAGATGAGAGAGAAAAGAATGGGTTGACATTCTTATAAATGTAATGCCAAATATTCCAAATACAATTGGTTTTGCTATTAACTCTTTTTTCAGTGAAAAGTTGTATGATACTGTCTCCTGGTAAACTCATGAGAAGGTGTTTCAAACATTTATATTCAGGGTCTGGCACACAATAACTGCAGTACCTGTGCAAGACTTTCCAAAAAGTACTGAAAGAAGAAAACTGCTGGTCTGTGTTTCAGCAAAGAGTAGAGCTGGGGTGCAGGAAAGGAGCGTGCTATAGTCTTTTTAAATAATTTATGCCCATCAGCTGTCACACGGACATGGCTGAGGTAACTTGCCCACTCAACTGGATATTAGTTGAAACCTAGTGTTTGCACTATTCATCTATGTGTGGGGCCAAACCCTCCCCAGCCGAGCTGAAGTAACTGTCCGTGTCAGCTTGTAACTTCCGAAATATCTATAGACCCTTCATGGGGAAAGGATACAGGTCCTGTGCAGATGAAGAGAAGCCTGTAGGATGATTGAGCTCTCTGGATTCAGTCAACATTGGCCAGGCTAAGCACCTCAGCTTGCGGGTCAGAATATCACCAGGCGCATTTTGTAAGGGAAAGTTAATAGAGTCCGGTTCTGATAGAATTTACCATGTAAATGTGGAGTGATGTAGTTAAAGTCACTGTTATTGAATTAAGCACCTGTCACTAAGAATTTATCCCATGTACTGGAAAGAGTCAGTGGCATAATTTAGACTCTCAGGAGTGGAGACAATTAAAAAAATATATATATAACGAGGCAATGAAATAAATTTATATATAGCTTCAATGCAAGACCGATAACTACAATAATCATATTTCCCATGCATTTGCCATGTGTTTACTCACATATCATGATACAATAAGCCACAGTCAGAAGTGGAGGTGTCTGTGGTAAGGTCACAATTGTAAAATCACACAGTGTTCAAATGGACTGTGTCACTCCCAGCCTATGGATGTCAATGGGGCCAAAAGCTTAGCAGGATTCAAAGAGGAACTGGATGCTTATCTGCATAACAAGGACCTCCGATTACAGTAGTGAGGACTTTTTTTTACAAAAAACGTTTTGGATGGGCGATAAACCTTCCTGATTTACACCACAAAATATGTCAAACTAGTGAGTGTCAGGGGGAAACTTTCCTTGGGAGCAGGTTTTCCCATAGCTTCCTACTGAAGGGCTGTTTCCACCTTCCTCTGAAGCATGTGGAACTGGTCACTGGTTGCTGGGCTGGATGGACTGCAGGTCTGGCAGTGCCTATCTTCCTATCAGTGGTGTAAATCCAAGGTTATATTTATGCTGATCTTCCTTGAGCTCCTGGGAGTCTATAGACTTGCACTGAGAGCAGAAAGATGCCTCACTAATTATCCTCTAGTCTCCTGTTCTTTTTCCTTTTAGGAAGAAAATTTCAAAACTCCTTGGACGTGCCCAGTACATTATGTCAGCTGTCAATGACACCAAATTCAAATTTGCAGTGTTCCTTCTCACTGGGATACCTGGGCAGGAAGACGTCTATCTCTGGATCTCTATCCCCTTCTGCATAATGTATGTTATTTCGATAGTAGGAAATTCAGTCATTCTGTTCATTATAAAAATAGATCCAAGCCTCCATGAGCCCATGTACATTTTTCTTTCCATGTTGGCCGTCACAGACCTTGCCTTATCTATATCCACCATACCAACGATACTGGGCATATTCTTGTTTAATATTAGGGAGATCAGCCTCAATGCCTGTTTTGCCCAGCTGTTCTTCATCCACTCACTTCAGTGCATTGAATCCTCCGTGCTCTTGTTGATGGCCTTTGACCGCTTCACTGCAATCTGTAACCCACTGAGATATGCTTCCATCTTAACCCTGACAAGAATATCCAAGATGGGATTGGTGTGTGTGCTAAGAGGGGTGGCTGTAATATTCCCACTCCCCATTCTCCTGAAACGGTTCCAATACTGTCGAGCCAATGTCCTCTCCCATTCCTACTGTCTGCACCAGGAGGTTATGAAAATGGCTTGTGCGGACATCACAGACAACAGCATCTATGGCTTATCTGTTGCATTCTTTACAACATGGTTGGACTCGCTGCTCATCTTCCTCTCTTATGTGATGATCCTCAAAACAGTGCTGAGCATCGCATCCAATACAGAGTGCCTGAGGGCCTTGAACACCTGCGTCTCTCACCTCTGCGCTGTCCTTCTCTTCTACATACCAGAGTTCGGCTTGTCTCTGGTACATAGATTTGGGAATAGCTCTTCTCCCTTACTTCAGATTCTCCTGGGCTACATCTACCTGCTGGTTCCGCCCCTGATGAACCCAATTGTGTACAGCCTGAAAAGTAAACACCTTCGTGCGAGGATAATCAAGGTGTTTGTGAAATGAAGGGTCAGTTCATCACCTGGCTTCAGTGCTGGTGACACCAGAAATAAAAACAATGGCCATCTATTCCGTCCTGGACCCTTATATCTGAGAGGACATGAGCTACTGATTTCATTCTGTAGAGCGCAGTTCTGATGGGGTATGAGGCCTGGAGCAATGGGTCAGGGGCTGGTGATGGAGGACAATGCACTTGGGGAAGGAGAACAAGGCAGGCAACAGCATTTACAAAGTGACTGTGTTCGTGGAGAGCCAGGGCAACAATAGGAGTTTGGCCCATAAATAGCTGTATCAGTGGTTGCTCCAACCTCAGAATTCCTCTCGATACAGTCAATAAAGAGAAGGGATTTGAATGTTGTTTCCTATTACACCTGACCTGTCACTGTCCCGTCTCTGGTTAAACATCCACGGGCCATGAGAAAAGCTGCAGAGCTGTTCTGTAGTTGCAGTCCTGGTCCTTCCTGAGCGCTCTGGGTGCTGCATGATACATGAGCACAAACACCCACCCTTCCCCTACTTCTTCAGCTAGGAGACCCAGGAGAAGCCATTCACACAGCCCCCCCCCACACACTCCATTGATGTCTCCGCGGACAGAACACCAGCCAAATCCACTCTGCACAGAGGCAGAGCCGATGTGCGTGTGTGTGAGGGTCTGACACAGAGGAGTCCTGGCAAGAGACTCAGGCCCAGATTCCCTACCCAGCCCTTCTGTTTGTGCTGCCCCATCTGCTTGGATAGGGGTTGAGATGGTCCTCAGCTCCCCCACAGAGGCACAGCTAGCTCCTATCCCAGCCCAGCCCAGCCCAGCCCAGTCTGTGTAGGGTGACAAAAGCAGGACAGATGTAGGCAGGATCCCCGTCCCCTCTGTGACCCTGCCTCTGACACTCTTCTTTCCACTTGAAGCCCCATGCCCTGTTCCGGAACTTTCCGTGAGGCCCCACTTTCTGCCCCATCTGTTCCTCCAAGACTCCGCCTGTAAAATCGATCTCTCTGTAGTTAATAAACTTGTTTTACGCTATATCATAACTATTGTGCTTTGAATGAAGTGTCTGGGAAAATCTCAGCTCTGTAAGCAAAGGTTGTTGCATATCTTTCTCACATTGAGGGTAAAGCAACCTATATTAATGAGTTTGCATTATACAGACAGTTTTTCCTAATGTCCAACCAAAACCTCCCTTGCTACAATTTAAGCCCATTGGTTCTTGTCCTATCCTCAGAGGTTAAGAAGAATAATTTTTTTCCCTCCGCCTTGTAACAACCTTTTAGGTACCTGAAAACTGTTATCATGTCCCCTCTCAGTCTTCTCTTTTCTCCATGAGAAGACACAGGCTATTCCCAGGGGGCAGCTTAGAGTCCCAGCAGAGGAGGCGCGGTGTGGTGGGGAGTAATGCCTCTGGCTGGCCCGGGGCTCCTCCCACTGTGGAGAGGGGCTTTGGGATCCCAGCCTCGGGGTCTGGGGAGGCTCTGGGGATCTCTGAGATGTGGCAGCTGGGGCTGGCGGCACTAGCCTCCCCAAAGGGGGGCTGCCTCACTGCCCATGTTGGGAACCGTTAGGAAAGGGATAGATAACGAGAGAGAAAGTATCATATTGCCTCTATATAGATCCAAGGTATACCGACACTTTGAATTCTGTGTGCAGATCTGGTCACCCCATCTCAAAAAAGATATATGTGAACTGAAAAAAACAAAACAGAAAAGGGTGCCAAAAATATTGAGGGGTATGGAACAGCTTTCAGATGAAGAGAGATTAAAAAGACTGGGACTGTTCAGCTTGGAAAAGAGATGACTAAGGAGGGAGATGATAGAGAAAGCGAATATTGACGTGTTACTTACCCGTTCACAAGAACCAGGGGTCACCCAAATGAAGTTAGTCGGCAGCAGGTTTAAAACAAACAAAAGAAAGTCCTTTTCCACACAACCTACAGTCAGCCTCAGGAACTCATTAACGTGGAATGGGGTGACTCCAAAAGTATAACCGGGTCTAAAAAAGATGTAGATGAGTTAATGGAGGATAGGTCCATCAATAGCTATTAGCCAAAAAGGTTAAGGACGCAGCCCCATGTTCTGGGTGTCCCTAAACCTCTGACTGCCAGAATCTGGGAGGAGACACAGGGGATGGATCACTTGATAATTGGCCTGTTCTGTTCATTCCCTCGGAAGTATCTGCACTAGCCAATGTCACAAGACAGGACACTGGGCTAGATGCACCATTGGTCTGACCCAATATGGCCATTCTTAAATTGTGCCACCAATGGATGGGGTGCTGCGGACAGGCCTTTTCCAGGAGCTCCCTGTGAAACAGATCTGGCCTAGCCACCCTAGCAGACATCCAGGTGCTGCTCTGTGTAAGAAGCTGATGAGGGTGAGTGCTGCCACCTAGGGGCTTAGTTTTGTAGTCCAAGTGACAGAGGTTCATGGTTTGAGCTAGAGTTGGGCTGGAAAACAGAGTCCCTCCTCCCCCCCCATGAAAAAAAATGATTCAAACTAAAATGTTTTATTTTCATCCATTTTTGGGGGTGAGTTTTCACAGAAAACAGATAATTTTTCTCTGAAAGCTCAGTTGCCATGATGCTGCCCAGGTGCAGCTGCCTGGATCCCCAAGAGAAACGGGAGGCTTTTCATCTGCCTCGTCCTCGTAACGTAAATGAAGGTGGCACTGACGGAGTCTATGGCTGCACTCTAGGTATGGAAAGGTCGAAACCTCCTGTCCAGTCTATGGCTGGGGTATTGGGCCCATCAGCTACACTAACCAGCCTTCACATCTCTGTGCAGCCCCCTCCTCCCTGTACAACACTCCCCACAGCAAGACCTGCGGGCAGTGGCTACAGTGATTGGCCCTGGTAGCACATCTCTGATGAGTCTGTGCTAGCAGGGAGCTGGAGAGGGGCCTAGAGCAGTTGTGGATGCCCACAGATTGTGGGTGGGAGGGCTTGGCTACCAGTGGATCACTGAGATCTATATATAACTTTGGGGATAAAGGGGTCCTGGGTCCCCCGTTTCATTCCTCAGGGAGAAGGGAAGGGACCTCCCCTTCTGGAATGATCCGAGGTAAATTTTCATGTGGGGAGTCTTGTGGAATCTCCCTTCCCTGGTCTGAACCAAGAGTTTGTAATGCAGGAAAGGAGACTGCCAGGGACAAATAGAGTTGCTGTTGTTAGTTATTATTATTATTATTATTATTATTATTATTATTTCAACAGGATTACAGCTGCCCCAGAGGATTCCAGGAATGGAGCCTGCCGCAGGGTGTGTGCTGCAGTCTAGTTGGGAAGCATCACTGCAAAGCCCCTGTGATTTGGCATCCTGCAGTTTGCCATTGGCCGTGATGGGGATTAAAGCGGGTGAGCTTTCCTGAGATACCCTGATGGCCAAGTGGCCCCCAAGGGAATGTGCAGGCATGCTTCATAAAGACACCTGCCTCCCCTATCTGAACAGATACTGCCTGCTGCCCTGCAACCTCTCCTCTGACTCCTTGTCCCTTTGAGTGAAGACCTCCGGTGTCAGCGGCTCCCCTTCTAGCAGGAATTGGGTACGTTGGCAAGTTTCGCTACCTTTAAAATGTGAAGTGAAGGATAAGGGCTGCGAGTTGTTAACATCTGCATATGTTCGGTGCAGTAGCAGGGGACTCAGCTGAGCTGTTGGGGTGACTTAGTGATGGTGGGGGAGAGAGCTTAGAAACCCCTCCCCTACATCTGCTCATGCTCCACAGTGGGCTATTCAAGCTATACAGAAATCTGAGATTCAAAGCGACCTCAGAGTATTAAAACCCCAATGCCCCAAGTAAGGATTTCTCAAGATGTCCCATTTCCAGACATGCATGTGCTCTTTGCCCAATCCTGCCAGAGGCTGAGCGAGAAGAGACCCCAGGGAATATCAATGACTAGTTCCCAAATCATCTCAGGTTTATTTACTAATGGAAATTAAAGCAACAAATCCATTTTCAAAGGTTTTATTCTCTGGCTTGATAGTGAATGCAGGAATTCAGAGCTGCGTTTCTCTGCGGTAACAAGTCCGAAAAGGCATTTTTGTTTCCAGACTGGATGAGGGCTCCAGCCTTTCTACCCTGTAGATACCCCTCAGAGTTACAGGACTACCTGCATCTTTGTCCCCTCTCAGGTCTCCGAGTGCCAGGCCTTGTAGCCTTGCCTCTCATGGGGTGGCATCCTGTGATCCTCCTACCCTCAGACTGAGCCCTGGGCTACAGCATACTGCAATTCGACTGTGGATCGAGCAGGTCTGAGTGGGTTCGGCACCTGCAGTTCTTCTCTATGTAAGTCTGTTAGCCGTGGTGAGATGAGTGACCAGCCAGCCTTCTTGAACCAAAATATTGTTTAATCTGAAAAGTAGGAATAAAGCGTAACATGGGAGAATAAATGGTTTTTAAAAAAACAGTCTGAAAACTTCTCTTACCCGAAACCTTCCCATTCTGATGGGGACCCAGGTAGGCCGAGGGCCTTCAGACTTCCCCAGTGGTCTCTGTGCTTGTCAGTCTGAAGAGCTTCTCAGTAACTGCTACCCCACCTCTGGACAGACTCCCAGTGCTGGCAAAACAAGCTGTGTAATGTGGCTGGAGACTGGAAATAGGTTCTTCCCAGCTGCGGTTTTGTCTCTCAATCTCCTTGGTTTTTTTAATGTGCGATGGCTTTTCTTAAGCTGTTGCTTCCCTTCCTTCATGTTTTCCAGCAGCCTGCTGTTAAACTAAGAAGAGCCATACTGGTTTCACCCAATAATGCCACAACATAAACATCCCAATAGTTAACCCAATCCAGCTATATAGCAAACATCCCAAGATCTGTGTTTAATATACACATTCATTATGCCACCTTTTGCGAAATCTATATAAGGATGAGAAGCAGAACTGAGGGAGCGTGGTGAGGCTACCCCTGCTTTTCACCCAAGATGTCTGCTGGAACTAACAGAGGCTGAACAGGGGAAAGGATTGGGCCCGGACTAGGAATGGGTCTGGTCTGTGAAAGAAGCTTATTGAAACATCTTTGAGGGTGAAATTACCTGTAACAGTTTCTTAGTGTATTAAGCTTAGCCTTGCGTGTTTGCTTTATTTTGCTTAGTAACCTACTTTTTTCTGTCTGTTATCTCTTATGACCACTTAAATCCTACCTTTTATACTTCATAAAATCACTTTGGTTTATTAATAAACACAGAGTAAGTAATTGAGTATCGGGGGTAGCCATGTTAGTCTGTATCTACAAAAACAACAAGGAGTCTGGTGGAAACTTAAAGACTAACAGATTTATTTGGGCATAAGCTTTCATGAGTAAAAACAAAATGGGTACCCAGAAATCACCTACTACAGGACAGGCCCAACAAGGACAATAACAGAACACCACTGACCATCACATACAGCCCCCAGCTAAAACCTCTCCAGCGCATTATCCACGATCTACAACCTATCCTGGAAAATGATCCCTCACTCTCACAGACCTTGGGAGACAATCCAGTCCTCACTTACAGACAACCCCCCAACCTGAAGCAAATACTCACCAGCAACTACACACTACACCACAGAAACACCAACCCAGGAACCTATCCCTGTAGCAAACCTCGTTGCCTACTCTGTCCCCATATCTACTCTGGCAACAGCATCAGAGGACCCAACCACATCAGCCACACCATCAAGGGCTCATTCACCTGCACATCCACTAATGTTATATATGCCATCATGTGCCAGCAATGCCCCTCTGCCATGTACATTGGCCAAACCGGACAGTCCCTCCGCAAAAGAATAAATGGACACAAATCAGACATCAGGAATGGTAACATACATAACCCAGTAAGTGAACACTTCAATCTTATAGATTTAAAAGTCACTATCATTGAACAAAAAAACTTCAGAAACAGACTTCAAAGAGAAACAGCAGAACTAAAATTCATTTGCAAATTCAACACCATTAATCTGGGCTTGAATAGGGACTGGGAGTGGCTGGCTCATTACAGAAGCAGCTTTTCCTCTCCTGGAATTGACATCTCCTCATCTATTATTGGGAGTGGACTACATCCACCCTGATTGAATTGGCCCTGTCAACACTGGTTCTCCACTTGCGAAGTAACTCCCTGCTCTCCATGTGTCAGTATATAATGCCTGCATC
The DNA here is from genome assembly GCF_013100865.1 of Trachemys scripta elegans. Classification (NCBI taxonomy): domain Eukaryota; kingdom Metazoa; phylum Chordata; order Testudines; family Emydidae; genus Trachemys; species Trachemys scripta. Next base: position 339,608,670 of record NC_048298.1, read on the forward strand.
TGTAGCTTTCACTCTATGCATCCGAAGAAGTGAGGTTTTTACTCACGAAAGCTTATGCCCAAATAAATCTGTTAGTCTTTAAGGTGCCACCAGACTCCTTGTTGTTAGGGTAAGTAATTGTTACCTGGGGGGGCAAACAGTCTGTTTATATCTCCCTTTACTTTGAGAACGAGGGTGAATAACATGAACGAATTTATCTGGAGTTCAGGCTCCCAGAAAGGCACTGGGATGCTGAGGCCAGTCCCTTTAACGGAGTCTTCCCAGAACTGAGCTGATCTCAGTGTCCATATTTTGCAGAGGAGTCTGGCCCTATCTCCGGGACTGTGCTGGAGGAGGCCTGGAGGATCTAGCTCAACAAGACAGAGTTAAGGAGTGTCCATGTTGGCAGAAGGATTAGGCTCAGTGGTATCTCAGCAAACCAAGGGGCAGTCCCAAGGGGGTACCGATGAGAGAACCCGTCATATAAATACTAGACAGTGAGAGCTCAGGGAATGAATATTTTCAATAATGATCTTAATACCTGTTACCACTCCGGATACAGGTCACAGACTGACAGAATAGAACCTGAGGAGAACCAGTCAGCTACTAACCAAGGGACAGAGGGGCTACTGGATTTTTGTTTGCCGACAAGCGACTGAATGAGGACTGAGACATTGCAATCTTTTCAGTCTGTGAAGAAATCCAGATGACAGACTCTACATTTAAGGTCCCATTCTCACCTGATAAATCATCTCTGAAAAAGGATCAGAGGGGAAATAATTTGTTGACATGAGTGTACTAAAGTACAGATGTGTAAATTTTATGCTAAACTTTTCATTGTAATACAAATATTGCAAACCAAACTTTCATGACTTGGCATGAAAGCCAGAAGCAGAGTTGTTGGAATCTCTACAGGAGAGAGGAGTGGTAGCTTTATTGCTTAATGGCTTTTGCTTTACAAAGTAGTTCTGAACATACTGTTTGCAATAGGTTTGTGCCATTAACTCTTTGTTCATTGAACAGTTGTATCATACCATCCCTGGGTAACTGACCAGAAGCTTTATCTTAAACTTACATTGAGGGTCATGAACATAATTCCTTTGCAATACTTGTGCAAGACTTTCCAAAAGGTCATGAGAGAACAGAACCGCTGGCCTCTGTTTCAGCAGAGCAGAGCTGAAGTACAGGAAAGGGGAGTGTATTAGTGGCTGTATGTAATTTATGCCTATCTACAGTGACACGAGCATGGCTAAAGTAACTTGCACACTCAAGTAGATAGTAGTGCAACCCTAGTGTTTGCACTATTCACTCATTTGTGACAACAACTTCTCCACCGCCCAGGTGAACTAGCCCTCTGTGTTAGCTTGTAAGTTCCAGATATCTATAGACCCTTGCACGGGGGTGGATGAAGGTCCTGTGAGGAAGAACAGAAGCCTGTAGTCTGATCAAACCTTCTGGATTCAGTCAAAATTGGCCAGGCAAAGCACTTCAGCACCTGTTGGAGGGATGCTTGGGGGTCAGAGTGTATCATAGGACAGTATTTGGTAAGGGAAAGTTAATATAGCCCGGTTCTGACTGAATTTACAAATGTAAATCTGGAATGACCCAATTGAAGTCACAATTATTGAATTAAAATCCTGGCCCTAAGAATTTATCTCATGTACTGCAAAGAGGAAGTAGCTTAATTTGGACTCTCTGGAGTGGAGAAAATTTTATATATATATATACACAATGCAGGACAGATGGACAGATAAATACAATGACCGTTTTCACCATGCACTTGCCATGTGTTCATAAATACATCATCATATAATGGGCCATACTCAGAAGTGGTGGGCTAGAAAGGTTGTCTGTGGTAAATTCACAACTGAAAATTACACAGCGCTCAAGTAGGCTGTAGAACTCCCAGAAACAAAATATCAATGGGGCAAAAAGCTTAGCAGGTTTCAAAGAGGGACTGTAAGTTTATATGGGTAACTGGAAAATACAATTACAGTGGTGAGGGTGGTTTTAAAAAGTCTTGGAAGAGATCTAAACCTTCTTGATTTATATGAAAAAAATGAGTTTAGTGGGTGTAAGGGGGAAACTATCCCAGGGAGCAGGTTATCTCATAGCTGCCTATTGCAGGGCTTTTCCCACCTTCCTCTGAAGCATCTGGAACTGGATACTGGATATTGGGCTAGATGGACTGCTGGTCTGATCCAGTCTTCCTACTGCTGTAAATCCAAAACTATGTCTTTGCTTATCTTTCTTGAGCTCCTGGGAGTCTCTAGAGTTGCACTGAGAGGAGAAAGATGTCTAGTTAAATATAATTTAGTCTCCTGTTCTTTTTTCTTTCAGGAAGGAAAATTCAAAATTCCTCTGACCTGCCCAGTCCGTTATGTCAGCTGTCAATAACACCAAATTCAATTCTGCAGTGTTCCTTCTCACTGGGATACCTGGTCAGGAAGAAATCCATCTCTGGATCTCCATCCCCTTCTGCTTAACATATGTTATTTCGATATTAGGAAATTCAGTCATCCTGTTCATTATAAAAACAGATCCAAGCCTTCATGAGCCCATGTACATTTTCCTTTCCATGTTGGCCATCACAGACCTTGGTTTATCGATTGCCACCATGTCGACAACACTGGGTATATTCTTGTTTAACTCTAGGGAGATCAGCTTCAATGCCTGTTTTGTGCAGCTGTTCTTCATCCACTCGCTTCAGTGCACTGAATCCTCCGTGCTATTATTGATGGCCTTTGACCGCTTCATCGCAATCCATGACCCGCTGAAATATGCTTCCATCTTAAACCCACAGAGAATACACAAGATGGGACTGGTGTTTGTGCTGAAAGGGGTGGCAATAATATTCCCACTCCCCTTTCTCCTGAAACGGTTCCAATACTGTCAAACAAATGTCCTCTCCCATTCCTACTGCCTGCACCAGGAGGTCATGAAGATGGCTTGCTCGGATATCACAGTCAACAGCATCTATGGTTTGTCTGTTGCACTCTTAACGGTGGGGTTGGACTCGCTGCTCATCTTCCTATCTTATGTTATGATTCTCAAAACAGTGCTGAGCATCGCGTCCAATGCTGAGTGCCTCAGGGCCCTGAACACCTGTGTTTCCCACCTCTGCGCCGTCCTGCTCTTCTATACGCCAATGATCGGCCTGTCTGTGATACACAGATTTGGGAAGGGCTCTTCTCCCTTAATTCAGATTCTCCTGGGTTACATCTACCTGCTGGCCCCGCCCCTGATTAACCCAATTGTGTACAGCGTGAAAAGCAAACATCTTCGTGCAAGGATAATCAGGGTGTTTGTCAAGTGAAGGGTCAGTTCATCACCTGATTCCAATGCTGGTGACATGGGAGACCAAAAACATGGGCTACCTTTTAACAACGCGGCCTTTGGCGGGACACAACTGAGAGTATCAATTCAGGACAAATTGCTTGGAGCCGGGCAGTCACAGCCCAAGGCTAGGGGTCCTTTACTATAGTCTAAGGCACACCAAACCAGCCAAACAGAGAGGACTTTGGTTTCACCCCATTGGCTAACCAGAAGTCATACAAGCAATTCCCTCAGACACTCCAGTTTCCCAGTATCACCACCAGCCCCACTCCTTATGGGGATGATTGGTTATGAAAACCAATACCCCAGTAAAAGAAAAAAGATTCTCCTGATCCCAAAGGACCAGGCCTAAGACCCAGGTCAATACACAAGTCAGACCTTATCCATAAATCACTCTGTTGCCAATCCTTTAGAATCTAAAATTTAAAGGTTTATTCATTAAAAGAAAGAAATATAGATGAGAGTTAAAATTGGTTAAATGAAATTAATTATATACAGTAATGGCCAAGTTCTTGTTTCAGGCTTGTAGCAGTGATAGAATAAACTGCTGGCTTAAGTTAAGTCTCTGGAGTACATCCACAGCTGGGATGGGTCATACAGTCCATTGTTCAGAGCTTCTGTTTGTAGCAAAGTTCCTCCAGAGGTAAGAAGCAGGATTGAAGACAAAATGGAGAAGATGTAGATGCCTTTTATAGTCTCTTGCCATGCAGCCTGTGCTTCCTTTGTTCCAGACACAAGCTGCCCAGCACATGGCTTGGAAGCCTTAGAGTTCTGTCCATAGGCATGCCCCTGCATGCCTTGCTGAGTCACAAAGGTGTATCTGCCTTCTCTCAATGGGTCAGGTATATAGCTGATGGTCCTTAATGGGTCATCAAACAGGCTAGACAGTGCTGATGCCATATTGCCTGGATACTAGGCTAGATGGACTGTAGGTCTGATCCAGTCTGGAAGTGCCTATAATTTTATCAGTGATGTAAATCCAAGACTATTTTTTTTATGGTTTTCCTTGAGCTCCTGGAAGTCTCTAGACTTGCACTGAAAGCAGAAAAATGTCTTGTTAAATATCATCTAGCCTCCTGTACTTTTTCCTTTCAGGAAGGAAAGTTGAAATTCCTCGGACCTGTCCAATCCTTTGTGCCAGCTGTAAATGACACCAAATTCAAATCTGCAGTGTTCACTAGGATACCTGGGCAGGAAGACGTCCATCTCTGGGTCTCTAACCCTTTTTGCTTAATGTATGCTATTTCTATATTAGTAAATTCAATCGTTCTGTTCATTATTGAAACAGTTCCGAGCCTCCATTAGCCCATGTACCTTTTACTTTCCATGTTGGCCATCACAGACCTTGGCTTATCAATATCCACTATACCGACGATACTGGGCATATCCTTGTTTAACTCTATGGAGATCAGCTTCAATGCCTGTTTAGCCCAGCTATTCTTCATCCACTTGCTTCAATTCATTGAATCCTCCATGCTCTTGTTGATGGCCTTTGACTGCTTCATCGCAATCTTTTACCCTGATGAGATATGCTTCCATCTTAACCCTGCAGAAAATAACCAAGATGAGACTCATGCTTGTGATAAGAGGATTGGCTGTAATATTCCCACTACTGAAATGGTTCCACTGCTGTCAAGATAATGTCCTCTCCCATTCCTACTGCCTGCACCAGGAGGTCATGAAGATGGATTGTTCAGATATCAGAGTGAACAGCATCTATGGCTTGTTTACTAAACTCTTAACAATGGGGTTGGACTCGCTGCTCATCTTCCTTTCTTATGTGATGATCCTCAAAACAGTGCTGAGCATCGCATCCCACATGGTGTGCCTCAGGGCCTTTAACACTTGTTTCTCCCACCTCTGCGCCATCCTGGTCTTCTACACGCCAGATATTGGCCTGGCTGTGATACATAGATTTGGAAATAGCTCTTCTCACTTGCTTCAAATGGTCCTGGATTATGTCTACCTGCCGGTCCCACCCCGATAAATACAATCGTGTACAGCATAACAAGCAAACACCTTCTTGCGAGAATAATTAGGGCATTTGTCAAGTGAAGCATCAGTTCGTGAACTAGCTCCAGCACTGCTGACACGGGAGATGATAAACATGGGCCACCAATTCCATCCTGGACCCTTAGATCCAAGACTATATGAGCTACTGAACTCCATTCTGTTGAAAGAGTTTCAGACAAGGTCTAAGGCCTGGAGCTATGGGAGACGGGCTGGTCCAGGGAGGACAGTGCACTGGGGGAAGGACACCAAGGCAGGCAGCAGCATTTACAAAGTGACTGTATTAGTGGAGAGCCAGGGGACCGGTGGTTTGTTGGCCCATAAAGAGCTATATCGGTGGCTGCTCCAACCTCAGAATTCCTCTCGATACAGTCAATAAAGAGAAGGGATGTGGATGTTGTTTTCCATTACACCTGACCTGCCACTGTCCCATCTCTGGTTAAACATCCATGGGCCATGAGAAAAGCTGCAAAGTCCTGGTCCTTCCTGATTGCTCTGGGTGCTATGTGATCCATGGTGTGGACAGGGGCTATTCAAGGGGCCACAGGCGCTGGCTCCATGAGTGCTCCGGGGGTGGAGCACCCACGGGGAAAAATTAGTGGGTGCTCCGTACCCACCAGCCAAGCTCCCCCTCCTCACTTCCTTCTCCACCCAGTACGCCGTGTCCCTGATCCTCCCCCTCCTTCACAGCCCTTTCCACCTCCCCATTGCCTAACAACTGTTTGGTGGCACTTAGGACATTCTGGGAGGGAGGGGAAGGAGGTGGAGAAGAGGCAGGAAGGGGGCGGGGACTTTGGGGAAGGGGTGGAATGGGGGCGGGATGAGGGTGGTGCAGGCATGGGGAAGAGACTGGGCCAGGGGCGGAGGGGGGTTAAGCACCCGCCGGGCAGAGGGAAAGTTGGTGCCTATGCAAGGGGCATGGACACCCACCCTTTCCCTACTCCCTCAGCCAGTTGCTTGTGTCTGAGTCATGTCTGAGACCCGATTAACACAGGAGCTCCAGGAAAAGCCATGTAGGAAGTACACCCTCTCTGCCCCCATTGAGGGCTCTGCACACGCACACCTATGTAGTGCACCCCCAGCTGACCGTAATACCCCCAAGGCAGGGCAGAGTTGCAAGTGTGAATGAAGGTCTGACACATAGGAGTCCTGGCAAGAGACACAGGCCCAGGTCCCCCCACCAGTCTCCTCTGTTTGTGCTGCCCCAGTGTACAGGGAGACTTTGGCAAAACAGTAAAGTGCCTGAAACCACTATGACTTATTGTTAAAAAGCCTAATCAGCAAGCTGTAAATTGGCCAGTCAGCAAACTGAGCTTGACCAAAGCAGGAGGGGAGGGGGTTTTGGGGTGCCACGGAAGGGGCAGCTTGACCCCGCATCCTTCCTGATAAGAATTGTGTTGAAGTTGCTGATACATGCATTTTAAAAGAGCAGGAATGTCTATTGGGGTCTCAGAGCTGCAGACTCTGGAAAAACCCACACCTGGTTAATCAATAATAAGAAGGATCCTCTTGCTTGAAACTGCTTACTTAATAAGGTTTCTTTAAGGGACATGTCATTCTATTACTAATGTATAAATTAGGGGCAAATGCTTGAGATGGGGGGACTATCCTTTGGGGAGACTCTTCAGGACTGGTTTCTCCCTCTGGATGCATCTTGTGTTCCTCAGTGGCAGTCGGGCTCCCACTGTGCCACTCGAAAGCCCCACTCAGCTTTGGTAATTATCAAGGGTTGGGGGTGTTTTACTAACTTGTTGCGGACGTATGTAAGTGCTTGAGACTAGTAAAGTTTAGCTTTAAGTGAAAGCACTCGTGTGTTGTCCTGTTTGTGCCAGCCATCTATCGGTCGGACGGCCGTGTCTCCCCTCATTTATTTCCTGACACCTCCTTGCACAGAGTAAAGTTACCAAGAGCTTTGGATTGAAAGAACCCCAGGTAACACCAGCTGCTTGCAAAGGGGTGGAAACAGTCCTCTGCTCCCCAACAGAGGAACAACTAGCTCCTAGCACAGAACAGCCCGTTAACTGTAGGGTGATCACCTTTTCAAAAGGCAAAAGCAGGACACAGGCAGGAGCCCAACCACCTCTATGACCCACCCCTGCCCCTCTTCTTCCCCCCAAACCCCACTCACTGGCCATGCCAGAACACAGAGCCAGGCCTTGATAAGAACATCCCAGGGATCCCGGCCCGCTGTGGAGAACCATGGACCGTCCATCTGCCTTGAGCTCGGAGCAGGACCTCTGGGGAAAGAGGAGCAGGGGGCGGGGCTTCATACCGAAGGGGCGCTAAGGACCACCTCAGCCTCCCTACCTGGAAAAGGGAGTTGTGGATCATCACTACAAGGAATTTGGGACAGATATTATCCTGGAGTCATTTAGCCTGGGACCAAGAGTCAAAGGCTGCATTTTGGGACTCTGCCACCCAGTTCGGGATGGGTGATCACCCTAATTCAGTGGATATTGGAGGTGGTTTGTTGGAGACTCTCCCCTTTAAGGGTAGGAGAGATTAGAGGGTCAGTCAACCTTTGCTCCAGGGTGTGGCCCTTTAAACTTCCTGTGACTTTTGGAGCTGACAGAGGCCTAGTAGAGGCAGCTACTGGGAGAAAGGAAAATGGTCCTTGGTAATAGCTAAAGCTTTGGGAAACCCCAGGCTACTGTTTCTTTAAGGGCCTGGGGCTAGGGCCTTGTAGTGTAGGACAGGGGGCTGTGTCCTCTTTCGGAACATGGGTGTCACCAGCAGGGGAAGTTCTGCCCAGTGACATTAATAGCTCTGTCCTACCGCAAGGGGTGTTGTGCTGGTAAATATGTTACTGATTGAAAGCTGCTCGGACTCTACAATACTTGGGATCAGAGCTAAGTGCCGTAGAGAGATTTCAGCTCTGTTTGCCTCATACAGGTAATTTGGGGCACCGGGTGGAGAACCTGAACTCTTCCCAACACCTCTTGGGGATGAGGCCTGTCATTAGCACAGCCCCCTTTGACGAGGGAGTTCTAGGCCCCACCTGAAGCTCGGCAGTAAGAGGGGAATCAGGACGTGTTTTCAGAGAGTGAAGGATCTGGAGAGCATTGCCTGGCCAAACAGAGCCCTGCTGCGATGCATGTCTGTCTGATCCTGACCCCATCCGCTCCATGAGCAACGAGAGCCACTCTAGTGCTAGAAATAGACCTTCCACCTGCATCCAAATTTCTAACATCACCAAGTAGCTGGGAGTAGCTAAATCTGAGAGAGGGGGTTGTTTGGGGTCCCAATGAGAGCTAGGAGCAGGCATTTGGAGCTGGGTTTGGGTCACACCCCTTTCTATTAATAATTTGCATGGCCTTGCCTACCCGGCTTGTGCATGTCTCATGATTCAACATGAGGATAGTCCCTCTGCGCTGTGCCTCAGGTACCAGTGGCTCTGCGAGCCCGTCACTGTTATGTCCGGCTATCTGTGGCATAACCCTTTTCCTTACAACAGGAGGGTCTGTAAGCCAGTGCAGAGGGAAACAGTGTCTCTTCCACTGACCAATTGCATGACCTGTCCACTAACTAACCTTCAGAACCTTTGTTTGTGGGTGTTCTGCTTGTGATGAGGCCAGCAGCACCCCCCTCTTAGGAATCTCACACTATTTCCTGTCATTCTTAAAGCCCCAACTTCTGGAATCAAGAAACTGAACAGGAATCTCAGCTTTTAGTTTTTTAAAAAACTTTATTTTTTTCTGAAGTGAGTTGTTGAAAAGCTGAAAAACCTGCTGCAGGTGCACTTCAACGTCTCAGACACCAAAGACAAATGAAATCCACTCCTTACCCCTCACTGTCATCCCTGAGCACTCCCACATCTGCCACAGACACCAAGGTGATGGACTCATGGGGCTTCCCAGAATCAGCTGTCATAGGGGGCTGTGGTAAGAGGCCTTTCATAGACAAAATTGTTGCTCTGTGGAATGCTGACATAGCCCTGTTCTTAGGGTCTCACAGTATCTGAACACCTTGAATGTACTTATCCTCCCGACACTGCGGTGAGGCAGGGCAGGGCTATTATCCACCTGAGCTGAGGCTCAGAGACAGCCAATGGCTTGCTCATGGTCACATATTGCAAGAGCATCAAACTCAAATCTCTTGAGTCACACAGCAGTCCTAGAGCACAGGACCAGCCTTCCAAGCAGTGACAGACACGGCTGGATTCTCTGCTTCACCAGAGCCAGTTACAGAGGTTTGATTCACTGGCCTGTTCTCCACCTGCCTCAGGGGAGTTTAGAGCAGCCTGGGGGCTGGGCTGACCACCACCCCTTTGTAACGGCTCCCAAGAGCACAGCTCACTCTGTCCAAGTCTGAATTCTTTGCAGTATCGCTCTACGCCTACTGGCATTCCTGGGCGGTGCCAGCTCTTCCTGGTGGGGGGGAGGGCTGAGTAGGTACTTAGGTCCCCTTCACAATGAGGCCCTTCCCCTGGCCCTCTTTCCCCCAAGGCCCTGCCACCATCCCAGGGCAGGTGGAGGTTCCAGGGTCCCTCCCCCGGAGCCCTTTCTCCCTGGGCAGCTCTTACCTCGGCCTGGGTCTGGCTTCTGGCCTAGCCAGTGGGTAGGGCTTGGGGGAAAGAGATGGGGCAGGGTGTGGAGATTTGAGGGGAAGAAGAGGGGCAGGGGCGGGGTCAGAGAAGAGATGCAGAACCTACATGTGTTCTATTTTTCCCATTGGAAAAGGTTGTCTCCCTACACTGAATGGGCTGGGCTTCCCAAGAGAGGCACGGTTAGCTCCGATCCGATTGGAGATGGGCTCGGAGCTAACTGTGCCTCTCTTGGGAAGCTGAGGCCTGTTTCCACCCCTTTGCATTAGTCTCTTGCCAGGACTCCTGTGTGTCAGACCCCAACTCACACCACAGCTCTGCTCTGGCTTGGTGGCATTATGGTCATCTGGGGTTGGGATCAGCAGGCGTGTGGTGTGTACAGAGCCATCAACAGGGGTGGCAGGGGTGGGCTGCCTGAACGGCTTCTCCTGGGGCTCCTGCATTAATCATGTCTCTGACACGACTCAGTCTCAAACACCTGGCTGAGGTACAGGGGAAGGGTGAGTGTCCTTGTCCCTTGAATAGCCCCTGTGTACAGCTGATGCAGCATCCATGGATCACACAGCACCCAGAGCGTTCAGGAAATGTCAGGACCGTGACTGCAGAACAGCTCTGCAGCGTTTTTCATAGCTCATAGATGTTTAACCAGAGACAGAACAGTGACAGGCCAGGTGTAATGGGAACCAACATCCACATCCCTTCTCTTTATTGACTGTATAGACAGGAGTTTTGAAAGGGGAGCAGTCACTGATATGGCTCTTTTTGGGCCAACATCCCACCGGTCCCCTGGCTCTCCACGAAGACAGTCACTCTATAAATGCTGCTGCCTGCCTTGGTCTCCATCCCGCAGTGAGCTGTCCTCCTTCACCAGCCTCTCTCCTTAGACCCCACCTGAACCTTTCTCTACAGAGTGGAGATTAGTAGATCATGTCATCTCAGATGCAAGGGTCCAGGTTGGATTAGATGGCCTGCGTTTTATTTTGTCCTTTGTGTCACAAGCGCTGGAGCCAGGTGATGAACTGAACCTTCACTTGATGAATGCCCTGATAATCCTCGCACGAAGGTGTTTGCTTTTCACGCTGTACACGATTGGATTAATCAGAGGCGGGACCAGCAAGTAAATGTAGCCCAGGAGAATCTGAAGCAAGGGAGAAGAGCCCTTCCCAAATCTGTGTAACACAGACAAGCCAATTTCTGGAGTGTAGAAGAGCAGGACGGCGCAGAGGTGGGAGACGCAAGTGTTCAAGGCTCTGAGGCACTCCACGGAGGACGCAATGCTCAGCACTGTTTTGAGGATCATCACATAAGAGAAGAAGATGAGAAGCGAGTCCAAACCCACTGTTAAGAGTGTAACAGCCAAGCCATAGATGCTATTGAATGTGATGTCCGAACAAGCCATCTTAATAACGTCCTGGTGCAGGCAGTAGGAATGGGAGAGGATATTGGCTCGACAATATTGGAACCGTTTTAGAAGAAAGGGGACTGGGAATACTACAGCCAACCCTCTTAGCACACACACCAGTCCCATCTTGGCTATTTTCTGCAGGGTTAAGATGGAAGCATATCTCAGCGGGCTACAGATAGCGACGAAGCGGTCAAAGGCCATGAGCAAGAGCATGGAGGATTCAATGAATTGAAGCGAGTGGATGAAGAACAGCTGGGCTAAACAGGCATCAAAGCTTATGACCCTAGAGTTAAACAAGAATATCCCCAGGATCGTTGGTATTGTGACTATCGATAAGCCAAGGTCCGTGACAGCCAACATGGAAAGGAAAATGTACATGGGCTCATGGAGGCTTAGATCTGTTTTAATAATGAACAGAATGATTGAATTTCCTAATATTGAAATAACATATATGAAACAAAAGAGGATGGAGAGCCAGAGATGAACGTCTTCCTGCCCAGGTATTCCGGTGAGCAGGAACACTGCAGAGTTGAATTTGGTGTCATTGACAGCTGACATAATGTACTGGGCAGGTCCAAGGAGTTTTGAACTTTCCTTCCTGAAAGGAAAAAGAACAGGAGAATAGATGATATTTAACAAGACATTTTTCTGCTCTCAGTGCAAGTCTAAAGACTCCCAGAAGCTCAAGGAGAATCATCAAAAACAGTCTTGGATTTACACCACTGATAGGAAGATAGGCACCGCCCGACTGGATCAGACCTGCAGTCCATCTAGTCCAGTATCCAGTGGCCAGTTCCTGAAGCTCCAGAGGAAGGTGGAAGGAGCCCTGTAATAGGCAGCTCTGAGATAATCTGCTCCCAGGGAAAGTTTCCCCCTGACGCCCACTAGCTAGACATATTTTGTGATGTAAATCAGGAAGGTTTAGAGCCCTTCCAAGACTTTTTAAAACAACCCTCAATATTGGAATTGGATTTTCTGGTAACCCACATAAACATCCAGTCCCTCTTTCAATCCGGCTAAGCTCTTGGCCCAATGATGTCTTGTGGCTGGGAGTTCCACATCCTGCTTGAACACTGCATGATTTTACAATATTGACCTTACCACAGACACCTTTCTGGCCCTCCTCTTCTGAGTGTGGCCTACTGTATCATGATATGTGGGTAAACACATGGGAAATTCATGAGGAAAATGGTCATTGTATTTATCTCTTCTGCATTAAAGCAATTTATAAATGTGTTTCATTGCCTCATTATATATTTTTTTTTCCATCCCTGAAAGTGCAACTTAAGCCACTTCCTCTTTGCAGCAGATAGGATAAATTCTTAGAGCTAGGATTTTCATTCAATAACATTGACTTAAACTGCCGCACTTCAGATTTACATGTGTGAACTGGGCTCTGTTAACTTTCCCTTAACAAGTGCTTGTGGTGATATACTCAGAGCCCCAAGAATCTGAAGCTGAAGTGCTTTGCCTGCCCAGGGTTGACTGAATCCAAAGAGTTCCATCATCGTACAGGCCTCTCATCATGATCGCAGGAACTGCATCCTCTCCCCATGCAAGGGTCAGTAGATATCTGGCAAGTTACAAGCTAACACAGACTGTTACTTCAGTGGTGGGGGGGAGGGGTTAGTGGCAAGAATGGGTAAATCATCCAAAAACTATGTTTGCTCTAATATCCAGCAGAGTGTGCAAGTTACGTCAGCCATGCTCATGTAAAATGTAAGGGGCGTAAATTGCTTACAACCACTAGAATCATAGAATCATAGAATATCAGGGTTGGAAGGGAACTCAAGAGGTCATCTAGTCCAACCCCCTGCTCAAAGCAGGACCAATTCCCAACTAAATCATCCCAGCCAGGGCTTTGTCAAGCCGGGCCTTAAAAACCTCCAAGGAAGGAGACTCCACCACCTCCCTAGGTAATGCATTCCAGTGCTTCACCACCCTCCTAGTGAAATAGTGTTTCCTAATATCCAACCTGGACCTCCCCCACTGCAACTATTACACTCCCCTTTCTTGCACCTCAGCTCTACTCTTTGCTAAAACACAGACCAGTGGTTCTGGTCTCTCAGGACTTTTTGGAAACTCTTATGGTCTTATGTCCTTGCACATGTATTGGAGAGTGATTGAATGGACAACCCTGAATGTAAGCATTAGAAAAAGCTTCTGTTCAGTTACCAGGAGACAGTATCATACAACTGTTCACCAAACAAAGAGTTAATAGCACAAACCCATTGCAAACAGTATGTGGAGCACTTCTGAAATACTTTCTAAAGCCAAAGCCATTAAGCAATAATGTTACTGCTGCCCCTTCCTATAGAGATTCCAACAACTCTGCTTCTTGCTTTAGATATACAGGCATGTCATGAATGTTTGGTTTGTAATTTTTGTATTACAATGAAATGGCATAACATTTACACACCTATACCTCAACCCATTCTTCCGCTTCTGATCTTCTTTCAGAGGTGATTTCTCAGGTTAGAGTGGGACTTAAAATGTAGCATCTGTCATTTGGATCTCTTCAGAACCTAATAAGATCACAGCGTCTGAGCCCTCATCCAGTCACTTGTCAGCAAACAAAAGTCTAGCAGCTCCTCTTTCCCTGGGTTAATAGCTGACTGGTTCTCGTCTGTCAGTCTGTAGCCTGTATCCGGAGTGGTAACAGGCATTCGGATCAATATAGAAAATATTTATTCCCTGAGCTCTCACTTTCTGTTATATAGTAACCCCAGCACCTGTTATTGAGGCACGATGGGGGTTTGCAGGAAATGGATTTGAAAGTCATATGCATGAGTATTCATGGAAATGCAACTTCATTTCCCACAGGTAAGTAGTTTCTCTCTCTCTCTCTCTGACTGTCTATTTCCTGTATTCATAAAATCTTTAGCACCTGGGACCAGCATTGTGACAGACATAGAGCTGAGCTGCTATAATGAATGTGTATGTTAAACCCAGTTCTGGGTTTTTTTGCTGTATAGCTACATAGGGTTAACTATTGGGATGTTTATGTTATGGCTGTATTATGGGTCTTCGTAGTTTCATAGCAGGCTGGTGGAGAACAAGCAGGAAGGGAAGCAAGAGATCAAGAAAAGCCGTCTCTCAGTAAGCTCTTCAGAGAAGCTGGGAGACAACACCGGAGCTACAAGCTGAGAAGAGCCTATTTCCAGGCTCCAGCCATGTTACACAGCTTGTTTTGCCAGCGCTGGGACTCTGTCCAGAGGTGGGGCACCTGTTGCTGAGAAAATTTTCAGACTGACAGGCACAGACACCGCTGGGGAAATCTGAAGGCTCTCGGCCTGTCTGGGACCCCGTCAGAGTGGGAGGGCTTGGGGTCAGAGAACTTCTTATTCTCCCATGTTATACTTTATTCCTGCAGTTCAGATTAAACAGTATTTTGTTTCAGGAAAGTCGGCTGGTCACTTGTCTCATGACTGTTCACAGACTCCAAAAGGGAAGAACCACAGGTGCCGAACCCACTCGGACCTGCTGGACAAGCACAGTCCCCCCGCAGTGTTCTGTAGCCCAGGGCCCAGCCTGAAGGTGGAGGATCCTGAATTTCCACCTCAAGAGAGTGAAGGCTACAAAGGGTCCCGTCTGAGGATGGCAGGTTCGTGGGATTCCACCCCATGCTTGACATCTGGCCCCATCACAGGGAAGGCTACAAGGCCTGACATCTGGCACTCGGAGACCAGAGATGCCAGTAATCCTGTAACTCTGAGGGGTATCTACGGGGTAGAAAACCTGGATCCCTCAGCCAATCAGGAAAGAGAAATATGACTTATCAGCCCTGTTACCACAGAGCAACACAGCTCTGGATTCCTGCATTCACAGTCAAGCCAGAGAATAAAACCTTTGAAAATGCATTTAATGATACAATTTTCAGGAGCAAATAAACCTGAGGCGATTTGGGAACTAGTCACTGATATTCTGCGGGGTTTCATCTCGCTCAGTCCTGGCAGGATCGGTCCTAGAGCACACGGCACCTCTAGAAATGGGACTTGGGTTTTTAACAATCTGAGCTCGCTTTGAATCTCAGATTTCTGTGTAGCTTGACTACCCCACCTAGGATCCTGGCTACATGTAGGGGAGGGGTTCCAATGCTACCTAGTGCTGCCCTCCAGCCCCATCACTGAGTCACCCTGACAGCCCAGTTGAGTCCTCTGCCACTGCACAGAACATCTGCAAATGGAACCAGCTTGCAGTCTTTACCCTAAACTTTGCATTTCAAAAATGGTGAAACCTGCCAACATACCCAGTTCCTGCTAGACGGGGAGCAGCTGACACCAGAGATCTTCACCCTAAAGGACAAGGAGTCATCGAAGAGGTAGCACAGGCAGCAGGCAGTATCTGTTCAGATAGGGAGGGAACTGTCTTTATGAAGCATGCCTGCACATTCCCTGGGGGCCACCTGGCCATTAGGGAACCTCGGCTGCTTGGCTTAGTGTGCACCAGCTTTAACCCCCATCACGGCCAAGGGCGAAATGCAGGACGTCAAATCACAGGGGACGTGTGGTGATCCTACCCAAATGGACTGCAGCACCAGCACTGCTGCCGGCTCTATTCCTGGAATCCAGGTTTGTCGTCACGGTTCATATGGTTCTGATTAGTCCCTTGACTACCTTGGGTGCAGCCAAGTGGTAACAATCATGCTGTCACAGTGGTGGTCTTGCTGAAATAAATAAATAAATAAATAAATATAGATTCAGATTTCTCCCCAGCAGCCCCATGTCCTGCATTGCAAACCCAAGGTGCAGCCAGGAAGAAAGATTCCACAAGGCTCTCTACAGGGAAAATTCCCTCAGATTGTTCTCATAGGAGAGGTCCCTTCCCTTTTCCCTGGGGAATAAACAGTGACCCCCAGAATCCAGGGATCCCCAAAGTTAGGCACAGATCTCAGTGATCCACTCTTAGCTAGGCCCACCCAACTACAATCTCTGGGCCTCCACAACTGCTCTAGGACCTTCTTTAGCTCCCTGCTAGCACAGGTTCATCAGAGATGTGCTACCAGGGTCTGTCACAGCAGCCACTGCCTGCAAGATCTGCTAAAGGGGGCTTTGTACAGAGTGGAGGGGGCTGCACAGAGATGGGAAGGCTGGTTAGAGTAGTTGATGGGCACAATACCCCAGCCCTAGACTGGTTGGGAAGTTTAGACCTTTCCATACACAGAGTGCAGCCATAGACTCGGTCAGTGAAAACTTCATTTATGTTATAAGGAAGAGGCAGATGAAAAACTTCCAATTTCTTTTGGGGATCCTGACAGCTGGGCAGCATCATGGCAGCTGAGCGTACAGAGAAAAATTATCCATTCTGTATTAAACCTCACCCCTCGTGCTATAGAACTATGACCCTAAGTGGCAGCACTCGCCCTCCCCATCAGCTTCTTATAAAGAGCAGCCACTGAACGTCTGCTAGGGTGGTTATGTCAGCAGGGGGAGCCCCTCAAAAAGGCTGGTCTGCAGTAGTCCCTCCATGAGTGGAACAATTTAGGAACATAAGAACGGCCATGTTTGGTCAGACCATTGTTCCATCTAGCCCAGTGTCCTGTCTTCTGATGATAGCCTGTACATTCTTCACAGGGAACGAACAAAACAGGGCAATTATCGAGTGATCAATACACTCTCATCTGCTCCCAGTTTCCAGCAGTCAGAGGGTTAGAGACACCCAGAGGATGGGGTTGTATCCCTTACCATCTTGACTAACAGCTATTGATGGACCTATCCTTTTCAGGTATCTAAAAGGGTGTCATAAGGAGGAGGGAGAAAACTTGTTCATCTTAGCCGCTAAGGATAGAACAAGAAGCAATGGGCTTAAACTGCAGGAAGGGAGGTTTAAGTTGGACATTAGGAAAAAGTTTCTAACGGTCAGTGTGGTTAAACACTGGAATAAATTGCCTAGGGAGGTTGTGGAATCTCCATCTCTGGAGATATTTAAGAGTCAGTTAGATAAATGTCTATCAGGGATGGTCTAGACAGTATTTGGTCCTGCCATGAGGGCAGGGGACTTGACTCGATGACCTCTCGAGGTCCCTTCCAGTCCTAGAATCTATGAATCTATGAATCCTCCATCAACTTACCTAATTCTTTTTGGATCAGTTATACTTTTAGCCTTCATAGCATCCCTTGGCAGTGTGTTCCTCAGGCTGACTGTGTGTTGTGTGAAAAAGTACTTTCTTTTGTTTCTTTCAAACCTGCTGTCTATTAATTTCATTAGGTGACCCCTTATTCATGTGAAGGGGTAAATAACACTTCCTGATTCACTTTCTTCACACCACTCATGATTAGGCCTCTATCATATACCCGCTTACTCATTTCTTTTCCAAACTTAACAGTCCCAGTCTTTTTAATCTATCTTCATATGGAAGCAGTTCCATACCCCAAAATTTGTGATGCCCTTCTCTGTATTTTCCCATTGAAATATATGTTTATTTTTTAGATGGGGCAACTGAAATTTAACAAAAAAAATATTTAAGGTGTGGGTATACCATGGATTTATACAGGGGCTATATGATATGTTCTGTCTCATGACCAATTCCTTTCTTATTGATTTCCAAAATTGTGTTAGCTTTTTTTCACTGCCGCTGCACGTTGAGTGGATGTTTTCAGAGAACTATCCACAATGACTCCAAGATCTCTTTCTTGAGTCTAACAATTCATTTAGACCCCACCATTTTATATGTATAGTTGGGATTATGTTTTCCCATGTGCATTACTTTGCACTTATCAACACTGAACTTCATCTGCCATTTTGCTTGCCCAGACACTGCATTTTGTATCATCTGCAAATTTTGCCACCAAACTCATTTATGAATATGTTGAACAACACTGGTCCCAGTACAGACCCCTGGGGTACACCATTATTTACCTCTCCCTCCCTTCTGAAAACTGATCATTTAGTCCTACATTTTGTTTCCTAGCTTTTAACCAGTTGCTGATACAGGAGAGAACCTGTTGTGTGACATTTCCCCATAACTTACCCCATATCTGCTTAATTTTCTTAAGAGCCTTTGGTGAGGGACCTTGTCAAAGGCTTTCTGAAAGTCCAAGTACACTATTTGCCCTGCATCACTCTTGACCACATGTTTGTTGACCCCCTCAAAGAATTGTAATAGATTGGTGAGGCATGATTTCCCTTTGAAAAGCTGTGTTGATTCTACCCCAACAAATCATGTTCATCTATGTGTCTAATTATTCTGTTCTTTACTAGATGGTCAACCAATTTGCCTGTTACTTAAGTTAGGCTTTCTGGCCTGTAATTGCCAGGAAAGCCTCTTGTTTAAAAATCAGAAGCACATTAGCTATCTGCCAATCATCTTGTACAAAGGCTGATATAAGTGATAGGTTACATACTAAACTGTTAGTAGTTCTGCAGTTTGGTATTTGAGTTCCTTCAGAACTCATCGGTGAATAACATCTGGTCCTTGTGATTTAATATTGTTTAATTTGTCAGTTTGTTCAAAACCAAACTATTGACACCTCAATGTGGGACAGTTCCTCAAATCTGTCACCTAAAAAGAATGGCTCAGGTGTGGGAATCTCCCTCACATCCTCTGCAGTGAAGACCAATGCAAAGAATTCATTTAGCTTCTCTGCAGCAGCAACATCTTCCTTGATTGCTCCTTTAGCACCTCAATTGTCCAGGGGTCCCACTTATGGTTTTGCAGGCTTACTGATGTACTTTGAAAAAAAATTGTTAATTTTTGTAACTTTTGCTTTGGAACTAGGTATACAGTATCACCCAGCCCCAGTCAGCAAGTATAGTCAATCACCTAAAAAAATCATGAGATTGATTTAAAAATAAGTATATTTCTAAATATCATTATGTGCGTTTCTTTTCCGTTTTCCTTTGGTTTCTGAGCCATTGGGGTCACCTGTTTCAAGTTTTCTGCAACTGACTTTTTTAAAGAAACTTTTTTCAGAAAACTGAAATCTCAGATTCCCACACAGTCACTTGATCCCAGAAGTTGGGGCTTTAAGAAAGACAGGAAATAGTATGAGACTTCCAGTAAAATCCCAATATGTTTCCCTCTGCACTGGCCTACAAAGTCTCCTCTTTTAAGGAACAGGGTTACACCACAGATAGCCGGACATAATAGTGACTGTCTTGCAGATGCACTGGTGTGATAAGTTGAATCACAGAAACCCCCTTGGGGCTGCCAACTGATGTGCCAAGACTACCTCTGCCCCTGCTTTCTGCCCTGACAGCTTAGGACTTCAGTGCCCTGCCTGGTTTGAGCCAGACCCGCTAGACTGCTGCAAACCCAGACCCAGGTCTAAACCACGTCCCCTAACAGCTGTAGGTTTAACTGAAAGCAACTTACAGACGTGTTCCTGTCTTTAACACTCAGATGCCCAACTCCCAATGGGGTCCAAACCCCAAATAAATCTGTTTTACCCTGTATAAAGCTTATATAGGGTAAACTCATAAATTGTTCGCCCTCTATAATACTGATAGAGAGATATGCACAGCTGCTTGCCCCACCCCCCTCCCCAGGTATTAATGCATACTCTGAGTTAATTAATAAGTAAAAAGTGATTTTATTAAATACAGAAAGTAGGATTTAAGTAGTTCCAAGTAGTAAAGACAGAACAAAGTGAATCACCAAGTAAAATAACATAGAACATTCAAGTCTATGTCTAAGAAACTGAATTCAAATAAAACCTCGCCAGGTCCAGTAAACTTCCTTTTACAGACTAGTCTCTTTCTAGTCTGGGTCCATCAATCACTCTCCCCCACACCTCCCTTTGATCCAGTTTCTTTCAGGTATCCCTGGGGGCGGAGAGGGTATCTCTTGAGCCAGCTGAAGAAAAAATGGAAGGGTCTCCCAGGAGTTTAAATAGACTTTCTCTTGTGGGTGGATCCCCCCCCCTCCCTCTTTGTAGAATCCCAGCTCCAAGATGGAGTTTTGGAGCCGCCTGGGCCAGTCACATGTCCATGCATGACTCAGTTTTAGCAGCCAAGCCACATTCCTGGGAAGGCTCAGATGTGGATTGGCATCTTCAAGTTCATTGTTGGCGTAAGTGGTTTTTGATTGGGCACTTTTCTCAAGAAGCTGACCAAATGCTCTACGAGGCTAGTTAAAATCAAGCCAATACACAACCAATATTCATAACTTTGAATACAAAATTGATACATGCATACAAATAGGATGATTACATTAAGTAGATCATAACCTTTACATAGATATGTTACATGACAATATGTAGCCTAAAAGATATTCCAGTAATGTCACATATACATTCATAAGCATATTCCATAAAGCCTTATGGGAGGCACCGTCACAACTGGTTCCTCAGATACAGCTCATAGGGACTCCTCCACCTGTTCTGGCATGAGATATGAACATATCAGGTAAACAAGGACATACACATTTTTACTAGAATGGAGTGGGACCCAAGCCCAGTTCCAAATGCCTGCTGCTAGCTCACTATAGGCCCCAATCAACCCCCTTGCCCAGATCCAGCTAACCCCAAACTTGTTGATATTGGAAGTTTGGATGCAGGGTGTGAGGTCTATCCAGTGCTAGAGTGGCTCTCACTGCTCATGGAGCAGGTGGAAGATCAGGATCAGACCGAGGGGCAGCCCAGCAGGGCTCTGTTTGCCCAGGCAACACTCTCCAGATCCTTCACTCTCTGAAAGCACGTCCTTGATTTCCCCTCTTACTGCCGAGCTGCAGGAGGGGCCCAGAACTCCCTCATCAAAGGGTGCTGTGCTAATCATAGAAGTTTAGAGTTTGAAGAAATCTCAAGAGGTCATGTGGTCTGTCATAAATATAAAGGGAAGGGTAACAACCTTTATGTATGCAATAACATAAAATCCAGAGGTACAGAATCCCCTTACCTGTAAGGGGTTAATCAGTTCAATTAACCTACTTGGCACCTGACCAGAAGGACCAATGGGAAAAGAAGATACTTTCAAATCTGTGGGGTGGGAGGAGGTTTTGTTTGTGCTCTCTTTGTTTGTTCCCTCTCGGACAGAGAGAGGGACCAGGGCAGGAAAAAACATCTCCTAAAAACATACCTGAAATGAGCATCTAAGATTACAAAAAGATCAAGTAAGCAAGGAAATGCGTTAGATTATCTTTTTGTTTAGCTTGTGAATTTTCCCTATCCTAAGAGGTAATTTTATTCCTGTTTTGTAACTGGGAAGCAGAGTCAGAGAGGAATTCTCTGTGTTTTAAATCTTTTTATTTACCCTGTAAAGTTACCTTCCATCCTGATTTTGCAGGTGTGAGTCTTTTACTTTTTTTAAAAATAAAGTTCTTTTTTTAAGAACCTGATTGATTTTCAGTGTCCTAAAAACCAGGGATTTGGTCTGTGCTCACTTTGTTAACCTATTGGTTGGTATATTATTCTCAAGCCTCCCCAGGAAAGGGGGTGAAGGGGATTGGGGCGGGGAGGATAGAGCTCCAAGTGGCCCTTTGTTGTTTGTTTAAATCACTTGGTGGTGGCAGCAATACTGTCCAAAGACAAGGAAAGGAATTTGTGCCTTGGGGAAGTTTTTAACCTAAGCTGGTGAAATATAAACTTACAGAATCTTTTATGTGGGTCCCCACATCTGTACCCCAGAGTTGAGAGTGGGGAGGGAAACCTGACGTGGTTCAACCCCCTGCTCAAAGCAGGACCAGTCCCAACTAAATCATCACAGCCAGTGCTTTGTCAAGCCAAGCCTTAAAAATCCCTAAAGATGGAGATTCTACCACCTCCCTAGGTAACTCATTCCAGTACATCACTATCCTGCTAGTGAAATATCCAACCTAGGCCTCCCCCACTGCAACTTGAGACCATTGCCCCTTGTTCTGCCCTCTGCCACCTCCATCCTCTTTGGATTCCCCTTCGGGGGGTTGAAGGCTGCTATCAAATCCCTCCTCACTCTTCTCTTCTGCAGACTAAATAAACCCAGTTCCCTCAGCCTCTCCTCAGAAGTCATGTGCCCCACCTCCCTAATGATTTCTATTGACCTACGTTGTCCACCTTCTTTCTGTAGTGGGGGGCCAAAAATAGGACACAATACTCCAGATATCAGAGGGGTAGCCATGTTAGTCTGAATCTGTAAAAAGCAACAGAGGGTCCTGTGGCACTTTAAGACTAACAGAAGTATTGGAGCATAAGCTTTCGTGGGTGAATGCCCACTTCATCAGATGAAAGTAATGGAAATTTCCAGAGGCAGGTATAAATCAGTATGGAGATAACGAGGTTAGTTCAATCAGGGAAGGTGAGGTGCTCTGCTAGCAGTTGAGGTGTGAACACCAAGGGAGGAGAAACTGCTTCTGTAGTTGGATAACCATTCACAGACTTTGTTTAATCCTGATCTGATGGTGTCAAATTTGCAAATGAACTGGAGCTCAGCAGTTTCTCTTTGGAGTCTGGTCCTGAAGTTTTTTTGCTGTAAGATGGCTACCTTTACATCTGCTATTGTGTGGCCAGAGAGGTTGAAGTGTTCTCCTAAAGGTTTTTGTATATTGCCATTCCTGATGGCAGGGGTGGGCTGCCTACATGGCTTCTCCTAGGGTTCCTGTGTTGATCATGTCTCTGACAAGACACAGTCACAAGCACCTGGCTGAAGACGTAAGGGAAGGGTGGGTGTCCGTGCCCCTTGAATGGCCCTGTACAAACCTGGTGCAGTACCCATGGTTCACGAAGAACCCAGAGTGCTCAGGAAGGGCCAGGACTGTGACTGCAGAACAGCTCAGCAGCTTTTTTCATGGCCTGTGAATGTTTAACCAGAGACAGGACAGTGACAGGACAGGTATAATGGGAAACAACATCCACATCCTTTCTCTTTATTTACTGCATTGACATAAATGTTAAGGTCACAGCAGCGACCAGTACAGCTCTTAATGGGGCAAAATCCCACAAGTCCCCTGGCTCTCCACGGACACAGTCACTTTGTAAATGCTGCTGCCTGCCTTGGCCTCCTTCCCCCAGTGCACTGTCCTCCCACATCAGTGCCTCTCAGCTAGCCCCAGGCCTTAGAGCCCGTCTGAACCTCTCTCTACAAAGTGAATATAAGTAACTCATGTCGGCTCAGGTGTTAGGGTCCAGGTAGCCTGTGTTTGTCTCCCATGTCACTAGCACTGGAGCTGGGAGATAAACTAACCGTTCATTTGATGAATGCCCTCATTAGCCTCCCCCGAAGGTGTTTGCTTTTCACACTGTACACAATTGGGTTAATCAGGGGTGGGACCAGCATGGAAATGTACCCCAGGAGAATCTGAAGTAAGGGAGAAGAGCCCTTCCCGAATCTGTGTATCACAGACCGGCCGATCATTGGTGTGTAGAAAAGCAGGACGGCACAGAGGTGGGAGATGCATGTGTTCAGGGCCCGGACATGCTGCGCATGAGATGCGATGCTTAGCACTGTTTCGAAGATCATCACATATGATAGCAGGATAAGCAGCGAGTCCAAACCCACCATGGAGACTATTATGAACAAGCCATAGATGCTGTTGATGGTGATGTCTGAACAAGCCATCTTCATGATGTCCTGGTGCAGGCAGTAGGAATGGGAGAGGACATTGGCTCGACAGTATCGGAACCGTTTTAGGAGAAAGGGGACCAGGAACACTGTGGATACTCCTCTTAGCACACACACCAGTCCCATCTTAGCTATTCTCTGCATGGTTAGGATAGAAGCATATCTCAGCGGCTCATAGATCGCAACAAAACGGTCAAAGGCCATCAACAGGAGCACAGAGAATTTAACGAATGAAAGCGAGTGGATGAAGAACAGCTGAGCAAAACAGGCATTGAGGCTGATTTTCCTAGAGTTAAACCAGAATACACCCAGTATTGTCGGTATGGTGGCTATTGATAAGCCAAGGTTTGTAATGGCCAACATGGAAAGGAAAATGTACATGGGCTCATGAAGGCTTGGATCTGTTTTTATAATGAACAGAATGACTGAATTTCCTACTATTGAAATAACATACATTAAACAAAAGGGGATAGAGATCTAGAGATGGACCTCATCCAGTCCAGGTATCCCGGTGAGAAGGAACCCTGCGGAGTTGAATTTGGTTTCATTGACAGCTATCATAATGTACTGGGGAGGTCCAAGAAGTTTTGAACTTCCCTTCCTGAAAGGAAAAAGAACAGGAGACAAGCTGATATTTAGCGAGACATCTTTCTGCTCTCAGTGCAAGTCTAGAGATTCCCAGGAGCTCAAGGAAGATCAGCAAAAATATAGTCTTTGATTTACATTGATAGGAAGACAGGCACTGCCAGACTGGATCAATGGAAGGTGGAAGAAGCCCTGCAATAGGCAGCTCTGATTTAACCTGTTCCCAGGGAAAGTTTCCCCAGAAATCCACTATTTAGCCATATTTTGTGGTGCAAATCAAGAAGGTTTAGAGCCCTTCCAAGACTTTAAAAAAAAATCTCACTGGCACATCTTATAAACATCCAGTCCCTCTTTGAATCCTGCTAATCTCTTGGCCCCACTGATATCTACTTAAGCACTGTGTGATTTTACAATTGTGACTTTCACATAGACACACTTTCTAGCCCTCCACTTCTGCATGTGGCCCATTGTATCATGACATGTGTAGAAACACATGGCAAGTGCATGGTGAAAATGGACATTGTATTTATCTGTCCTGGATTGAAACTATTTATAAACATGTTTCATAGACTCACTGTATATTTTCTCCACTCCTGAGAGTCCAACTTATACCACTGCCTCTTGGAAGCATTTTTAGGACCAGGTTCTGAATTCCGTGGGGTCTCCTCTGAGATTCTGTGGGGTCTCCTTTTGCACAGCCCCTGGCAGGATTGGGCCCAGGGCACACGACACCTCTTGAAATGGGAGCCCTTGAAAAATCCTGACTCGGGGCATCGGGGTTTTAACACTCTGAGCTCACTTTGCATGTCAGATTTTTGTGTAGCTTGAATAACCCAACCTGAAGCATGGGCAGATGTCGGGGAAGGGTTCCCAAGCAACATAGCGCTGCCTGTCCTCCAGCCCTGTCACTGAGACACCTCGACAGCCCAGCTGAGTCCTCTGCCGCTGCACAAAATATCTGAAAATGGAAACAGCTTGCAGCCTTTCCCCTTCACATTGCATTTTAAAGATAATGAAACCTGCCAACGTACCCAATTCCTGATGGAAGGGGAGCTGCTGATACCAGGGGTCTTCACCCAAAAGGACAAGGAGTCATCAGACAGGTTGCACAGGCAGCAGGCCGTATCTGTTCAGATAGGGGAGGCAACTGTCTTTATGAAGCATGTCTGCACATTCCCTTGGGGGCCACTTCGCCATTAGGGAAGCTCAGCTGCTTGGCTTAGTGTGCACCAGCTTTAACCCCGTCACAGCCAAAGGGAAACGGCAGGAGGCCAAATCATAGGGGATGCAAGGTGATCCTACCCAACTGGACTGCAGCGGAAGCCCTCCCACAGGCTCTATTTTTGGAATCCGGGGTTGTCATCACTGCATGTGTGGTTCTGATTATTCACAGGGCTACTTCGTGGGCGGCTGACTAGTAACAATGATGCTGTCACAGCTGTGATCTTGCTGTAATAAAATAGAATGATAATAATATAGGACCAGATTTCTTCCTGGCAGCCCCCTTTCCTGCATTACAAACCCAAGTTGCAGGCCAGGGAGGGGAGATTCCACATGGCTCCCTACCTGGGAATTTCCCTCGCATCATTCAAGGAGGGGGGTTCCTTTTCCTTCTCCCTGAGGACTGAAAAGGGGGACCCAGGATCCAGGGATCCCCATAGTTAGGCACAGATCTCAGTGATCCCCTGGTAGCTAGGACCACCCAACCACAATCTCTGGCCCTCCACAACTGTTCTAGGACCCTCTCCAGCTCCCTGCTAGCACTGGTTCATCAGAAATTTTCTACCAGGGCCTTTCGCAGTACCCACTGCCTGCAGGATCTGCTGAAGTGGCTGTTGTACAGGGTGGAGGGGGCTGCACAGAGATGGGATAATTGGGATCCAGGCAGCTACAGATGGGCATCCTCATGGCAACTTAGCACTCAGAGAAAAAATATCTGCTGTCTATGAAAACTCATCCTCACCCCACAACAATGGATAAAAAGGGAAACATTTTAGTTTGGGTCAATACTTTTCATGGGGGAGAATACCTCCTTTTTCAGCCCAGCTCTAGCTCCAACCATGGGCCTCTATCACTCATGTTACAGGACCACACCCCTAGGTGGCAGCACTAGCCGCCATCAGCCTCCCAAACAGAGCAGCCTCTGGATATCTGCTAGGGTGTGGCTATTCCAGCTGTATAACAGAGGGAGCACCTGATGATGAGAGGTTTAGACACATCTAGAGCATGGGGCTGTGTCCCCGACAATCTTGGCTAATAGCTATTTATGGACCTCCAGGAACTTACCTAATTCTTTTTGGATCAGTTATAGTTTTGGCCTTCACAACACCTCTTGACAATGAGCTCCACGGACAGCGCATTGTGTGAAAAAGTGCTTTCTTTAATTTGTTTTAAACCTACAGCCTATTAACTTAATGGGTGATCTCTGGCTCTTGTGAAGGGGTAAATAACACTTCCTTATTTACTTCCTCCACATCACTCATGATTTTGTGGACCTCTATCATATCTCTTTTTCCAGATGGACAGTCTCGGTCTTTTTAATCTCTCTTCTTCTGCTAGCTGTTCCATACCTTTACATATTGGTTGTTACTCCTCTCTGTCCTTTTGCTAATTCAAATGAAACTTTTGTGAGATGGGGCAACCAGAACTGCACACAGGATTCAAGATGTGGGAATACCGTGGATTTATATAGCGGCAATATATTTTCTGTCTCTTTATTTATGCCTTTCTTAATGGTTCCAAACATTCTGTTCATTTTTTTGACTGCTGCAGCACATTGAGCAGAAGTTGTCAGAGAACGATCCACAATGACTCCCAGATCTCTTTCTTGAGTGGTAACAGCTAAGGGGAGCCACCATTTTGTATGTTTAGTTGGGATGATGTTTTCCAGTGTGCATTATTTTGCCTGAGTCTCTTGCCAGGACTCTTGTGTATCAGGCCATCGTTCACACATAACGTTTTGAATGTATTTATCTTCTCACCACCTCTGTGAGGCAGGACAGGGCTATTATCCACCTCTACAGAAGCCATACTGGGTCAGACCAAAGGTCCATCTAGCTATTATCCTGTCTTCAGACAGTGGCCAGTGTCAGGTGCCCCAGAGGGAATGAACGGAACAGGTAATCACCAGGTGATCCATTCCCTGTCGCTCATGCCCAGCTTCTGCAAAACAAAGGCTTAGAACACCATCCTTGCCCATCCTGGCTAATAGCCATTGAGGGACCTATCCTCCATGAATATATCTACTTCTTTTTGGACCCTGTTATAGACTTGGCCTTCACAACATCTTGTGGGTTCCAGGACTAGCTGCTCCAAGAAGCAGTCTTTTAAGGTGTCAAGAAACTTTATCTCTGCATCCCATCCTGAAGTGACATGTACCCAATCAATATGGGGACAGTTGAAATCCCCCATTATTATTATTGTGGGTTTTTTTTTTTCAATTTTAACAGCCTCTCTAATCTCCCTGAGCATTTCACAGTCACTATTACCATCCTGGGCAGGTGGTCGGTAACATATCCCTACCACTATATTCTTATTATTAGAGCATGGAATTTCCACCCATAGAGATTCTATGGTACAGTTTGGTTCATTTATGATTTTTCTTCATTTGAATGTATACTTTCTTCCACATATAGTGCCACTCCCTCACCAGCATGACCTATTCTGTTCTTTCAATATATTTTGTACACTGGTATTACTGTGCCCCATTAATTATCCTCATTCCACCAAGAGTCTGTAATGGCTAGTATATCAATATCCTCATTTAATACAAGGCACCCTAGTACACACATCTTATCATTTAGCTTTCTGCATTACATGATGTAATTGAATGGGACTTTTTTTTTATTTGGTTGTTTCTCAACAGATCCTACCTGTATTTTATCATCTTCCATCATCTCCTCCTTACTGAGACATAGAGACTCTCCATTACTCTATCCTCCCTAATGGATGTCGCTGTCCAAACGAAATGCTCCTCTACTCGTCACCTTTCCCCCAGCCCTTAGTTTAAAAACTGCTCAATGACCTTCTTAATGTTAAGCGCCAGCAATCTGGTTCCATTTTGGCATAGGTGGAGCCCATCCTTTCTGTATAGGCTCCCTAATTCACAAAAGTTTCCCCATTTCCTAAAAACACACGCAGCACTCCTCTGCCTCAGTGGCATTACAGTCAGATACGGGTGGACTCATCAGGTACACAGTGCGCAGTCATCAATAAGGGAGGAGCTGCCTAAGTGACAGCGCCTGGGGCTCCTGCTTTGATCATATCTCTGACACGACTCAGTCACGTGCACCTGGCTGAAGGCAGAGGGAAAGGGGGGTGACTGTCTCACTGAAATAGATGCTGAGCACAGCTGTTGCAGTGCTCATGGATCATGTAGTACCCAGAGCGCTCAGGAAGGGCAAGGACTGGAATTGCAGAACAGCTCTCAGCTTTTCCCTGGTTCATGAATGTTTAACGAGAGACGGGACAGTGACAGGCCAGGTGTAATAGGAAACAACATCCACATTCCTTCTCTTTATTGACTCTATCAAGAGGAATTCTGAGGTCGGAGCAGGCAACGATACAGCTCTTTATAAGCAAACATCACACTGGTCCCCTGGCTCTCCAGGAACACAGACACATTGTAAAAGCTACTACCTGCCTTGGTCTCCTTCCCTCAGTGTGCTAGCCTCCCTCACCAGCCCTTCTCCCATTCTTCCAGGCCTTATACACGGTCTCAACCTCTCTTTACAGAGTGGAGTTCAGTAGATCATGTCATCTCGGATGTAAGGTCCTGAATAGAATGGGTGGTCATGGCCCGTGTTTTTCATCTCCCATGTCACTGGGGCTGGGGCCAAGCGATGAACTGACCCTTCACTTGAAGAACACCCTGATTATCCTCGCACGAAGGTGTTTGCTTTTCACGCTGTACACAATTGGGTTCATAAGTGGCGGGACAAACAGAGAGATGTAGCCCAGGAGAACCTTGAACAATGGAGGAGAGCCTGTCCCAAATCTGTGTATCACAGCCAAGCCAATCTCTGGTGTGTAGAAGAGCAAGACAGCACAGAGGTGGGAGACACATGTGTTCAGGGCCCTAAGGCACTCTCCATGGGACGCAACTTTCGGCACTGTTTTGAGGATCATCACATATGAGAGGAAGATGAACAGTGAATCCAATCCCACCATGGAGACTGTAAGGAAGAAGCCATAGATGTAGTTGACTGTGATATCTGAACAAGCCAGCTTCATGACCTCTTGGTGCAGGCAGTAGCAATGGGAGAGGACATTGGCTCGACAATATCGGAACCGTTTAAGAAGAAAGGGGAGTGGGAATATTACACCCACCCCTCTTAGCACAAACACCAGTCCCATCTTTCCAATTCTCGGCAGGGTTAAGATAGAAGCATATCTCAGTGGGTTACAGATAGCAACGAATCGATCAAAGGCCATCAACAGGAGTACCGATGATTCAATGAATGAAAGTGAGTGAATGAAGAACAGCTGGGCAAAACAAGCATCCAGACTGATCTCCCTAGAGTTAAACAAGAATATACCCAGTGTTGTAGGCATGGTGGATATCGATAAGGCAAGGTCTGTGATGGCCAACATGGAAAGGAAAATGTACATGGGCTCATGGAGGCTTGGATCTGTTTTTATAATGAATAGAATGACTGAATTTCCTACTATTGAAATAATATACACTAAGCAGAAGGGGATAGAGATCCAGAGATGGACGTCTTCCTGCCCAGGTATCCCGGTGAGAAGGAACACTGCAGAGCTGAATTTGGTGTCATTGACAACTGACATAATGTACTGGACAGGTCCAAGGAGTTTTGAAATATCCTTCCTGAAAGAGAGGGAAAAAAATGAGACTAGATGATATTTAAGAGACATCTTCCTGAGCTCAGTGCAAGTTTAGAGATTTCCGGGAGCTCAAGGAAGATAAGCTAAAGCATCGTCTTGGATTTACACTATTGATAGGAACATAGGCAGTGCCAGACTAGATCAGACCTGTAATCCATCTTGCCTCGTATCCAATGCCCAGTACCAGATGGTTCACAAGAAGGTGAAAGAAGCTCTGAAATCGGCAACTATGAGATAACCTGCTCCCAAGGAAAGTTGCTCCCCAAGACCCTCTCATTAGACATATATTGTAGTATAAATTAGGAAGGTTTAGAGCCCTTCTAAGAGCTTTTCTGTTAAGTCCTCACTACTGTAATTGGATTTTCTGCTTACCCATCTAAACATCCAGTCCGTTTGAAACCTGCTAAGCTCTCAGTCCCGTTGATATCTTGTAATGGGGAATTCCGCAGCCTACTTGAGCACTGTGCGATTTTACAATTGTTACCTTTCCACTGACAACCTTTCTGGCCCTCCATTTTGGACTGTGGCCCATTGTACCATGACATGTGTGTAAACACATGGCAAGTGCACAGTGAAAACGGTCATTGTATTTATCTGTCCTGCATTGAAGCTATTTGTTAATGTGTCTCCTTTATGGGCAGAGGCTAAGGAAGGCAAGGGAAGGCAGGCTGCTCTTGGTCTGGGGCTGGGGCCGGTGGCTGGATCCGCGTGGCTGCCCAGCCCCCACGCTCCATGGCCGGAAAGGCTGGGGCTGTGCCGCACACAGGGAGGGGGGAGGCTGGGAAGATTGGGGTGCTCCTGGCCTCGGCACTAGTCTGGGTCACGGTCTGTTGCTGCTGTGAGGGGCTGGCTTGGCTCCATGGGGGGTGTTGTGGAAGGGGCGGGGCCTCGGGTGGAAGGGGTGAGGCTGAGGGGTTGCCTGCTGGCACCTGGGAGGTGGGGGTTCACCGCATGCATGGTTTCCTTGACTAATTTATATATATATAAATTTTCTCCACTCCTCTTAGGGCCAGGTTCTTAATTCAGGAATAATGACTTCAACTGCATCCCTCCAGATTTACGTGTACATTCAACCAGAACCAGGCCCTATTAAATTTCTCTACCAAATACTCCCAGTGACCTAGAAGAATCCCTCCAAGAGAAGCTAAAGTGCTTTGCCTGGCCAAAGCTGACTGACTCCAAGGAGTTCGATCATCCTACAGGCTTCATTTTATCCTCACAGGATCTGCATCCTCTCCCCGTGCAAGGGTCTGTAGATATTTGGCAAGTTACACACTAACATAGTTAGATTGGCGGGGGAGGGTTTGGTGTCACAAATGGGTGAATAGTGAATAATGCAAACACTAGCTTTACACTAATATCCAGTTGAGGGTGCAAGTGACATCAGCCATGCTCATGTTCAAGATGATAGGTGTAAATTACATGCAACCCTTACTACACTCCCCTTTCCTGCACCTCAGCTTTACTCTTTGCTTCTTTGCTGAAACACTGACCAGCAGTTCGGTTCTCTTAGGCCTTCTTTAAAAGGTATTGCAGAGTGACTGAGTGCACAACCCTGAATATAAGTGTTAGAAACAGCTTTTGGCCTGTTACCAGGAGACAGTATCATACAACTGTTCAGTGAACACAGAGTTAATAACACAAACCATTGCAACCAGTATTTTGAGTACTTCCGAAATACTTTTGAAAGCTAAGACCATTAAGCAGTAAACTTATCACTTTTCCTTCCTGTACAGAATGCAAGAATTTCGGTGCTGGATTTCGATATACCTGCATGTCATCACATTTTGATTTGTAATATTTTTATTACAATGAGAAGTTTTGGCATAACATTTACACATCTGTACTTTAGTACACACACGTCAACCCATTCTTTCCCCTCTGATCTGCTTTCAGAGATGATTTCTCAGGATAGAGAGTGACTTAAAATATAGTGTCTGTCACCTGGATGTCTTCAGAACCTGAACAGCAAAGAAAAGTCTAGTAGCTCCTCTGTCGCTGAGTTAATAGCTGACTGGTTCTCCTCAGGTTCTGTTCTGTCAATCTGCAGCCTGTATCCAGAGTGGTAACAGGCATTGGGATCAGCATGGAAAATATACATTCCCTGAACTCTCACTCTCTTGTACAGAGTAACCTCAGCACCTGTTATTCAGGCACGATGAGGGCTTGCAGGAAGTGGATTTCAAAGTCAAATGCATGAGTAGTCATGGAAATGGAACTTCATTTCATACATGAAACTAATCTATTGCTCTCTCTCTCTCTCTCTCTCTCTCTCCCTCTCTCTCTCTATGTCCTGTATTCATAACATCCCTAGCACCCGGGAATGGCATACTGTCAGACATGGAGCTGAGCTGCCATAATATATGGACATGTTAAACCCAGTTGTTGGGATGTTTGCTGTAGAGCTATATTGGGTTAACTATTGGGATGCTGATGTTATGGCTGTATTGGGTGAAACCAGTTTGGCTCTTCTTAGTTTAACATCAGGCTGCTGGAAAACAAGCAAGATGGGAAGGAACAACTGAAGAAAAGCCATCGCTCAGTAACCACCCAAGGGAAGTTGAGAGACAACACCAGAGCTACTGGAAAGAGCCTATTTCTGGGCTCCAGTCACATCACACAGCTTGTTTTGCCAGATCTGGGAGTCTGTCCAGAGGTGGGTCAGCTGCTGTGAGAAGCTCTTCACACTGACAGGCACAGATACCTCTGGGGATGTCTGAAGGCCTTGATCTGCCTGGGTCCCTTTCAGAGTGGGAGGGCTTGGGGTCAGAGATGTGTACAGACTGTTGTTTGAAAACCCTTTAATTCTCCCATGTTTCGCTTTATTCCCACTGTTCAGATGAAAGAATAGTTTGGTTTTAAGAAGGCTGGCTGGTCACTCATCACACCACTAGTCACAGACTCCCAAAGGGAAGAACCACAGGACGCAGTCTGAATGTGGGAGGATTGCGAGATTCTACCCCATGGGAGGGAAGGTTACTTTCCCTGACATCTGGCACTTGGAGATTAGGGAATGGGGTGAGATGCAGGTAGCCCTGTAACTCTTAATGGTATCTACAAAGCAAAGATGCTAGAGCCCTCAGCCATTCAGGAAACAGATATATCCCCTATCTGACCTGTTACCACAGAGCAATGCAACTCTGAATACCTGCCTTCAAAATCAACCCAAATAATGAAACCTTTGAAAATGCATTTGCTGATTAAATTTCCAGCAGCAAATAAACCTGTGGCAATTTTTGAACTATTAACTGGTATTCCATAGGGTCTCCTGTCACTCAGCCCCTGGCAGGATTGGGCCCAGAGCACACGGCACTTCCAGAAATTGGACCCACTGAGAGAGCCTCATTCAGGAAATTGCAGTTTTTTAACACTCCAAGCTCTCTTGGAATGTCAGAATTGTGTGCAGCTTCAATAACCCCCTGAGGACCATGGGCAGGTGCAGGGGAGGGGTTCCCAAGGTCCCCAGTGCTACCAGCCCACCAGCCCTTCACTGAGTCACCCCGACAGCCCAGCTGAGTCCTCTGCCGCTGCACAGAACAACTGCAAATGGAAACAGCTTGCAGCCTTTCCCCTTCACTTTGCATTTTTAAGGTAGTGAAACCTGTCAACGTACCCAATTCCTGCTAGACAGGGAGCCCTGACACCAGAGGTCTTCAACCTGAAGGACAAGGTGTCATTGAAGAGTTTGCATGGGCAGCAGGCAGTATCTGTTCAGATACGGAGGCAACTGGGTTTATGAAGCATGTCTGCACATTCCTTTGGGGGCCACTTGGCCATGAGGGAACCTCAGCTGCTCGGTTTCGTGTGCACCAGCTTTAACCCCTGTCATGGCCAATGGCAAACTGCAGAAGGCCAAATCACAGGGGACATGTGGTGATAGTACAGAATTGGACTGCAGCGTCAGCCCTGCTGCAGACTCTATTCCTGGAATCCGGGCTTGTCATCCCTGTTTGTATTGTTCTGATTAGTCACAGGGCAGCTGAGCGATAACGATGATCCTGTCACAGCTGTGATCTTGCTGAAATAAATAATAGTAATAATAATAATAATCAATAATAGAGGATCAGATTTCTCCCAGACAGCCCCCTGTCCTGCATTACACACCCAGAGTGCAAGCTAGGAAACGGAGATTCTACGAGGCTGCATACTTGGAAATTTCCTTGGATCATTCCAGTAGGATATAAACTTCTTCTCTGCTAGGGTGGGTAAGTGCTGGAATAAATTGCCCACGGAGGTTATAGAAACTCCATCATTGTAATTTTTAAGAGCAGGTTAAACAGACACCTGTCAGGAATGGTCTAGATAATAGTTAGATCTTCCATGATCACAGGAGCCTGGACTTGATGACCTCTTGAAATCCCTTCCAGTCCTGCAATTCTCCCTGAGGCATAACAGGTTGCCCCAGGATCCAGGGGGACCCGAAGTTATACACAGATCTCAGTTGCCACTGGTAGCTAGTCCCCCTCCCCTCTGCCTCCACAATTGCTCTAGGACCCGCTCCAGCTCCCGGTAGCACAGGTTCATCAGAGATGTGCTTCCAGGACCTGTCACAGTAGCCACTGCCCACAAGACCTGCTGAAGGGGCGTTGTACAGGGTGGAGGGGGCTGCACAGAGATGGGAAGGCTGGTTAGAGTAGCTGATGGGCACAATACCCCAGCCATAAACTGGTCAGGAGGTACTGACCTTTCTATACCCAGAGTGCAGCCACAGACCCCGCCAGTGAAACCTTCATTACGTTATGATGGAGAGGCAGATGAAAAGCCTCCAATTTCTCTTGAGGATCAAAAATCTGAGCTCTGTAAACAAAGGCCATTGCCCATCTAACCCATGTTGAGTGGAAAGTGACCTATATTAATGAGTTTGAATTGTACAGATCTATGTGCAGTGCAAGACGGTATAAATCTGGGTACATTCTCCACCCAGGATGCAAGGCTCGGAAACTGGGAAATTGGCTGTTGTCTCCTGTTTGTCCTTGAGTGATTTAGGAATAAAACACTCAGGTAGCTTAGTTGATATTCACCCAAGAGATCTGCAAGAACTCAAATATCAAATTACAGAACAACTAACTGTGGTGTGGAACCTATCATTAAATCAGCCTCTGTACCAGATGACTGGCAAATAGCCAATGTGATACTGATTTTTAAAAAAGGCTCCAGAGGTGATCCCTGCAATTACAGGCCTGTAATCCTAGCTTCAGTACAAGGCAAACTGATTGAAACTATAGTAAAGAACAGAATTATCAGACACATGGATGAACAAGATTTGTTTTGGAAGAATCAGCATGGATTTTGCAAATGGAAATTATGCCTCATCAGTCTATTAGAATTCTTTGAGCAGGTCAACAACGGTGCACAAGGGTGCACGAGCAGGAGAGTGCAAGAGGGGAGGATTCCTGTCTCAGACTGAGAAAGCGGGACAATCAGTGACTTATCTTAAGTGCCTATACACAAATGCAAGAAGCCTGGGAAAAAAGCAGGGAGAACTGGAAGTCCTGGCACAGTCAAGGAACTGATGTCATTGGAATAATAGAGACTTGGTGGGGTAAATCACATGACTGGAGTAAAAACAACAAGGAGTCTGGTGGCACTTTAAAGACTAACATATTTATTTGGGCATAAGCTTTCGTGGATAAAAACCTCTCTTCTTCGGATGCATAGAGTGAAAGTTACAAATGCAGGCATTATGTACTGACACATGGAGAGCATGGCATTGCTGGCACATGGGAGGCAGGCCAGTCCTCGCTTAAGACAACCCCCCAACCTGAAGCAAATACTCACCAGCAACTACACACCACACCACAGAAACACCAACCCAGGAACCTATCCCTGTAGCAAACCTCGTTGCCTACTCTGTCCCCATATCACTCTGGCGACACCATCAGAGGACCCAACCACATCAGACACACCATCAAGGGCTCATTCACCTGCACATCCACTAATATTATATGTGCCAGCAATGCCCCTCTGCCATGTACATTGGCCAAACTGGACAGTCCCTCCGCAAAAGAATAAATGGACACAAATCGGACATCAGGAATGGTAACATACACAAGCCAGTAAGTGAACACTTCAATCTCCCTGTCAAGTATCAGGGGGTAGCCGTGTTAGTCTGTATCTACAAAAACAACAAGAAGTCTGGTGGCACCTTAAAGACTAACAGATTTATTTGGGCATAAGCTTTTGTAAGTAAAAACCTCACACTCTATGCATCCGAAGAAGTGAGGTTTTTACTCACGAAAGCTTATGCCCAAATAAATCCTTTAGTCTTTAAGGTGCCACTAGACTTCTTGTTGTTTCAATCTCCCTGGTCATTCTTTATTACAGATTTAAAAGTTACTATCATTGGGAAAAAAAACTTCAGAAACAGACTTCAAAGAGAAACAGCAGAACTAAAATTCATTTGCAAATTCAACACCATTAATCTGGGCGTGAATAGGGACTGGGAGTGGCTGGCTCACTACAGAAGCAGCTTTTCCTCTCCTGGAATTGACACCTCCTCATCTATTATTGGGAGTGGACTACATCCACCCTGATTGAATTGGCCCTGTCAACACTGGTTCTCCACTTGCAAAGTAACTCCCTGCTCTCCATGTGTAAGTATATAATGCCTGCATCTGTAACTTTCACTCTATGCATCCGAAGAAGTGAGGTTTTTACCCACGAAAGCTTATGCTCAAATAAATCTGTAAGTCTTTAAGGTGCCACCAGACTCCTTGTTGTTTTTGTAGATACAGACTAACACGGCTACCCCCGATACATGCCTGGAGTACTGTCATGGATGGATATAAACTGTTCAGGAAGGACAGGCAGGGCAGAAGAGGTCGGGGAGTTGCATTGTATGTCAGAAAGGAGTAGAACTGCTCAGAGCTCCGGTATGAAACTGCAGAAAAAAATGAGAGTCTCTGGATTAAGTTTAGAAGTGTGAGCAACAAGGGTGATGTTGTGGTGGGAGTCTGCTATAGACCACCAGACCAGGGGGATGAGGTGGACGAGGCTTTCTTCCAGCAACTAGCACAAGTTACTAGATCGCAGGCCTTGGTTCTCATGGGAGACTTTAATCACCCTGATATCTGCTGGGAGAGCAATACAGTGGTGCACAGACAATCCAGGAAGTTTTTGGAAAGTGTAGGGGACAATTTCCTGGTGCAAGTGCTGGAGGAACCAACTAGGGGCAGAGCTCTTCTAGACCTGCTGCTCACAAACTGGGAAGAATTAGTAGGGGAAGCAAAAGTGGATGGGAACCTGGGAGGCAGTGACCATGAGATGGTCGAGTTCAGGATCCTGACACAAGGAAGAAAGGAGAGCAGCAGAATATGGACCCTGGACTTCAGAAAAGCAGACTTTGACTCCCTCAGGAAACTGATGGGCAGGATCCCCTGGGAGAATAACATGAGGGGGAAAGGAGTCCAGGAGAGCTGGCTGTATTTTAAAGAATCCTTATTGAGGTTGCAGGAAAAAAAACATCCCAATGTGTAGAAAGAACAGGTAATATGGCAGGCGACCAGTTTGGCTTAACAGTGAAATCCTTGCTGACCTTAAACGCAAAAAAAAAGCTTACAAGAAGTTCAAGATTGGACAAATGACCAGGGAGGAGTATAAAAATATTGCTCAGGCGTGCAGGAGTGAAATCAGGCAGGACAAATCACACTTGGAGTTGCAGCTAGTAAGAGATGTTAAGAGTAACAAGAAGGGTTTCTTCAGGTATGTTAGCAACAAGAAGAAAGTCAAGGAAAGTGTGGGCCCCTTACTGCATGAGGGAGGCAACCTAGTAACAGAGGATGTGAAAAAAGCTAATGTACTCAATGATTTTTTGCCTCTATCTTCACGAACAAGGTCAGCTCCCAGACTGCAGCACTGGGCAGCACAGTATGGGGAGAAGGTGACCAGCCCTCTGTGGAGAAAGAAGTAGTTTGGGACTATTTAAAAAAACTGGATGAGCACAAGTCCATTGGGCTGGATGCACTGCATCTGAGGGTGCTAAAGGAGTTGGCGGATGTGATTGCAGAGCCATTGGCCATTCTCTTTGAAAACTCATGGCAATTGGGGGAGGTCCCGGATGACTGGAAAAAGGCTAATGTAGTGCCCATCTTTAAAAAAGGGAAGAAGGAGGATCCGGGGAACTACAGGCCAGTCAGCCTGACCTCAGTCCCTGGAAAAATCATGGAGCAGGTCCTCAAGGAATCAATTCTGAAGCACTTAGAGGAGAGGAAAGTGATCAGGAACAGTCAGCATGGATTTACCAAGGGCAAGCCATGCCTGACTAACCTAATTGCCTTCTATGAGGAGATAATTGACTCTGTGAATGAGGGGAAAGCAGTGGATGTGTTATTCCTTGACTTTAGCAAAGTTTTGATACAGTCTCCCACAGTATTCTTGCCAGCAAGTTAAAGAAGTAGGGGTTGGATGAATGGACTATAACGTGGATGGAAAGCTGGCTTGATCGGCGGGCGCAACGGGTAGTGATCAACGGCTCCATATCTAGTTGGCAGCCAGTTTCAAGTGGAGCGCCCCAGGGGTCAGTCCTGGGGCCGGTTTTGTTCAATATCTTCATTAATGATCCAGAGGATGGCGTGGACTGCATTCTCAGCAAATTTGCAGATGACACTAAACTGGGAGCAGTGGTAGAAATGCTGGAGGGTAGGGTTAGGATACAGAGGTACCTAGTCAGATTAGAGGATTGGGCCAAAAGAAACCTGATGAGGTTCAACAAGGACAAGTGCAGAGTCCTGCACTTAGGATGGAAGAATCTCATGCACTGCTACAGACTAGGGACCGAATGGCTAGGAAGCAGTTCTGCAGAAAAGGACCTAGGGATTACAGTGGACGATAAGCTGGATATGAGTCAACAGTGTGCCCTTGTTGCCAAGAAGGCTAACAGCATTTTGGGCTGTATAAGTAGGGGCATTGCCAGCAGATCGAGGGATGTGATCATTCCCCTCTATTTGATATTGGTGAGGCCTCATCTGTAGTACTGTGTCCAATTTTGGATCCCCCAATACAAGAAGGATGTTGAAAAATTGGAAAGAGTCCAGTGGAGGGTAACAAAAATGATTAGGGAGCTGGAGCACATGACTCATGAGGAGAGGCTGAGGGAACTGGGATTGTTTAGTCGGCAGAAGAGAAGAATGAGGGGGGATTTGATACCTGCTTTCAACTACCTGAAAGGGGATTCCAAAGAGGATGGATCTAGACTCTTCTCAGTGGTACCTGATGACAGAACAAGGAGTAATGGTCTCAAGTTGCAGTTGGGGAGGTTTTAGGTTGGATATTAGGAAAAAACTTTTTCACTAGGCGGGTGGTGAAGCACTGGAATGGGTTACCTAGTGAGGTGGTGGAATCTTCTTCCTTTGAGGTTTTTAAGGTCAGGCTTGACAAAGCCCTGGGTGGGCTTATTTAATTGGGAATTGGTCCTGCTTTGAGCAGGGGGGTGGACTAGATGACCTCCTGAGGTCCCTTCGAACCCTGATATTCTATGATTCTATGATTCTATGATCCAGGGCATATAGTGTACTTGGACTTTCAGAAAGCAGTTGACAAGGCCCCACAACAAAGGTTCTTAAGAAAGGTAAGCAGTCATAGGGTAAGAAGGAAGGTTCTCTCCTGGCTCAGTAACTGGTTAAAAAATAGGAAACAGAGTAGGAATAAATGGTCAGTTTTCAGAATGAAGAGAAGTAGCTAATGATGTCCCACAGGGATCTGTACTGGGACCACTGCGGTTCCATGTATTCATAAATGATCTGGAAAAAGGGGTAAACAATGAGGTGGCAACATTTTCAGATGAGACAAAATTATTCAATATAATTAACTCCAAGGTAGACTGTGATGAGTTACAAAAGGATCTCAGAAAACTTGGTGACAGGGGAAAACATTTTTTGTTGACAAATGCAAACTGATGCATATTGGAAAAATATAATTCCAACTATACATAAAAAATGATGGTTCCAAATCAGCGGTTACCACTCAAGAAAGAGATCTTGAAGTCATTGTGGCTAGTTCACTGAAAACATTCACTCAATGTACAGAGTCAGCCAAAAGAAAAGCTAACTGAATATTGGGAACCAGAGGTGGTGGATATAAAATGCCAGGACAGGCTAAGCCTTCCCTGGTGCAGCTGCGGCCTCCGGATGCCAGTTGCGGGGTTTGCACAGGGAAACAGGTTTGCTTATAATCAGGGCCGGCGGCGCGGAGAACCAGAGCGCCCTGCAGGGCAGTCCTCTTCTTTCCCTCCCCGCCATCCGGAGCGGAGCCCTCGCGGCAGGCGACAGGAGACGGCGCAGCGGGAGGGGCCGCGTGGCAGCGCCCCTGCTGTAGCCCTGGCCACCTCCTTCTCTCTCTCTCTCGCCCGCTCCCTCCCCCTCCTGCCCCCCTGAGCCGGTCCCCCTGCACCTGCGCTCCGGCCGCATCGCAGGTTGTTGGTTTTTTTGCTTTGCAGTTCTGGCCGCCCCGTTTTTTTTGGGGTGGCCAAAAAGCCAGAGCCGGCCCTGCTTATAATGATGTGCCATGTAGGTTCCAGTGTGGCTGAGGAAGCATACAATTGTTACAATACTGTTGCACATTTGCTTTCATGCACGGCCACCAACCCACGGAGGTCAGGCACTGCTTGGTTTTCTTTACCCCTTGATGTTTTCCTAACAGTGTGCTGTGTACCAGGGCGATCATTTTCTTGCATAACTGGGAGGGGACTGCTCACACTGGAAAATGTTCTCCACGGCACAGCAATATCCCCTTGTGTTTATACAACTTGGATTTGTACTTTTGAAATGGTGAATTTTGTGATAACGAACTTCAAGCTTTTTGTTCCTTTTCTGCTTTTGACAATGGTCTGGTTATTTTCACTATTTCCTGATCCTTTGCCTGCAAAGTTTTTAGACCGGGTACCCCTCTGCTGAATTGCTCTTGTGCTGCTCCTATTGGGGTCATGATTGAATTTGCCAGGGGATCTATTTGCCTGGGTTTCTTCCATAGAATCCTACTACAGGATTCTCTTTTTTTTTATTTATTTTTTTTTTGGCTAATAAATCAGCAGGATGATTTTCCTGAGCATAGGGCCCTATTTTACTATGATCTTGCACCTTCTGAATGATGAGTCACTGCTCTGTAGTGGATACTTTACAGGCAGTTTGCCAATATTCTGCAAAAGTGATCCGTATTTAAGTGGAGCTCCATCTGAGGATGTAAATCCATAAGCATCCCATACTAGTAAAAATATTTTGTAAGTGAATGATATGCCCAAGCTGAATTTGAAAAAAAAATCAAAGGGTGACTCTTTGTAGTAATAGACAGTTTGGGGCATTGTTCCAATAAGCATACCACTGTTGAGTCCACATTAGCCACAGACACCAAGGGGCTGGACTCATGGGGCTTCCCAGAAGCTGGCTGTCACAGGAGGCTGTGATAAGAAGACTTTTATAGACCAATGTCAGAGGTGTTGCTCTGTGAAACCCTGACATAGCCCTGAGCTTAGGGTCTCGGAGTATCTGAGCACCTGGAATGTATTTATCCTCTTGCTAGAGCTGTGAGGCCCCACCTCCTGCCTCATCTTTTCACACCAGGCCCTTCCCCCTACTCCGCCACTTCCACCAAGACTCCTACGCCTGGCTAGGCAGGAGTCAGGCCATGGTAGGAGGTGCCCTGGGAGCCCAGACTGCTATAGGGAGCCCGGACTCTCCACCTTCCCTAAGGGGTGCATACTGGGGGCTGCAGACACAGGCTGGGGACACATTTGGGGCCCTTCTGGCTAATGCTCAGGACAGGTGGAGGGTCTGGGGCTCCTCACAATGGCTCTGGATCCCTGAGCAGCCCTTACCATGGCCCGGCTCTGGCTTCTCTCCTGAAGAGAGGGTGGAGTCTCAGGCAAAGAGGAGGAGCAGGAGTGGGGTATTGGGGGAAGGGATGGGGCAGAGAGAGGGGCTTCAAATGAGAAGAAGAGGGGCATAGTTGGGGGTCACAGAGGGGATGGGGCTTCTGCATGTGTCCCGCTTTTTCCTTTTGAAAAGGTGGTCACCTTACAGTAAACGGGTTGGGCTCGGATAGCAGCTAGCTGTGCTTCTGTGTGGGAGATGAGTCCCATTTCCACCCCTTTGCATTGCTAGGGCAGCAGAAACAGAGGGGACAGGGAGGAATCTGGGTCTGAGTCTCTTGCCAGGACTCTTGTGTGTCAGACCCTCACTCACACATAACTTCTTGAATGTATTTATCCTCTCACCACCTCTGTGAGGCAGGACAGGGCCATTATCCACCTCTACAGAGGCCATACTGGGTCAGACCAAAGGTCCATCTAGCTCATTATCCTGTCTTCAGACAGTGGCCAGTGCCAGTTGCCCCAGAGGGAATGAACAGAACATGTAATCATCAACTGATCCATCCCCTGTCACCCATTCCCAGCTTCTGGCAAA